>NC_053389.1:689318726-689655229 GCF_905171765.1 Bufo bufo | reverse complement strand
AGTGAAGGGTTACTCCCCTGTGGTCTCGGATGGCAAATGTTAAAAACTTTCGAGAATTT
Source organism: Bufo bufo (assembly GCF_905171765.1). Lineage (NCBI taxonomy): Eukaryota > Metazoa > Chordata > Amphibia > Anura > Bufonidae > Bufo > Bufo bufo. Next base: position 689,655,170 of record NC_053389.1, on the reverse strand, counting down.
GGATGGATTGGGAAGTGGTAGTAAGCATCCCGTAGATCTACTGTACACATCAGAGCATCTTTCCCTATTAAAGGTATCAGGGATTTTAGGGATTCCATTCTGAATTTCCGATATACTATGAACTTTAGATTTATAATGGTCCGGAATGAGCCTTCTTTCTTTTCTACCAGGAAGAGATTAGAGTAGAACCCCTGTCCTAGCTGTGTTGATGGAACCTGTACTATCACCTCCATTTCCAGAAGGCTCTGAATTCCGTGCAGAATCTTCTTGCGTACGTTGGAGGAGCTCGGGTTGGTAACAATGAAGCGGTCTGGGGGAGATGAAGAAAATTCAATTTGGTATCCGAATTTTATGATGTCCCGCACCCAAGCGTTCAGGGTAATGGACTCCCAAGGAGCCAAAAAATTCTTCAACCTCCCCCCGACTTTGGCGTCATTGTTTATCTGAGGATTTGTTTTGAGAGGAGGAAGGGGTACTTCTAGCCTTGCCGCCTTTCGGATAGCTCCATCGTCCCGACTTCCCTTTATCCCTATAAGACTTGTTCTGGCTGGTGGGAGCACGAAAGGGATATTTTCTTTTATAGGGTCTTTCCTCCGGGAAGCCCTTTTTCTTGTCCGCAGCCTTCTCCAAGATACGGTCCAGAACAGGGCCGAAGACATATTCCCCTGAGAACGGAATGGAGCATAACTTAATTTTTGAAGTGTTGTCTCCTGACCAGCTCTTCATCCACAGAGCCCGGCGGGCCGCATTGGAGAGGCCGGCGTCTTTAGCAGCAAATCTAACAGATTCTGCCGAGGCATCTGCCATGAATGCCGTGGCGGACTTTAGTAAGGGGAGGGACCTTAAGATTTCTTCCCTAGGGGTGTTGTCCCTAATGTGAGACTCCAATTCATTTAGCCACAACCCCATGGACCTTGCCACCGATGTGGCAGCAATATTAGCTTTCAAAATTAAACATAGCGGCTTCCCAAGATTTTTTTAAAAGACTATTCGCCTTCCTATCCATGGGGTCGCGTAACTGGGAGGCGTCCTCGAAGGGCAAGGCAGTCTTTTTATAAACTTTTGCCACTTGAACATCAATTTTGGGTGTTTAGGGTCAAACAATAGACGATTCTTGGAGGATCTGGACACCCCCAAGTACTTTTCTGGATTGGACCATTCATCAAGCACCATATTGCGTATGTTTTCGTTGATCGGGAAAACCCGTTTATTTTTTTACCCGGAGTCTCCCGAACATCTCGTCCTGTACGGAGTGGGCTTTTGGAGCTTCTTCTACCCCCATAGTGGCCCGGACTGCCCTTAATAGGTCTGGCATTTCGTCCAAGGAAAAACTAAATCTCCTGTCCGATTTGGAAGTCTGAATATCAGAGGAGGCCTCCTCGTCCCCCCAGGTTCTGGAAGATGAAGCAAATAATAGTAAAAGTCCAGCTCACCTGCATCAGCAGTTTCAAGAGTGCACGGTTGGGAGAAGACCCAAACATATAAACTTTAGAAGGAAAAGAAATCCAGCACCTCGTTGTTCTTGCTTGACAGTGTTTTATTCCACAAACCAAATGTACAGCGGTAAAAGAATCCACAAAAATACAAGCCCCAATACGGTCTACACGTTTCGAACCAGATGGTTCTTAATCATGACCTCCACAATAAATTTCCAACACAGTATATATATAGAGGTGAACACAGAAATCCCCCCCCCCCCCATTGAACTAGCAGGGCTGTGCTAATCATCCCAGGTGTTGTAATCACAAAGTGCTGACAGAAATTTAAGTGCACAGAAACACATTTAGATTAAGATTAAAATCAAAAAATAAGCCATTATGAATAGACATCCCATAACATTTGATCCAGCAGGCAGGGAGGAGAGAAGAGACAGTCGCGGGATATGAATTAATAAATGAATATAAATATAAGAAAAAAACACACATCTAGAAAAAACCCGCTCCGTCTGAACACTCCTCTATACCCGCTGGCTGAAATCCGATCCAATTCATTCAGGCTATGTACTATTTTTCTTCAAAGTTGCAACAAGGTGTAGATGTTAATGCCATTAGTAAATATACATACTGTATTTTTCGCCGTATAAGACGCACTTTTTCCCCCCCCAAAAGTGGGGGGAACATAGCAGTGCGTCTTATACGGCGAATGCTGCTGATTTTGCAGAATTTTCAATGATACACCCGCCGCGATTCCGCATGGCGGGTGTATCTGCTGTGAGGGAGGAGGGGCTGGCGGGCGGCATCTGCTTTTATAATGACAGCGGGGCCCGTGCAGTGACTGTATTCTACTACACGGGCCCCGCTCACTGTATAATCGTATCTCTAATAGTAAATTGTTATGTATATAATCGCATAATGAGCGCTGTGTATTACTTACAACTACAAGCGCTCGCCGCTCGGTAGCGGTAGCAGAGAGGAGGGAGGAGGCAGTCGCAGGCGCGTGACGTATCACTCACTCTGCCAGCGCCTGTCCTCCCGGCCTGCCTTCTCCCTCCTCTCTGCTACCGCTGCCGAGCGGCGAGCGCTTGTAGTTGTAAGTAATACACAGCGCTCATTATGCGATTATATACATAACAATTTACTATTAGAGATACGATTATACAGTGAGCGGGGCCCGTGTAGTAGAATACAGTCACTGCACGGGCCCCGCTGTCATTTTACAGTCACTGCCGGCCCCCAGCCCATGTATTGAGGGTCATTCACTACAGGGACACTTATGGAGGGGATCTGTGGATGACACATAGCATAAGATGCTATATATGTGTCATCCACAGATCCCCCCTATAACTGTCATACACAGATCCTCATAACAGTGCCATCCAGAGAGCCCAATAAGAGCCACCCACAGATCCCCCATAAGTGTCACCCACAGATCCCCCATAAGTGTCACCCACAGATCCCCCATAAGTGTCACCCACAGATCCCCCATAACAGTGCCATCCACAGACCACAATTAGTTCAAAACCCACCAAAAGCACACCTTTTGGTTCAAAATATATTTTTTTCTTATTTTCCTCCTCAAAAATCTAGGTGCGTCTTATGGGCCGGTGCGTCTTATAGGGCGAAAAATACGGTAAGTTCTTTTCTCAAATTTAATCCTGCAGGGCTTCTGGAATTAAGTTTTAAAATCCAAAAAGCTTCTCTTTGATATACAAGTTTTTTTAAATCTCCACCTCTTGCGGGCAAAAACACTCGTTCTATGGCATAAGCTGTAAATGAAGATAAACTTCTATTATGGGCCATAATAAAATGTTTTGCCGCACTTGAGATATTTACATATGCAGGATTTAATATATAGTTAATGTGCTCCAACAGCCTCACTTTAAATTTTCTGGTTGAACAACCCACATATATTAACTGGCATTCCTCACATTCAATGAAATATACAATTCCCGATGTATTACAATTAATGTAGGTTTTGATCTGATATTTATTATTACCCTCGGAATCTTGGAATTGTTTTTTTTGGGGTAACATAATTGCAGGCTCTACATGGAGAGCCACCACATCGCGTAAAGCCTGTATATCGCAGCTGATTGTCCCACTGATTTCTGACTGAAAAGAGAAGGAGACAGAGAAGTGACTCAGGTCTCTTGGATACCACCCTGTGTCCTTCCCTCAGTATTTTATATAGCTGTGGATCCTCATACAGAATGGGAATACACTTGGAGACCGCTTTCTCTATTATAGAAATTGAGAAAGCGGTCTCCAAGTGTATTCCCATTCTGTATGAGGATCCACAGCTATATAAAATACTGAGGGAAGGACACAGGGTGGTATCCAGGGTGGTACCAGCTGAAGATTGGTGAACATGGAGGATAGATTGCACAACCGCAATGATAAACACTGGTGTCATTGCAACAAATTGTGCCCACGTTCCATCTCTACATGGCAAGGGCATCTGTCAGCAGATTTGTATCTATGAATACAAGCAGTAATCTTCTGTACTGAAAGCCTCTTTCCTGTACTGGACCAATCCTCTATACGCATAACAATGAGTTCAGAGATCCATACCCCTCTGCGACCTGTCACTACAGAATTAGTGATTTTTCAATAAACTATTTTTTAATGGTCAAGAGTTCTAGCTTCATTTTGAACTGCCTCTGATTTACACTTACCCTAGCAATTGCTAGTGGTCCGAAAACAGAGCAAAGGCATTTATAAAGACTCATATATGGCTGTGGCTGTGGCCATACCTTAAACGGGTTCTCAGGGAAACTAAGCTAAATTAAAAAAATAAATATTATGTCATAGTAAAAACATTCATAAGTACCTTTATTTATCAAAAGAAGCTCATTTTCCCTAGGGAGTCATCATTGTGGGACCCTAAAATGGCTGCCAAAAAGTCATTGCGTCAGAAACACGTCCTAGAATACCCAGTATATCACTATGACGGGCTACGTCAACACCAGCAGCTCAAGACACAGTTCAGGTAACAGCTACTTCCTGGTTGAGCTAACTGCTAGTGAGACGTGAACTGGTGTTGGACGCTAATATTTGAATAGCGAATATTAATCGCGAATATCGGCACTTCGAGAATTTGCGAATATTTTGAATATAGTGATATATATTGGTATTTTCGAATATTCTAGATTTTTTTTCATCTGAAGCCATGATCCCTCTCTGCTTCTTGCTTGTGGGCCAATGAGAAGGCTGCAATGTCTTTGTCTGAGCTTAGCAACATCCCTAGCAACCAATAGGAAAGTTGACTACCGCTTACTATATAAGAACCTCCCCAGCAGCCATGTTCTGTAGTTTTATGGAGCTCTGAGAGAGACAGCAGTGTCATTGCTGTGCTCTGTGCTTTACTGTGTCATTACATTAGATAGATCGTTAGATAGTTTATATATATAATACAGATAGTTAGTGGGAGATAGTCAGTGTAGGTTATATCCTGATCTAGTGTAGCTGATAAGTTCTGCTGTCCATACATACATACAGTACATACAGATATAGTGCTGTGATGTCACAACAATACTTAGTGCACCAATCAGTAATATGTAGTCAGACCTGCTAAAATGTGAAGTTTCACGTATTGCACCAAAATATTTGCATCATTAATTGCCGATTAGCGCAATAGCAAATATATTGGAGCACTCTATCTGCATATAAAGCTATTGTAATGTTCTGCCATGCCAACCATTTTCTCCAGTCTCAGAAAACTTCTAGTAGCTAAGAAAATGTAGCAAAAGTGACCCACGCCTGTATTGCGCTCTTTACACGAATATTACATTGCCGATTTTCGCAATCAAGAAAATAATAGTGAATTCGCGAATATATGACGAATATTCTACAAAATATTTGCTAAATATCGCAAATCACTAACTTGACCGTGCATATTAGAGCATGCGCACTGTGCTTAGGCAGTTCCCAGTGAAGGGGAAGGGAGAAAACAGTTCCCTGGAGACTGTGTTTGTGATCCGGCAGGGCTCTGAAGCGGCAATTTTAAAAGGAATCTACTCTTATCACAGTTTGTGCTGTGCCCTGTCAGCCTGACAGGAGTGAGGGAGGCCGGCTACATCGTCACAAATCATTTGTCTGCAGCAGAGTTTTCAGCTCTGTGCTGTGATCTGTCAGCCTGACAGAAGTGAGGCCAGCTATATTGTCAGCTGCTGGCTGTGTAAGCTAGTCATTTCTGTCCCCAGTAAAAATAAATATATAAAAAAGGCTAATTTATTAATTTAAATTTATAAATATATATTTGCACACACAGTGTGAAAAAATTTAACTTTTTATAGTAAAAGGTCTATTTTCTTTAAATATTATAAACAAATAGATTTTTTTTATACAATTACACAGATTTATACTTTTTATTCATATCTATATGTGTGTATGACTATATATAATACATTTAATATATACATATAATAGTACAGTGCGTGTGTGTATATATATATATATATATATATATATATAGAAATAGAAAAGATGGGCAGCACTCCAAAATATAAAATGAAAAAACTTTATTTACCCCAGTGGGAAATGCGCGACATTTCGGCTCCAAACCAGAACCTTTCTCAGGCTTGAGAAAGGTTCTGGTTTGGAGCCGAAACGTCGCGCATTTCCCACTGGGGTAAATAAAGTTTTTTCATTTTATATTTTGGAGTGCTGCCCATCTTTTCTATTTCTGTATTTTTGGATTGATCCATTTTGGGCCTGCTGCACCCACCAACTTACATCCAGGACGGTGCTGCCATTGTTTTTTCATTTTTGTATATATATATATATATATATATATTGTGGGGGGTTAATTCTTCTCCGGGGGTCATTCTCACAGGTTACTTCACCAGACACGGATATACTGTCCAAACTTTGCATTTATTGTGCAACACCAGCAACACAAACATAATACAAAACAAATACCTGCCCGGCTGGGCTCTAACTAAACATAGTGCAGAATCCCTGATTCACCTATAGAGTGCTGTTCAGACACGGTCATAGCATGCGGCTTTCTCAGCTAGCCCAGCAGCCTCCAGGCTGTAGCAAACGCAAGTCCCTTTGGGGGATTGTGGTCCAGCAGTCCTCCCGACTCTGACCTTGTGGCCCTTGTACCACAGGCGTCACTGCGTCCCCCAAATTCCAGGTTGTCACTTAGTCTCGTGGTCCCTCAGCCTAGCCCAGCTGAGGCCACACAGACAGAGCCTCCAGGCCTCTGTCTACAGGTAACACACTTCCCCCTTGCTGACACCCTGGGAGGTGCTTTATGCCAGGCTGATTACATCCAGCTTGTCTCACCTGTGGTGGAACAGGGGTGTGGACCGCACTATCCACCCCTTCCTTGCCTCCAACCTGCGTGAGACCCGTCACTGTCTCACAATATATACAGTACAGACCAAAGGTTTGGACACACCTTCTCATTCAAAGAGTTTTCTTTATTTTCATGACTATGAAAATTGTAGATTCACACTGAAGGCCTCAAAACTATGAATTAACACATGTGGAATTATATACATAACAAACAAGTGTGAAGCAACTGAAAATATGTCATATTCTAGGTTCTTCAAAGTAGCCACCTTTTGCTTTGATTACTGCTTTGCACACTCTTGGCATTCTCTTGATGAGCTTCAAGAGGTAGTCCGCTGAAATGGTTTTCACTTCACAGGTGTGCCCTGTCAGGTTTAATAAGTGGGATTTCTTGCCTTATAAACGTGTTGGGGTGAGATTGTAAATCTGGAAAATATAGGCATCACCTGGGAGTACCTTATATAGAGCTAGCTAATGCTAGGGTCAGCCATTGATAAGTGGGGTCGCTCCCTTGGGGATGATTCTTCCGCATCTAGGCGGGAGACCTCTCTGCTTTTAGGCAGGGCTAAACAGACCAAGTAGGGACAATTCTCCCAATACCCTACCTATATCTCCTAAAGAGGGGTTACTCATATTTTGGAATATTTCCATATCTAAGATTCTTTGGACCCTGTCCACAGCGGACGATTCAGCAATCAATTTCCACAGACGAGGTGAAAAACTAAAATTAAATCACCATCAAAGACGCCTCTTTTTTCAAGATCCAGCGCCACCACATCAGCTTGAATAGAATTTCATCATAACCGTGAGTGGCAAAAAATACAGTGTCAAGAATTACATGTATTGCATGTTTAATGTGGTGCCCTGTATCTGTATCTATACAATTTTCCAGATAACCTATGCAGTTATTGCAGTCATCTATATGAATTATCTTTTTGTGGGACTTATTTTTAGAAAGTAATTATAAAAGTTACGTTTTAAGTAGGCTATTTTTTTCAGTGACTAATAAGGTGGTTACTAGTTGCGACCAGACGACAGTTATACCTGGTGCTAGCCTAGTGTCTGAGATCCATGCCCAGGCAGTGATTGATGACCTGATAGCTCAGTACGGCTGCAAACTTGAAGATGTTTTTGCCCGCTCCACACAGTCTCTAGATACACTAGAGAAGGGACTACCTGTTCTGGCAGAGCAGCTGGATAAAGCTCCAGAAGAGTCAAAGGAGTAGACTCAGAAAGAGATGAATGAACTAAAGAATCTAGAGTCACAAATAGAAGCGTAAATTCTCCAACTTCAAGAGGAACTTGCAGCTTCTGAGCGATCCAGACGTCATGCGGAGCAGGAAAGAGATGAGCTGGCTGATGAGGTCTCAAACAGCATCTCAGGAAAATCTGCTCTCTTGGAGGAGAAAAGACAGTTGGAAGCCAGGATTGCTCAACTTGATCAAGAGTTGCCTGCTCGGGATGGTGGACCTGGACCACCAGAGACAAATTGTGTCTAAGTTGGAGAAGAAACAGAAGAAGTTTGACCAGCTCCTGGCTGAAGAGAAAAACAAATCGGCCCAGTATGTCGAAGAATGTGACCGACCGGAGACTGATGCTCAGGAGAAGGAGACTAAGGCCCTCTCTTTGGCTAGAGCCCTTGAAGAAGCACTTAAGGAGTGAGATGAATTTGAGAGGCTCAACAGGCAACTTAGAGCAGAGATGGAAGATCTCATGAGCTCAAAGAATGACGTCGAGAAGAACGTCTATGTGCTGGAGAAGTCTAAGCGTGCTCTCGAGCAGCAGGTGGAAGAAATGAGGACTAAACTTAAAGAGTTAGAGGCAAGAGCTTCTTGAGATGACAGGTTGGCTCAGTCAAAGGAAAATGAGAAACCTGAAGAGGAGAGTCCTCTGAAAGATGCCAGGAAGTCTAAGCCAGAACCTGTTAAAAATGGGTCTGGAGATGGTGGCGCTGTGGTGCTGACCGAGGCAGAGAAGATGGAAGATGGTTCTGCGGAACCAGGTAATGTGGCTGATATGGAGGCTGAATCCAAGAGACTCGTGGTAGTGAGTAGCCAGGACCTGGTCATGAAAGATGTCCCCTCTGCCGTCAATGCCGTCCAGAAAGCCAGCAGTCTGCTGGGGAAGAAATACGAGGAGACAGACGACAAGCAGGCTGATGTTGTCTACAGTACTACTGTGAGATGGCTCTCTTAGAGCCTGCACGAATGGAGAGCGATATCCTGGGTGACTCTCTGTAGGGAATGTCAGAAGATAAAGAGTCTGATAAGGACCCCAGTATCCTCAGTCAACCTTGTTGACAAAGAAAAGGATTAGTTAAGAATGCAAGTATATGATGCCGTGTCCGAGAAGGATGAGAAGGCTAACAAAGTTAATGAACACTCCAAAGGAGACTCAAAGGCTGAAGAAGCTAAGGCCGATGATTTGGAGAGGGAGAAATCCTTGGATGTTCAAGAGACCAAAGATAAGGCTTACAAAGAGTCTGCCGAAGTGAGGAGAGCCACTGAAGAAGCAGAAGACTCTGAAACTGAAGCCAAACCTGAGGTAACCCCTGTGGGGAGTAAAGAAAAAAGAGAGGTGCTATCTGTTGATAGAATAAAGAAACAAAGCAAGTGTGAACACCAGGTGACATCAGAGTGGCTGAAGGATGGTATAAAACAGACCAGCCAGATCTCCAACAAAAAGAGGTGGGAGCTCCCTGTGAAAAACGCGGCTGTAAAGGTTGCGGAAGTTAGAGGTCGTAGGCCTAAGAAGAAATCTGGAAAAGGAGCCAGCCAGAAAGCTAAGAAGCTCTCCAGCAAAGAGGAGAAGAAGGAGCCACTTAGACACTGTCTGCTAGGTAGAAAGTCAGTGTTTATGAAAAACCAAGCTCTGCTAGCCTGGGGGTGGAATAATAGAGGAAAATAATGACACTGGCCACATCTTCCATGCCAGAAAGTTCTGTGCTGCGGAAAAGGCCTGAGCTAGCTATCCTTCTCTTTCCTAGAAGGTTGGTATCCTGACCAAAGGGCCGATGGCTCAGGGTCTGTGGCTCAGTAGTCCGGCTGGCTCCCTGTTCAAAGGGCTGGTGACCAGGGTCTGTGGCAGAGTATCCTTGTCTCAGTATATTCTTACAGTTACTAGTGCAGTCTGGCAGAATCTCTCCTACTAAACACTAGTCCCTATCAGCAGAAGGGACTCTGACTGCTCTACTTTAAACCAGTTTTTAACTGATCTAGAACCTTCTAGTGGGAGGGTTGCAACTGTTGCAGTTCAGGTCTGCCATATACTTGTATTGGGCCTTAAAACAATTCAATGGGAATGACCAAGCAGTTTTGAGTTGGAAACTCAGCTTTGCATAGTCCCATATGACAGCAGAGGAAAATTACTAGCTTCTCAGTGCATAGGCTGAAAATTCCCAAAGTCTCTTAGGCCCCTTTCACATGTATGAGAATTCCGCACGGGTGCAATGCGTGAGGTGAACGCATTGCAACCACACTGAATCCGGACCCATTCACTTCAATGGAGCTGTGCAGATGAGCGGTGATTTTCACGCATTACTTGTGTGTTGCGTGAAAATTGCAGCATGTTCTATATTATGCGTTTTCACGCAACGCAGGCCCCATAGAAATGAATGGGGCTGCATGAAAATCGCATAGTATCCGCAAGCAAGTGCGGATGCAATGCGATTTTCACGCATGTTTGCTAGGAGATGATGTTAGTAAATTGATAAAAGTCAATTTACTGTATTATTTTACCTTATAACATGGCTATAAAGGAAAATAATAGCATTCTTAATATAGAATGCTTAGTAAAATGTTGCTTGAGGGGTTAAAAAATAAAAAAAATTAACTCCCCTCATCACTTGATCGCACAGCCGACATCCTCTTCTTTCTTCTTCTTTGAGGACCTGCAAAAGGACCTTTGATGACGTAGTGAGCGCGGTGACGTCAGCGCAGGTCCTGCTGAATAAAGATGAGTTAATTTTTTCTATTTTTTTAACCCCTCAAGCAACATTTTAGTAAGCATTCTGTATTAAGAATGCTATTATTTTCCCTTATAACCAACACCGAACCCAAACCCGAACTTCAGTGAAGAAGTTTGGATCTGGGTACCACATGCAACACAATCACAGTCAAAACTGACTGAAATTGCATACGCGCTCGCACGGGTTTCCCGCGATGCACCCGGGACGCATCGGGAGCAAATCTGGGACTCCCGTCTGAAAGAGGCCTTAGTGTAAACACACTGTGCATTAACCCTTTCCATAATTCGTTGCAAATACAGTGCAATAACAGTGCAAATGACCATGATATATCATATGAAATGCTATTTAACAGTTTACAACAGTATAAGTGTAAACAACTACATAAATCACAGTGCAAGTTAATCCTTTAAAGAGCACTAGTGAGTTGATGAGTTTTCATAGCAGCAATAGTGGCAAATGTCCACAAACATCCAGACTCCAAAGTAGCCTTGCTCCAGGGCAGATCCACGGATTCCACGTCTCCAGCACCAACTCTAACAACACCCCGCTAGTTTCTAGCTCCTCCCACACCGCTAGTTACATAGACACTCCCCTATTAATGTCCATGTTGCTGCCCTGACATGCCCATGGACATGATATCACAGGGGGAAAAAATGCATGGACACGATTATGTGACCACAGTCCAGCACAGAAGATAGAAGCAATAAAGGTAAAAGAGATACGTGTACCTTCATAAAGGATTTATTTAGTTTTGATCATGTTAAACTGCTGACAGTACCAGGATGGCACTCCTGACCCCATTTCGGGGAAACCCTTTAATTGTTTGTGCCATGTGCAAACACCCTATACAATAACATATGGATTCTCAACAGCTTTATATGACAGATCCATATGAAAAGGCTCTGTAAATGTGACCTCATGGACCCGGAATTTGGCCACGTGCATGAGGTATAAACTGTCATCATATATATATATATAGGATATTGTTTTTGCACAAGGACGTCAGCTGTAAGAAGAAGTTAGAAGGCAATTTTTTCAGGGCACATGTGCGTCTTCTATGTGTTTATAGAATTGATTGACTAAACAAATCTCATTGTTTATTTCTAATTAGAATCAGGCACTATTCTATTTAGCTCTTCTGTCACACTTTCCCAGAACAATCAGATCTGAAAACCTGAGGTCAGACATGGATGGAAACAGTTACTCAATGCAGCCACATCCAACATCTCTGAGCCACAGAATCATGAATGAAATGTCAAACTATATCAATACTTTGTGATGCCTCTATGCGATCAAATGGATAATGTGATTTTTTTTGTATTTTTTTTTTTTTTTTACCGGATTAACCCCTGACCCCCTCAATGTTAATCGTCAATATTGCGATCAGGGGTTCAATGACGATGGGCAGCACCATCACCGTTCCCCATCATTGCATCCGACATACAAAGAAATGCGCTTTGTGATGAAGAAATTCATCACAATGCAAATTTCTTTGTGAAATTCGGCGAAGCAGCCAGGTCGAATTTTCCATAACATCTCTACGAATCAATATCCAGTATTAGTTAAACAAAACGGTAATTGTATATGTATTTAGTCATTTTACCACCTTTCCCTTCAAAAATACCAGGCAAGTTTATAGCGCATTTATGTGAGCTGACTTTGTAACTGTTGTTTGTAATGCTTTTACCCAAAATGCAGGAAAAAAAACACCATTAGACTGGCATGTACAGATACATCTAAACACAGTGAAACCATGGGCTGATATTGAGGGTATGATTAGGTCTGCGAGCCTCAGGCGGGCAATGACCATCCAATCTGCACATATACAAGTCCAGCTGCCGAACCAATTTTGGGCTGTTTCTTCCTTGCCTCTAGCCATGACCTGCCAGTGCCAATCCCAGGCAAAAAAGAGTATCCAATCCATATCGGAGGCAACTTGACTCTGCACACACTTATTATACAAAATTAACTGACTCACAACATTAGAGGGGTTGTCCCACAAAAAATATTCTACATTTTTCAAATTATTCACTGTTATACACTGATTTCTATCTGTATAGCACCCCTGCTGTTTGCTCTGTTTCTAATCTCTCTGTCCTGCTCGATGAGATGGAACCCCATGCTCAGTTCCATCCTTCAACTGCCACCAGCAGCAGTAGAAAGGACACACCCCTGCGAAAGAACACGCCCTAATCTGCCTGCTTGAAATAAATCTAGAACAGAAATTGTAGCAATGAATGGAGAGATCTCTGGACTCATGTGAGGGGCAGAGATTGTCATGTACTATATAAAGTCTGATTTTCATCTTTTACATTAATTGTTGGAAAACCCCTAGTTGGTTGGTGGTTAACCGACATGGTGGCAACACACCAGAAAAATATACTAAGTTTGAATTACAAAATTCTGCTTCTTCGTGTCCCCTATTGTAAACTGGTCTTTTTTTTTTACCCTTTCCTGACAAGGCGATTTTCAATTTTTGCGTTTTCCTTTTGATCATGTTAACATATCTGTATGAGGGCTTGTTTTTGCGGGACAAGTTTCACTTTCTAATGCCACCATTTAATATTGCATAGGATAGTGGGAAGTGGAAAAAATATTTCAAATGGGGTAGGATTGGAAAAAAAATGCAATTCTGCCACAGGTTTATGTTGTTTTTTTTTTTTTTTTACGGCATTCATTATGCGGCAAAAATAACTTGTGCTCTTATTCTCCAGGTAAGTACAAATCTGGTGATACCAGATATGTATAGTTTTTCATTTTTATATTTTTTTTGCGTTTTTATCCTAAAAGAAAAATAAAAAACTTGAAAAAAATATATATTTTTTTTTATCATTTGACCCGTATAATTTTTTTTTTTTTTGTTATGTGTGTGGAGTTGTGTGAGTGCTCATTTTTTGCGGGGCGATCTGTACTTTTCATTAATATCATTCTGGGGTGTGTACAACTTTTTGATCACTTTTTATTTATTTTTTTTGTATGGGATAAATATTTTAATATTTTGATAGTATGGGCGTTTTTGCACATGGCGATACCCATTATGTTATTATTATTATTATTATTTTTTTTTACTTTTTATAGTTCATATAGGGAATTAGCATTAGCATTGGAGACTATGAAGAGCATACCCAAAAGCGCGGTCTTCCAGTATTTCACACACAGATGCTGTGGTCAGGTTTGACCACGGCATCTGAGAGGTTAAATGTCCGTGATTGGCATTAACAATGAAACAGCAGGCACTCAGTGGCTATGGCGCCATTTTGGAGTGGGCGCTATCTTTAATGATGTGACATACTATTACGTCACATGTCAGGAAGGGGTTAAAGAATGAATAATTAAGGTTGTGAACATTGGGCCAGATTTATCATTAGCTCAAGTCAGAATAATGGAGTGAAAAAGTCCCAAAAAAGTCCCAAACGCTAAAACTGCGCACAAATTTGCGACTTTTTTCTGCTCTGCACTATGCTCGCCAGTTTTCTGAAAGTGGGCATGTTTTCTTATGTAAATGAATCTCTAGACAGATTTACTATTGGGACTATTTAAAAAAGTCGCAAAAAAGTCGCAAAAAAGTCCCAATTTCACTCCAGTGAGGACCATGCTTATCTTATGAGACTTTTTAATAGAACATGCGACTTTTTCATAAAAACGTGCGACTTTTTCGTAAAGATGTGTGACTTTTGTAAAGCTGCTTACTGACGGATAAACTGCTACCGTCAAACCACATTTATTACAGTCTTAAAGGGCCGATCATAAATCTGACTTGGCTAAAACTGACTTTAGCCCTATGTTAAAGTGGAGTGAGCGGTCAGAGGAATGATAAATCTGGCCCAATGTGTCTTTAATTTTTCCAGGACAATTTAAATAGCTGGTGTAATTGGTTGTTATGGGAAACAAAGATTTTTCTTTGTAATAATGTTGATAAATCTCCCTTATTTACGTCTATATATTTATCAATATTAGTGTAGCTGTTTATGTTTTTTTATATTTGGGATAGTTTTAATAGACTCATAGGGCCAGATTTATCATTAGCTCAGGTCAGAATAATGGAGTGAAAAAGTCCCAAAAAAAGTCCCAAACGCTAAAACTGCGCACAAATTTGTGACTTTTTTCTGCTCTGCACTATGCTCGCCAGTTTTCTGAAAGTGGGCGTGTTTTCTTATGTAAATTAATCTCTAGACAGATTTACTATTGGGACTATTTAAAAAGTCACAAAAAAGTCGCAAAAAAGTTGAAATTTCACTCCAGTGAGGACCATGCTTATCTTATGAGACTTTTTAATAGAACATGCGACTTTTTCATAAAAACGTGCGACTTTTTCATAAAGATGTGCGACTTTTGTAAAACTGCTTACTGACGGATAAACTGCTACCGTCAAACCACATTTATTACAGTCTGAAAGGGCCGATCATAAATCTGACTTGGCTAAAACTGACTTTAGCCATATGTGAAAGTGGAGTGAGCTGTCAGAGTAATGATAAATCTGGCCCATAGTGTCAAGTTATAAGCAACTATTTTATCTATATTCTATCTATTAAAAAATGTGTTAAATTGTCCCTAAGATTTGATTTCTGCGTCCATCATTACAATTGTTTTGTTGAGAAGTTTTTAATAAGACTCCTATCTACCATTTCTTTCATCAGACTGAAGATTGGCAATGTGTGCATCCAGCTATGACCATCAGGCCTAGCTGTAAATGATGGGAAGATTGTGTTGCATTTATTGGATTACACAGTTGATGAAATGGTGCCTTCCTTTAGATTTGATAAGCAGCAGTCTATTTGCACCTCTCAGTCTCTCAAACGTACAAGTCTCCAGTCTTTGCCACAGAGGCTTAAAATATTAAATGTGGAGCCATAATTATCTTCAGTACAATACTCCTTGCAGAAGCAGAATTTAGTCACTGTGGACACTGTGTCTTTCCCTTAGAATTTAATATGCTCATCATGAATATAAATGATTAGTAATTTATGCTGAAATCTCCAAGCAATAACAACTCCTGCTATATAATACGTGGTAGTATTTCTTTCATAAGAGAAGCCTACAGAATTTCATTTTCTCTTCTTCGCTTTGATATTTTCATTGGAGTACATTCTTTACATTAAGTACTGACTGTCACTTTACTGTCATCTTTTTACATGCAAAGCAGCTCCAAAGACGATGCAGGACATTATTGGGTTGTCACTGCCTACGTTCTACCGCTCTACAGTCTTCTAAGCATTTTCTCTGCCATCTCAGTAATAATCTTCAATGTTCTATACAGTCTCTTGTATTGTTCTTAATTTTACTTGACAGTTGTATATCTAAATGCAGATGTAACACAGTGGATTCCAGTACAATGAGTTTTTTTATGTTTTTATCGTTAATGATATTTCTGCAACATGTTCAGCCATTTGCTTTAATCATAATGCTGTCTTTTGTTATTCAGGCCATACTATCTTGTTACATGAGGAGGATTACAATTGTAGAACGGTGACACTTTAAAAATGGAGAATTAAAATTTTGCACTAAGGAAACACCATACATAAGAAAGAAAAAAAAAGGAGAATGTTACAATACCATCATCTATCAAGTAGTTTTTTGTGGTTCATAAAGCTAGTGGAAATAATTCTACAATTACAATTCTACAGTCAGCTTGGAACCCCATGGCTCTTTAAGTGAACCCCTTAAGTTCCACATTAAAGATGATGTAGCCACAGTCATTTTGCTACCAGCTGCACCAGGAAGGTCACTTTAATGTAATATTTTAAATTTTTTATATATTGCTGTAAAGTATTTCTGTTGCCTTAACGTTAGGCTAGTCAGAATAATGGTGGCTACATCTGTACATATCCATAGGCACTGTATGCTATTTTATTATATTATGTAACTTTTCTCCCTAGTATCATGGTATCCACACCATCAGATTCAATTGAGCATGTCACAATGTTTGATTATGATGCATTCCTTATAAAAAGATGGAAAAAATTACTAAGACTGTTAACTGGTAACAAAAGTATAACATAACACCATCGACTTTTATGGGTCTTTATCACAGCCTTAAAGGGGTTGGCCAATTTCTGGTTACTGTTGATAATGTATTTTGTAAGGGTACTTTCACACTAGCGTTTTTCTTTTCCGGCATAGAGTTCCGTCCTAGGAGCTCTATACCGGAAAATAACTGATCAGGTATATCCCCATGCATTCTGAATGGAGAGTAATCCGTTGAGGATGCATCAGGATGTCTTCAGTTCAGTCATTTTGACTGATCAGGCAAAAGATAAAACCGCAGCATGCTACAGTTTTATCTCCAGCGAAAAATCTGAAGATTTGCTTGAATGCCGGATCCGGCATTTTTCCCCATAGGAATGTATTAGTGCCGGATCCGGCATTCAAAATACCGGAATGCCGGATCCGTCCTTCCGGTAAAAATGTGAAAAAAGATACAAGACGGATCCGTCTCACAAATGCTTTCAGTCACATCAAAATCGGCGGATCACACTGCCGCAAGTGTGAAAGTAGCCTAAGATGACTATATGGAAGTGTTGACATTCTGCACCGTTTTCTATATTTCATAAGGTAGGCCTCCTTGTTGGCCAAATCTTTTGTGCTTTCCACAGGGCGATTAAGTCCATAAAATGCTGCTGATGAAGGTTTCCTCCATTCAAATTCTTGCACTCTTGGGAGGTGTAGTGTGTATTTTGGTCTTAAATTTAGTGAAGAAAATGTAACCTAATATTTTCTGGTCTATCAGTCCTACTTGTGATTAGAATGACTCTTTCTGATGTATACTGCCATGTTCGTTTCTGGATTCTCTATCCAGGAATGACAGAAAGCCAGGTAAACGTTATAAGCTTCTTAGATCAGTCTATGTGCAAATAGAAATCCTAACAGTATTGATTTTTTTCCCACAGTCATAATTTTAGAACACTGTGGCATGTCTAGGAAAGGTCAACCATGTTGAAAGACAGCTTTACTGTCTCATCACCACTGCATGGGCTAAGAGGAAAAAAGAAACAACACTCAATATATACACCAGAGACTTTAGCAGAGAGATTGATGAAAAAATGGGCTGTGTAAACATATCGAAACTTTGGTTGCTCCATACATTCATTAATCCCTATAGACATTATGCAGTAGGCTCAGATGGGATGTTTTTCTTAATGGTTTTTTGACTCTTCCTCTTTTTATTGTATGATGTGGTAGGACGATTGTGATGAAATTCATGTGCTCCTCTTTGGCCTTTCCATCAGGATGCTCCATTAGCTCTCTCCTATCAATAATCACAATTCTGACAGTGGGACAGGATGAAGACCCCCGAAAATTACATTACACATTTAACGATGATGGATAACGCTTCAACCTCTCCCTAGGCAGCAGACAGCCGCCTCTCTTCTTCTCATAATGAAAGGAAAGCAGAACATTTCCAGATAACAGAAGCAGCTGGTTAAAATAAAACAAACAACATCTCTGAAGACCAAGGGTTCTGAGGAAATCGGGGAGAATTCTTATGGAATGGTTATATGCTTCCTATGCTATGCTCACTCCTACATAAACCGTCTCTCTCTCTCCTAGAATTCAGCCTCTCCCTTAAGTGTAAGTCACAATAAGAGACATTTAGAAAGCAGCTTTAAATTCTGACATTAGTTGCCAATAGTGTATGGAAATGTCATTACTGTGACCATAAGGTGCAAATATCTCAAATAATCTATTTTGTAATCTTTCTATTACCAGGGCTAATGAGAACAATTAGCAGGAAAAAAAAGACTGTTTCACAGGAGCAAAACCATTTGCTGAAATCGCGTGTTTGAGCGTAATCCTCCGTTCTGGACTTGCAGGAGCGCACAGCATTATCATGATTTATAATGCTGTGTGTCTCTGCTTGACCTTACTGATACAGGATCATACTGACAGCTTTATGTCACTATGATCCTGTAGAAGGAATGTCAAGCAGAGGCACACAGCATCATGCTCACACACACAACATGGTTCCCGCAATGGGAAATGACCAGATATCACCACTATAGAGTCCTGCCACCACAAAATGCAATACAATCTGTGAGCAGCATGGGATAGAGCAGGAGAAGCCAAGCAGATTGGTGTATAATTTTGTGGAAAATGATTCAGTAAAACCTGTAATTTATACCTTTATATCTTTACTTTTTCTACCTCTTGTGAATACTTATCGGTACAGGAGGGAGATGTTATCAGTGATAATGTGCATTAGAAGATAACTGTCAGTCACTGATGACCCCTCCCTCCTGGACCAATAGCTGTTCACAGGAGGATGAAAAAGCAGAGGTATAAACGTACAGGTTACAGGTTTTAAGAGTCTTTTCCCACAAATATCTATATATCAATATGTGTGACTTCTCCTGCTCTATAACATCATGTTTTCCGATTGCACTACATTTTGTGATGACAGGTCCCTTTTAAATGGGTTGGGAGTTAAGAAACCATACTGCAAAAACTGTTACGTGTATGGCATGTTCCACCAATTATATAACATAGATAGATAGGCCTCTTTCACATGGGCGTCATGTTTTTGGCCCGGATAAGATGCGGGTGCGTCGCGGGAAAATGCACGCGCGTGAGAAAAATCAGCATGTTTGGTACCCAAACCCGAACTTCTTCACAGAAGTTCAGGTTTGGGTTAGGTGTTGTGTAGAATGTATTATTTTCCATTATAACATGGTTATAAGGGAAAATAATAGCATTCTTAATACAGAATGCATAGTAAAATAGGGCTGGAAGGGTTAAAAATAAATAATAATAATTTAACTCACCTTAATCCACTTGTTCGCGCAACCCGGCTTCTTTTCTGTCTTCATCTTTGAGGAATAGGACCTTTGATGACGTCACTGCGCTCATCATATGGTCCATCACATGATCTTTTACCATGGTGATGGATCATGTGACGGACCATGTGATGAGCGTAGTGACGTCACCACAGGTCCTTTTCCTACTGCACAGCAAAGATGAAGACAGAAGAGAAGCCGGGCTGCGCGATCAAGTGGATTAAGGTGAGTTACATAATTTTTTATTTTTTTTTAACCCCTCCAGCCCAATTGTACTAAGCATTATGTATTAAGAATGCTATTATTTTCCCTTATAACCACGTTATAAGGGAAAATAATAATGATCGGGTCCTAGCAACCGTGCGTGAAAATCGCACTGCATCCGCACTTGCGCAGCCCCATTCACTGCTATGGGGCCTGCGTTGCGTGGAAAACGCACAAAGAGGAGCATGCTGCGATTTTCACGCAGCGCACAAGTAATGCGTGAAAATTACCGCTCATCTGCACAGCCCTATAGAAATGAATGGGTCCAGATTCAGTGCAATGCGTTAACCTCATGCATCGCACTCGCGTGGAAATCTCGCCTGTCTTAAAGAGGCCATAGATAGAAAGATATTATTTTTTGGAATAGGAATGTTGTTTATTATACATATTGCTATTTTAAATATGCAAAAAAATATAATAATATGGGGTTTGTCATTCCCTTTGCATCACATTTTTTTCACACCAATTTTGCTCACAAATGTGTTTTTTTGGAGGGATTTTACATCGCCCTCACCATTGTAGAAAAATGGGGGTTTGGGGTGTATAGAAATGGATAACATCTCAACAAAAGTGTGTGTAAAGATGTGCCAAATTTTTCAAACACCATGAGACGTCTGATACATTTGGCACAACTTACAAGAATGCAAATTTCCCCTCCTGGTGAATTTCTCCTATTGTGTGAATTCACACACAGCTGATTTGTTGCAGAAATCTGTGCAACTATCCCAGAAATCCATGTCTGTGCCACTAAAACTGCAAAGGGCTTGTTCACACAAACTTGTGAAGCCTGTGCCCATGCTATGAACCGCAAATTGCAGTCCGTAATGCATGGGCACCTTCCGTGGGGCAGGAGCATGGGGATCGCAGACCCATTCACTAGAATGGGTCCGCGATCCCTCGGTTCCGCAAAAAGATAGAGCATGTTCCGTAGTGCTTCCGTAGTGTTCCGTTCCGCACCGTTCCGGATTTGCAGACCCATTGAAATGAATGGGTCCGCATCCATGATGCGGAATGACAACTGAACGGTGCCTGTGTATTACGGATCCGCAAATGCCATCCGCAATGCGGGAAAGGGACACCAATGGTCGTGTAATGAGCCCTAATTCAGATATGGAACACAGCTTCAGTCACAGGAATTTCTGCAACCAATCTGCCATGTGAATTCACCCATATCATTTAAAATCTATGTAGTCAGAAGAAGATTGGATTTTTTTTTTGCAAGTGAGATTTCAAAGGTACAGAATAGCTCAGAACCTCCAGTTGGCTCAGGCTCTAACAACATAAGAGCATAATTGATAAAAAAAATGTTTGGGAAAATGTAAAAAAAAAATATATGCAAAAAGATACAAATACTGTATGACATTAACACGGAACCACAAGTAAAGGAGTTGTTAATTAAAAGATAAATAAAAGATAATTAAAAGATACAACAAGATAATTAAAAATCTCAAGCAAGCTCCCAATTGGCTGACATTTTTTTTTTATCCAATTGTAGTGCTTATCTAAGAGTTTTAATTGTCAACAATCCCTTTACGCTGCGTTCAGACCTGAGCGTACCGGATGGAGCACTCTGTATGCGCGATTTTATGCTCGTTTACAGACGCGGCTCCGGAACAAGTGAACGCCCATTGTCGCACGTTCCCGGAAGTCTATGTAGGCGAACGCCCGACAAGACGCCCCAAAGAAGCTCCTGTACTTCTTGGGCGTCGGGCGTTTTACAGCGCGATCGTACGCGCTGTGAAACGCTCAGGTGAGAACCATTCCCATAGGGAAACATTGGTTCTTGCCTGTTGAGCGTTTTACAGCGCGTAGGAACGTGCTGTAAAATGCTCAGGTGTGAACCCAGCCTTAACCCCTTCCTGACATATGACGTACTATCACTTAATAGAAGTCAGTGACTTACTGCATCTTGATGTAATAGTACGTCATGGTGATCAGGTGGGCACTGGAGCGGTGCATGCCAGATCACTGCAGGGGTCCAGCAGTCCCTGATAGCTGGGCCCCTGCTGTATCCGCCGGCATCGCTGTAAAATCCGATGCCAGCAGATTAACCCCTTCTATGCTGCGGTCAGTGCTGCTGTGCCGGGGAGGGAGACATAGAAGGGGTTTTCTGCGGGTGAGGGAGCCCATCAGGCTTTTGACCGTACATGGGGGGTACCACCCGTCTCCTTCTTACGGTACATCTGTCCGACCCTGACTTTTACACAGCCGATGTCGGACAGCTAGAAATCTTGTGCACTGAGAGTGGCCTATTGCTACTCTCAATGTTATTTCCACTCCCACAGGGCCTTTAGGCCAGAGCTCCTTTTGCTGGATTCCCAGTATGCCTCCTAAAGGGCTAAACACACCTGAGCTGCACCTGTGTTTGGCCAGCTAATGCTACTTTCACACTAGCGTTCGGGTGTCCGCTCGTGCGCACCGTTTGAAGGGGCTCACGAGCGGCCCCGAACGCATCCGTCTGGCCCCAATGCATTCTCAGTGGAGGCGGATCCACTGAGAATGCATCCGCCTGCCAGCGTTCAGCCTCCGCTCCGCTCAGTGAGCGGACACCTGAACGCTGCTTGCAGCATTCGGGTGTCCGCCTGGCCGTGCGGAGGCGAGCGGATCCGTCCAGACTTACAATGTAAGTCAATGGGGACGGATCTGGTTGAAGATGACACTATATGGCTCAATCTTCAAGCGGATCCGTTACCCATTGACTTTCAATGTAAAGTCTGAACGGATCCGCTCAGACAACTTTCACACTTAGAAAATTTTCTACGTTTTAATGCAGACGCATCCGTTCTGAACGGATGCGAACGTCTGCATTATCGGAGCGGATCCGTCTGATGAAACATCAGACGGATCCTCTCCGAACGCAAGTGTGTGCGGATCCGTCTGATATCTGCACAGACGGATCCGCACCTATAATGCAAACGCTTAGATCCGTTCAGAACGGATCCGTTTGCATTACCATGAAAAAAAAAAAAATATATATTTTTTTTTTTTTTTTTGTTCATGATAATCCAAACGGATCCGTTTTGACTTTACATTGAAAGTCAATGGGGGACGGATCCGTTTGAAAATTGAGCCATATTGTGTCAACTTCAAACGGATCCGTCCCCATTGACTTAGGCTACTTTCACACTAGCGTTCTGCTGTCCGCTCGTGAGCTCCGTTTGAAGGGGCTCACGAGCGGAGCAGAACGCTTCCGTCCAGCCCTGATGCAGTCTGAATGGATGCGGATCCGCTCAGATTGCATCAGTCTGGCGGCGTTCAGCCTCCGCTCCGCTCGCCTCCGCACGGCCAGGCGGACAGCTGAACGCTGCTTGCAGCGTTCGGGTGTCCGCCTGGCTGTGCGGAGGCGAGCGGATCCGTCCAGACTTACAATGGAAGTCAATGGGGACGGATCCGCTTGAAGATGACACAATGTGGCTCAATCTTCAAGCGGATCCGTTCCCCATTGACTTTCAATGTAAAGTCTGAACGGATCCGCTCAGGCTACTTTCACACTTAGAAAATTTTCTGTTTTAATGCAGACGGATCCGTTCTGAACGGATGCGAACGTCTGCATTATCGGAGCGGATCCGTCTGATGAAACATCAGACGGATCCGCTCCGAACGCTAGTGTGAAAGTAGCCTTACATTGTAAGTCTGGACGGATCCGTTTGCCTCCGCACGGCCAGGCGGACACCCGAATGCTGCAAGCTGCGTTCAGGTGTCCGCCTGCTGAGCGGAGCGGAGGACAAACGGTGCCAAACTGATGCATTCTGAGCGGATCCGCCTCCACTGAGAATGCATTAGGGCTGGACGGATCCGTTCGGGGCCGCTTGTGAGAGCCTTCAAACGGAACTCACAAGCGGAGCTCCGAACGCTAGTGTGAAAGTAGCCTTACATTGTAAGTCTGGACGGATCCGTTTGCCTCCGCACGGCCAGGCGGACACCCGAACGCTGCAAGCTGCGTTCAGGTGTCCGCCTGCTGAGCGGAGCGGAGGACAAACGGTGCCAAACTGATGCATTCTGAGCGGATCCGCATCCACTCAGAATGCATTAGGGCTGGACGGATCCGTTCGGGGCCACTTGTGAGAGCCTTCAAACGGAACTCACAAGCGGAGCCCCGAACGCTAGTGTGAAAGTAGCCTAAGGCTACTTAATAAATGAGACCGGCTTTTCTCCAGATCAATGTGGCTCCTCCAGTCAATCTCCTGCTGATAAAGTAAAAAGAAATACGGGGTTAACCTCTGGCTGTTAAAGAGAGAAGAGTCCTGGAGTGGAGAACTGTCACTTGGAAAAGAGAAATAGAAGGAAAAAAGTATGCTAAGATTGAATAAAGAACTGCAAAAAAAGGTAAATATAAAACTTGCCTCACTATACAAATGTAAATCCTGTAATTAATCAAAGAAATACCCAAATAAAAGTAGACAAAAATGACTGAAAATAAAACCGAAAAAGATGCCAAAATATGAAAAAGGAAAAACTGAAAAATTACCGGGTCCGTAACGACCAGCTCTATAACTAAATCACATGATCCACCCCGATAAAAAATAAAAAATAAATGTACATTTTTTTTTGTCACCTTACATCACAAAAAGTGCAACACCAAGCGATCAAAAAGGCGTATGTCACACAAAATGGTACCAATGAACCTGTCACCTCATCGCACAAAACATGAGACCCTACATAAGAAAATCGCTCAAAAAATAAAAGAACTATAGCTCTCAGAACATGGAAACACTAAAACATAATTTTTTTGATTCAAATATGATATTATTGTGTTAAAGTTAAATAAATAAAAAACAGTATACATATTAGGTATCACCACGTCCGTAACAACTAGCTCTACAAAAATATCACATGACCTAACCCCTCAGGTGAACACCGTAAAAAAATGTCAAAAAAGCTATTTTTTGTCACCTTACATCACACAAATTGCAACACCAAGCAATCGAAAAGGCGTATGCCCCCCAAAATAGTACCAATAAAACCGTCACCTCATCCCACAAAAAATGAGACCCTATCTGAGACAATCAGTCAAAAAATATAAAAAAATATGACTCTCAGACAATGGAGATACTAAAATATGATTTTTTTGCTTCAAAACTGGAGTGGAGAACTGTCACTTGGAAAAGAGAAATAGAAAGAATAAAGTAGGCTAAGATTGAATAAAAAACTGCAGAAAAAGGTAAATATAAAACTTGCCTCACTATACAAAGGTAAATCAAAGAAATACCCAAACAAAAATAGACAAAAATGACTGAAAATAAAACCGAAAAACATGCCAAAATATGAAAAAGGAAAAACTGAAAAAAAGTTGATTACAACAATAAAAACCTCAAAATAAAAATAGGTTAGTAAAAGAAGACCTATAAAAAGGAGAGAAAGAAAAAACAACGTAGCCTTCTCAAGAATCAAAAATGCCCAAACAATAACATTAAAAAAACACCACTGAAGCACATTCTCTACTAAAAAAAACTTCAGTTACAGGAAGTCTTGCTATATACATTGAGATTCAGTAAAATGAAAATTTTAACTTAAGACCAAAACTCAAATACAAAAAAAAACAAAAAAACTTTGGAACACATACAATTGTATAGGACTGAATTAACACATCAATGTCTTGGAGGGTTTGCCTGGAACCGTAAACACTGGCAGGAGAATTTCTTCCCACAATGGTTTTTAAATGCTAATTTGCCTAGCCCCAAACCAACTTCAGATTCATTTTACCAAAAATGGATTTAACAATACAAGGTCCCCAAAGCCAGTTTCCAGGGGAAAGGGAAAAGTCAATTTAAATTAGGTCTTAGAGTTACTTTATTTTTTATTTTTTTTATACAAACAGTAAAATGGGTTACAAAGACCTCAATAACATCTCTTAATTTACCCTTCTCTGGCACACAAAATAAAAAAACTGTGCTGAATTCCAGGAACCAATCTTTTTCCTCTCTAACCTTCACATTTTCACATTTCAACTGTTCATATTGGGATTTAAAATCTGCTTCCTGGATCCATGACCTTGGCTGTCCCTGGCTTCTATGCCTTTGCAAAGACCCATGTCTGGGACCATTTCCCCATCTTGCTGAATAAACCACCTTACTTCTAGGTGTGGTTCTGGGGTACTTAACATACCTGTGTCTGTTGCCATTAGTGACGTCACAATATCTTGCAATGTGCCCAAATTCCCTGCATGCAAAACAACGAATAGCTTGTCTCCCTGCACAATACCTTCTCTGGACACATGGTGATCTGCCTTGCTGCACATTAACCATCCTAGCATGACTAGATCCCACACTACCATCTGTATTGAATCCTCTTACCACAGACTCAAATGAGGAATCTTCTGCCATTGTGTTATTATTTCCAACTCCAGGGTCAGACAAATTGTCCATCTCCATCCCTGAGTCGGATCCACTATGTGACCCACAGTCCTCAGACTTCTCCATACTTACAGCCCATACATTGCCTCTAACCCCAGACACATTACTATCTAACGTTTTTTTCAATGACAATGGCTGCACTGAGCACTGAGAATGTTCAACTTCTGTCCTCCTGCAGAGAGCAGACAATTCCCTTAGAGCACCCTGTGCGTGCGTCAGGCTTTCAGACAACCATTCATTCTCCTTGCGCAGCTCAATATTACACCTAACAGTACATTCATAATTACTGCTAGCTTCAGCTGCCTGCTGGACAAGAGTTCTCAATTTACCAATTTCCACTTTTAAATCTTCTCCTTCCAAACTCAGCTTCAGCCTACAAGACTCCTGATATATATCCGCCTAGCAGCAAAAATCAGAGCATACTTGCCTTTCCGTTTCCGCTATTTTCTGGTACCAATCAGGTTTGCTACACAATTCTGAGCCTGAAACCATGGATCAGTAGATCCCTGCATAGCTTGAAGAATTGCCGCCGTGTCCTTCAATTTTGCAACTTCTTTAAAAATGCTTTCCATTGTACAAACACCACAATGGTTGCTACAAAAAAAAAAAAAACACTGGTACCGATGGTACCGAGTTATCCCAATACTTTTGACACAAAACTACAAGCACCTCCTTTCTACATTGTAGTACCCGTATTAACTATGCAAAACAATTCTACAATTCAGTGTAACAGCCACAGATATACAAACATTAAGCAGAATCATCAACTATAGGACAATTTCACCTCTAAACTGCCACTAATGTTCACACAATGATTCCCCTATCAGACTGGTTACTGAGCTATACCATAACCGAACACTCAACCGATATCCAGCAGAAAACTTACCAAAACAAAATCAAACTGCACATAGAAAGGTTACAGAAAGACAAAATAACTATTCTGGACAAAACTGACATTTGAGGCAAAAACAAACAAATCGCTTTCCATAGACACCAATACTAAAAGCTAAAAGTGAACCAGCTCAAACTAAAATGAATTCCTATTTAAAACCTGCAGCACCAAACTAACCAAGATGTCTGCCAAAACCACATGGTCTTCACACAAAGGAAATCAAAGATGGCCGACAAAACCACATGGCTTGACACACAAAGGAAGACAAGATGGCCGACAAAACCACATGGCTTGACACACAAAGGAAGACAAAATGGTGTCTACAAAATCCAGCAATAGAAAAACCAAATTAAACAAAACAGTTTCTCTATTCCCTGTTGCCCACCCGGGAAACCAGAGCAAACCTCCATTCTGGGTGTGATTTACAGGCTAACAGTTTAAAATTCCTCTCTTAATGCTGTCTCTCCTGTACAAACACTAAAACAAATTGCTGCCTCTACAAACCAAAATCGCCTCTTACAAAATCACAGTAACATAAAAGTTATACCAAAACAGAGAAAAAAAAACACTATACCCTGTACTGGTCAGCACACACATCACAATCTCACCCTACAATCTCTGTACAATCAATGCAGATCCACCAAAAATAACCCAACGGAAAAACACTTACCTCGTCCTTACACAAAGAGAGCGAAAATGTTCTTTTACCAAGCAGAAATTTCCTCTGACGCAGCAGACAAAATTACAGTTAACTTTCTCTCCCCTTTTACGTGCTGAGCAGAGGAAAAAATATGTTGGATCCTTGTTGTACCTAGCTTGCCATTTGTTAAAGTGCGCCGAAGTACCCCAACCAGAAAGAATTTCCCCCGTGCTTAAAAGCACATGTATCAAGCTCTTTTGTGTAAGGAAAGGTAACACTCTCTTCAAGAGCCAGACAAGGTGCTTCATTGTAGACTTCTCTTGAGCACACCTCCTCCTCCTGCCCAGTCTCTTCACTTTTTATTTTATAGCCACAAAAGGTGTAACAATAGAAAGGGGCAGGCCCATCACCCGTCCACTTCCTTCATGTAACAAACATACAGGAAGTGATGATATACAGGAACATGAGAAACCACCATCCCTTAAAATAACATAGCCAGCTAACAAAACAGTTGTATACAATAATCTCCCATTACCACTGGAGTAAACTTTATCCAGCCTTGCTCAGTGATCAATGCCCAATAAAGTTACTATGATCCTCATGCATGTTTACTTACAGGACAACGTCATTATCTCCAGCAGTTGATCAGGCGCACTAGAGACAACAAACGCACGTTCCTTTCATATATTGTTCTCTTAACAAATGCATCCACGCCAAGGCAATAAATCCGCGTCTTGCATGGGGGCCCTAGCTGGCGTCCATACATTCGCCAAGAAAACACTGCTCCGCCGAACACATCAGCCTCTCCCGGCCCACAGCCCAGCGCATAGCACATGGACCATTCGCCAACGGAGACCTTTGCATCAGGCAGCTGTGTCTCCACATCCACAGGAAGATATCCACTCCAATGGTTTACCCTGACACTGAGAGACATGATGACAATACACAATATATTAAAAACACATCCTAATAAAATTTCCACAACAGTTTCCACTATTTAAGCCCCACAAAGGGACTTCAGACCTGAACTAGTCCTTAAAAAGTGCATTTTGGAAATTTTCTTTAAAATGTTAAGAATTGCTTCTAAAATTCTAAGCCTTCTAACGTCCTAAAAATAAAAATGACATTTACAAAATGATGCCAACATAAAGTAGACATATGGGGAATGTTAAGTAATAAATGTTTTATAAGGTATCACTTTCTGTTTAAAAAGCAGAGAAATTTAAATTCAGAAAATTGAGAATTTTTCAACACTTTTGGTAAATTTGGGATTTTTTCATAGATAAAGGTGAAATATATTGACATATATGAATATCATGAAGTACAGTGTGTCACGAGAAAACAATCTCAGAATGGCTTGGATAAATAAAATTGTTCCAAAGTTATCACCACATAAAGTGACACATGTCAGATTTGCAAAAAATGGCCTGGGCAGAAGGGCGAAAACTGGCCAGGGGTAGAAGGGGTTAACAGCAGCTGCTTTGATTTTGAAGAACTCTCTACCCATGCAAGTTTGCCCCAATGTTCAGAGACATTCAGGCTAAAGTTGAACAGTATGACCTGCATAAAAGTCATATTGTGATATACGCAATAATAATCTTATCTGGAAGGAGAGATGACAGAAATAGTTTTCCTATACCGTTTTTGTCATACACAAATTTTTTATATATTTGGATCATTGCTTTACATAAATGCAATTGTTTACTTTGCTTTTATTATGTAGTTTATATTTCACTGTTAAACACATTTTAGTTTTTAGATTTGTCTTTTCTTTCTTGATTTTGTTAGCCTCTTTTGGGGCACTATATTATTCAGTAGTAGGCATTCTAGCTGCTTTATAATAGCATCAGGAGCCACATTATTATCTTTCAAAGATCTGGGGAGTTATTTTGTTCACTGTATTCAATAACTTGTCATTGTAAAAGCCATGCTTATTTCAGTTTTCTTATTATTCAGCTTTATAGGACTGGACTGGGCCCTTTGAACATTTTGGAGCCAGCCACCATCTGTTAAATAAATAACAGGGTTAACATTTGACAGAGTCTTTATAAAGTCATTACCAACCAAATGTAGAAATATAATGGCTCCAGACACCAAAATTGATGTGACCTATACAATATGCATTAGACCGAACATGCTAGCTCAGCTATTTTATATTGTCTAACATGCTCTGGTTCTGTGTACATATCCTATTTTTCTACAAAGTGTAAATCAAAATGCAGATGTGTGATCCTTTTTCATGGATCAATGAATCAGTGTTAGTGAGTTTTGAGATATCTGATCGTCTATTACATGGGTCCTCTCTTCATTCGTCTAGGCCCTGCTGTGACATGGGAATACACCACACTTCTGAAATTCCAGTAACATTGTCAGATATTATTCATAGTTGCAACATGCAATTTTCTAAGCCTCAAAAGTCACACCCATCTTTTGCAGATATTTACTAAAACAGTTCCCTTTTTTTTATTTTTCAAAATGCTTTATTAGATCATTCACGACAGCCATATGTTGATTAAAACCACTTCTTCCTATTTACAGTATAATTAATTTGCTTCCTATCCCATGAGTAATATAAAAATCATATTCAATCTAGTACAGTACATACAAAGCTAGAATCAACCCTGTACCTCACATGGATCCATAGATCTCCCCATTCACTGCTCCAATTGTTCTGCTAGATTTACTTCAAGCCGGGAGCTTAGGGGGTGGTGTCCTTTCTCAGAAGGCATGCCCTGTCTTCTGTAGCTAGTGGCAGTGGAAGGGGGGAACTGAGCATGTGCTTCCATCTCCGTAAGCAGGACAGAGAAATTAGAAGGATTTCATTGAATAGCTCAGGCGGTATAATATAATTTTAATTACAAGCAATTACAAATGTATTTACACCCTGGTGCTGGTTTGAAAACTGTAGAATATTGTTCATGGGACAACCCCTATATCCCTTAGGATACCGGAGGTTTTTTCATTTTTGCGTTTTCATTTTTCTTCCCTCTCTTCCTTGAGCCATAACTTTTTTATATTTTCATTCACATAGCTTTATGAGAGCTTATTTTGTTGCGGGATAAGTTGTAATTTCTAATGCCACCATTTACTATGGCATAGAATGTAGTGGGAAGCAGTAAAAAAAATTCAAAATGGGGTGGAATTGGGAAAAAAAGATTCCTCCGCCGTTTTATGGGTTTTGTTCCCACGCCGTTCCATTTGTAGCAAATTTGGTCCATGTCCTTCACACTCTGGGTCAATACGATTACAACAATAACCCATATGTATAGATTTTTTATGTCTAAATAGTGTAAAAATACATTTGAACTTTAAAAAAAATATATATTTTTACATCACCGAATTATGACTCCCATAACTTTTTTATAGTTATATCTACTGAGCTTTATGGGGGATCATTTTTTGCGGGAGAATCTGTAGTTTTTGATACCATTTTGGAGTGTGTGTGACTTTTTGATCACATTTTATTACATTTTTGTAGGTAAGAGAAGCAATAAAAAAATTGCAAAATGGCCATTTTGACCCTTGTTTCCAATACGCCATTCGCCGAACTGAAAAATATTTTTATATTTTAATAGTACGGGCATTTTTGGTCATGGTGATACTCATGATGTTTATATTTTTTGTAAACTTTTTTATTTAAACTTTCACTTTTTTTTTTTTATATATTTTTTAATGTTTTTTTTTACTTTTATGTAATAATTTTGAAGCTCGTACTTGTGCGTACAAAATCCATTTTATTTTATTTTTTTCTCAACAATCATTGATTTTTAAAATTCAGTTATTGCTCAAAATTGCTCATTTCTTATGTTGGCCTAAAAATTGCAGCTTTAATACCCTGAGCCTCATCAGCGAGGCTAAGTGTATTAAAATCAATTACGGACATCTTTACTGGCCGCAGAGGATGGCGGTAAGAAGCCCGGAAGTGCGAACTACCAGGTTTTTCACACTTCAGATGGCGTGATCTCACTTGATCACGGCATCTAAAGGCTTTAATTACCGCATTATTGCAGGTTGCGGTAATTAGCCGCAGGTATCTGCTGTTTGAAACAGTGGAGACCCGCGGCCATGATGCCCGCTGCACGTGCGAGTGGGCGCCATATTTGCCCATCGCTCCAGCACCGTACATGTACAGCGCTGGTAGCGAAAGGGTCAAAGAGGTTGTCCTGCAATTGTCCTTGAGTGGTTTGCAAATGTAAATTAATAAAACATCCTGGGCCAGATTTACTCATCCTAAAGATGACATAAACTTAGACAGGCTGTCTAGACCTGCACCAGATTTATATAGGGACCCACGATGGATGATAAATGTGATGCAGGGATAGACATATTTCTCTGACTTTATAACAACTATGGGTTGGCTTACTTTGCAACAGATTAAACACCAGCAATGTGGTGCAATTTTGGCACAAAAAGACACATTTTAGGCCCTACCAATTGTCAGACAAGTATGAAACAAGTGTAGAAACTCTATAGGTGCCAAATTAAAACAATTTGTACCACTTTTTAAACAAATTTTTGGGTCACAGTGTTGGTGATGTGAGATTGAGAAACATCTCTCGTTGTTTGAACACTGTTTGTGTGTGGATTAAATTAAATGTTCTGTACTGACGTTCTGCTGTTTGGCCACAACATGCTGCTGTTTCCCAGGCACAGCTGACTGACTGCATATATATTTCTATATTCATGAGAGGTGTGTTTTGAGAACTTGCTAGAAGCTGCAGCCATCTTAGGAGCGAGCTGAGAGCTGAAGAACTGTGTGTGAGCAGAGAAGCAAATGGATCCAGGAGTGAGAGGACCTCCTCTGTGACCACAGCTGCAGCTGAGTGAAGCTGATCGTTGTCCAAGACCCAGATCCTGTCCGGGTAGAGAAGGATTGCTTCCAGGAAGGCTGACAAGACCTAAGGAACAAGCTGCATACCCTGTGGGACCTCATGTTTGCTGGAGAGACTTGTTGTTCGGTTCAGAGACATTAGTGGATAAAGAGCAGACCTGAGTCAGTAAGATTGTGCACGCATCACACTGCAGTGTTGGCACCTAGAGACTTAGACCAAGCCTGTAGTTAGATAGTTAGGGTCTCAGCTTTATGTTAGGCCTAAAGTGTTGCTACCTGTACTACAAGTACTCCATTACTAAAAGGGACATTGCACATTTGAGAGCTGATAAACACCCCCACAAACTCTATCCAGTTCAGCGTTTTGCTCAGGAGAAATAATCAGGCATGTGCTACCGGACTAGTTATGGGAGAAGGAATAATATAGAGTAGTGTTGAGCACGAATATTCCAAAAGCGAATTTTTATCTCGAATATCGCCACTTTGAGAATTTGCAAATATTTTTAATATAGTGCTATATATTCGTTACAGTATATCGAATATTCATCATTCTTCCTATCTGAACACATGATTCCTCCCTGAATCTTGCTTGTGGGACAATGAGTCATTGGCCCACAAGCAACTTAAAGGGCTTCTGTCACCCCCCAAAAGTAATTTTTCATTTTTGGGCTAATTAAAACCCTTATAGAGCGATTATTCAATATATAGTGCTCTTACCTTTTTCTGTGGCTTAGTTTCTTTAAAAACCACACTTTTATAATTTGTTAATTACCTCCCTACCAGCAAGTAAGGCGGTTACTTGCTGGTAGCTGCCGCATCCTCCTTTCAAAAAAACGCCCCCTCCTCCTGTTGATTGACAGGGCCAGCGAGCGCTCTCCTCCTCCGGCTGGCCCTGTCTGCGTTCCAAATCTCGCACCTGCGCTGTACCGGTCTTCAGTCGTACCGGTCTTCATATTTATATATGTGCGATACATAAGTATCTGTATTATTTATATTCATTGGTGGTATAGTGTTTATAATTATCCTTTTTTGAAAATGATTTAACCCCATTTCGTTGGTGGTTTTTGTGGCAGCATGCTTATTAGGTAAATACTTACCCTATTCGAGCATCTAGCGACGTCACCGGACTCTCCACCTCCTTACCAGCGATGCCGGCGTCTTCTCTTCCGGGTGTAGATGTGACGTCATCGGCGCAGGCGTACTGAGGAAGGAGCGGCCTCCTCTCAGTGCGCCTGCGCCGACTGAAGACCGGTACGGCGCAGGCACGAGATTTGGAACGCAGACAGGGCCAGCCGGAGGAGGAGAGCGCTCGCTGGCCCTGTCAATCAACAGGAGGAGGGGGCGTTTTTTTAAAGGAGTATGCGGCGGCTACCAGCAAGTAACCGCCCTACTTGCTGGTAGCGAGGTAATTAACATATTATAAAAGTGCGGTTTTTAACCACTTCCCATCTGGGCCCTTTGCCCCCTTCCTGACCAGGCCAAATTTTGCAAAACTGACATATCTCACTTTATGTGGTAATAACTTTGGAACGCCTTTATTTATCCAAGTCATTCAGAGATTGTTTTCTCGTGACACATTGTACTTCATGATAGTCATAAATTTGAGTCAAAATATTTCACCTTTATTTATGAAAAAATCCCAAATTTACCCAAAAATTTGAAAAATTCGCAATTTTCTAAATTTCAATTTCTCTGCTTTCAAAACAGAAAGTGATACCTCATAAAATATTTATTATTTAACATTCCCCATATGTCTACTTTATGTTGGCATCATTTTGGAAATGTCATTTTATTTTTTTAAGACGTTAGAAGGCTTAGAAGTTTAGAAGCAATTCTTCAAATTTTTAAGAAAATTGCCAAAACCCACTTTATAAGGACCAGTTCAGGTCTGAAGTCACTTTGTGGGGCCTACATAGTGGATACCCCCATAAATGACCCCATTGTAGAAACTACACCCCTCAAGGTATTCAAAACCGATTTTACAAACTTTGTTAACCCTTTAGGCGTTCCACAAGAATTAAAGGAAAATGGAGATCAAATTTTTAAATTTCACTTTTTGGGCAGATTTTCCATTTTAATCAATTTTTTTCTTTAACACATCGATGGTTAACAGCCAAACAAAACTCAATATTTATTACCCAGATTCTGCGGTTTACAGAAACACCCCACATGTGGTCGTAAACTGCTGTATGGGCACACGGCAGGGCGCAGAAGAAAAGGAACTCCACATGGTTTTTAGATGCCATGTCCCATTTGAAGCCCCCTGATGCACCCTTACAGTAGAAACTCCCAAGAAGTGACCCCATTTTGGAAACTAGGGGATAAGGTGCCAGTTTTATTAGTACTATTTTTGGGTACATATGATTTTTTGATCATTCATTATAACACTTTATGGGGCAAGGTGACCAAAAAATTGGTTGTTTTAGCACAGTTTCTATTTATTTATTTTTACAGCGTTCACCTGAGGGGTTCAGTCAAGTGACATTTTTATAGAGAAGATTGTTACGGACGTGGCGATACCTAATATGTATACTTTTTCTCATTTATTAAAGTTTTACACAATAATAGCATTTTTGAAACCAAAAAATTATGTTTTAATGTGTCCATGCTCTGAGAGCTATAGTTTTTTTATTTTTTGAGAGATTTTCTTATGTAGGGGCTCATTTTTTGCGGGATGAGGTGACGGTTTTATTGGTACTATTTTGTGGGACATACGCGTTTTTGATCACTTGGTGTTGCACCTTTTGTGATGCAAGGTGACAAAAATTGCTTGTTTTGACACAGTTTTTTTTTTTTTTTTTTTACGGTGTTCACCCGAGGGGTTAGGTCATGTGATATTTTTATAGAGCTGGTTTTTACGGACGCGGCAATACCTAATATGTATACTTTTTTTTTATTTGTTTCACTTTAACACAATAATAGCATTTTTGAAACCAAAAAAATGATGTTTTAGTGTCTCCATGTTCTAAGAGCTATAGTTTTTTTTATTTTTTTAGAGATTTTCTTATGTAGGGGCTCATTTTTTGCGGGATGAGGTTACGGTTTTATTGGTACCATTTTGTGGGACATACGCGTTTTTGATCACTTGGTGTTGCACCTTTTGTGATGCAAGGTGACAAAAATTGCTTGTTTTGACACAGTTTTTTTTATTTATTTTTTACGGTGTTCACCCGAGGGGTGAGGTCATGTGATATTTTTATAGAGCTGGTTTTTACGGACGCGGCAATACTAAATATGTCTATTTTATTTTATTTTTTCTATTTTTAATTTTTTTTTTTATTCCTTACTTGGGATTTTTTTTTTTTTTACATGTGAAACTTTTTTTTATTTTTTTTTTCAACCCTTTATTTTATTTTTATTTTATTTTACACTTTTCGTCCCCCATAACGGCATACAAGACCTCTGGGGGACATTTACTTCACTTTTAATTTTTTTTTACACTGTTGATTTCTCCTGTAACTGGGGCTGACATAGTAGCCCCAGTTACAGGACAAATGCACCCCTATAGAGGCTGTACAGCAGCAATCCAGCGCTGTACAGCCTCAGAGCAGGGCTGATCGAGGTCTCTGAGAGACCTCACACAGCTCCTGCACTCTCCGGTCACGGCGGTCACATGACCGCCGGGCCGGAACAGGAAGCGCACAGCGCTTGTGTCTGCAGCGATCGTGAAGGCAGGGACACCTGGGAACTGTCCCTGCCTTGTCTTAGGGTTGCCCTGCTGTCACTGACAGCGGGCAACCCGATCAGCAGCTGCACGATTAGCGTGCAGCTGCTATTTCTGACAGGACGTTTTAAAACGTGCTGTCAGAAATAGACGTCCACCCATAGGACGTTTATATCCTATGGGCGGACGTGAGGCGGTTAAAGAAACTAAGCCACAGAAAAAGGTAAGAGCACTATATATTGAATAATTGCACTATAAGGATTTTAATTAGCCCAAAAATGAAAAATGACTTTTGGGGGGTGACAGAAGCCCTTTAAAGGGCTTCTGTCACCCCACTAAACTATTATTTTTTTTTTGTGTACTTATAATCCCTATCCTGCCATATTGCCATACATTATGTTATTAATAATTTTTGTTCAGTAGATTTAGCAAAAAAATTACTTTTATGATATGCTAATTACCTTTCTACCAGCAAGTAGGGCGTCTACTTGCTGGTAGCAGCCGCAGAAAACCGCCCCCTCCTTCTGTTGATTGACAGGGCCAGCCGCAATCTCCTCCTCCGGCCAGCCCTGTCAGCATTTCAAAAACCGCGCGCCTGTGTTGATTCGGCGCAGGCGCTCTGAGATAAGGAGGCTCGCCTCCTCAGCATTCCCTCAGTGCGCCTGCGCCGATGACGTCTTCTCTTTCGGTGACGTCATCGGCACAGGCGCACTGAGGGAGTGCTGAGGAGGCGAGCCTCCTTATCTCAGAGCGCCTGCGCCGAATAAACACAGGCGCGCAATTTTTGAAATGCTGACAGAGCTGGCCGGAGGAGGACATTGCGGCTGGCCCTGTCAATCAACCAAGAGGAGGGGGCGGTTTTCTACGGCTGCTACCAGCAAGTAGACGCCCTACTTGCTGGTAGAAAGGTAATTAGCATATCATAAAAGTAAGTTTTTTGCTAAATCTACTGAACGAAAATTATTAATAACATAATGTATGGCAATATGGCAGGATAGGGATTAGAAGTACACAAAAAAAAAATATGAGTTTAGTGGGGTGACGGAAGCCCTTTAACCACTTGCCGCAACTGTAACGCCGAAAGGCGTCATCGCGGCGGCTCCCCCAGGCTACGCTAACGTCGATTGGCGTCATCTCGCGTGAGCCGAGATTTCCTGTGAACGCGCGCACACAGGCGCGCGCGCTCACAGGAACGGAAGGTAAGAGAGTGGATCTCCAGCCTGCCAGCGGCGATCGTTCGCTGGCAGGCTGGAGATGTGTTTTTTTTAACCCCTAACAGGTATATTAGACGCTGTTTTGATAACAGCGTCTAATATACCTGCTACCTGGTCCTCTGGTGGTCCCCTTTGTTTGGATAGACCACCAGAGGACACAGGTAGCTCAGTAATATGTTGCACCAAGCACCACTACACTAAAAAAATGGGAAAAGTTGTCTTTTGCCGAGATATTTCTCTCATTCAGCATGAGTATATGTAAAAGGACACCCCAAAACACATTGCCCAACTTCTCCTGAATACGGCGATACCACATGTGTGACACTTTTTTGCAGCCTAGGTGGGCAAAGGGGCCCACATTCCAAAGAGCTCCTTTAGGATTTCACAGGTCATTTACCTACTTACCACACATTAGGGCCCCTGGAAAATGCCAGGGCAGTATAACTACCCAACAAGTGACCCCATTTTGGAAAGAAGACACCCCAAGGTATTCCGTGAGGGGCATGGCGAGTTCCTAGAATTTTATATTTTTTGTCACAAGTTAGCGGAAAATGATGATTTTTTTTTATTTTTTTTTCCCCTTACAAAGTCTCATATTCCACTAACTTGTGACAAAAAATAAAAACTTCCATGAACTCACTATGCCCATCACGAAATACCTGGGGGTGTCTTCTTTCCAAAATGGGTTCACTTGTGGGGTAGTTATACTGCCCTGGCATTCTAGGGGCCCAAAAGTGTGGTAAAAAGTTTGAAATCAAAATGTGTAAAAAATGACCAGTGAAATCCGAAAGGTGCTCTTTGGAATATGGGCCCCTTTGCCCACCTAGGCTGCAAAAAAGTGTCACACATCTGGTATCTCCGTACTCAGGAGAAGTTGGGAATGTGTTTTGGGGTGTCATTTTATATATACCCATGCTGGGTGAGAGAAATATCTTGGCAAAAGACAACTTTTCCCATTTTTTTATACAAAGTTGGCATTTGACCAAGATATTTCTCTCACCCAGCATGGGTATATGTAAAATGACACCCCAAAACACATTCCCCAACTTCTCCTGAGTACGGCGATACCACATGTGTGGCACTTTTTTGCAGCCTAGGTGGGCAAAGGGGCCCACATTCCAAAGAGCACCTTTCGGATTTCACCGGTCATTTTTTACACATTTTGATTTCAAACTACTTACCACACATTTGGGCCGCTAGAATGCCAGGGCAGTATAACTACCCCACAAGTGACCCATTTTGGAAAGAAGACACCCCAAGGTATTCACTGATGGGCATAGTGAGTTCATAGAAGTTTTTATTTTTTGTCACAAGTTAGTGGAATATGAGACTTTGTAAGAAAAAATAAAAAAAAATAAAAAATCATCATTTTCCACTAACTTGTGACAAAAAATAAAAAGTTCTATGAACTCACTATGCCCATCAGCGAATACCTTAGGGTGTCTACTTTCCGAAATGGGATCATTTGTGGGGTGTTTGTACTGTCTGGGCATTGTAGGACCTCAGGAAACATGACAGGTGCTCAGAAAGTCAGAGCTGCTTCAAAAAGCGGAAATTCACATTTTTGTACTATAGTTTGTAAACGCTATAACTTTTACCCAAACCATTTTTGTTTTACCCAAACATTTTTTTTTTTATCAAAGACATGTAGAACAATAAATTTTGAGAAAAATTTATATATGGATGTTGTTTTTTTTGCAAAATTTTGCAACTGAAAGTGAAAAATGTCATTTTTTTGCAAAAAAATCGTTAAATTTCGATTAATAACAAAAAAAGTAAAAATGTCAGCAGCAATGAAATACCACCAAATGAAAGCTCTATTAGTGAGAAGAAAAGGAGGTAAAATTCATTTGGGTGGTAAGTTGCATGACCAAGCAATAAACCGCTAAAGTTGTGGAGTGCCGATTTGTAAAAAAGGGCCTGGTCTTTAGGGGGGTATAAACCTGTGGTCCTTAAGTGGTTAAGCAGGGAGGAATGATGCCTTTAGATGGAAAAAATGACAAATATTCTAAAAAACGAATATATAGCACTATATTCTATAGTGCTATATATTCGTTTTTTTAACCCACGCCTATATTGATCGCGTAATATTCGCATATTACGCGATCACTACCTTGCCAATTTTCGAGGAAATAAAAAAAGTAGAATATAACGAATATTCAAATTCGCGAATGTTCGATGAATATTCTACAAAATATTTGTGAAATATCACGAATATAGTGCTAATTATTAGTTTTTTTAGAATATTTGTCCTTTTTTTCTGTGTGACTTGAACAGTGTTCAGAGTTCACTTCAGATGAAAAAAATTATGACTATTCTAAAATACGAATATATAGCACTATATTGAATATAGTGCCATATATTCGTTTTTTAGAATATTCATAATTTTTTTCAATCTGAAGTCATAATTCCTCCCTGTTTAAGTTGCTTGTGGGCCAATGACTCATTGGCGCACAAGCAAGAAGCAGGGAGGGATCATGTGTTCAGATGGAAAAAATGACGAATATTCTAAAAACAAATACAGTTGCAAGAAAAAGTATGTGAACCCTTTGGAATGATATGGATTTCTGCACAAATTGGTCATAAAATGTGATCTGATCTTCATCTAAGTCACAACAATAGACAATCACAATTTGCTTAAACTAATAACACACAAAGAATTAAATGTTACCATGTTTTTATTGAACACGCCATGTAAACATTCACAGTGCAGGTGGAAAAAGTATGTGAACCCTTAGATTTCGTAACTGGTTGAACCTCCTTTGGCAGCAATAACTTCAACCAAACGTTTCCTGTAGTTGCAGATCAGACGTGCACAACGGTCAGGAGTAATTCTTGACCATTCCTCTTTACAGAACTGTTTCAGTTCAGCAATATTCTTGGGATGTCTGGTGTGAATCGCTTTCTTGAGGTCATGCCACAGCATCTCAATAGCGTTGAGGTCAGGATTCTGACTGGGCCACTCCAGAAGGTGTATTTTCTTCTGCTTAAGCCATTTACTTCTATGCTTTGGGTCGTTGTCTTGTTGCAACACCCATCTTCTGTTGAGCTTCAGCTTATGGACAGATGGCCTTAAGTTCTCCTGCAAAATGTCTTGATAAACTTGGGAATTCATTTTTCCTTCGATGATAGCAATCCGTCCAGGCCCTGACGCAGCAAACCAGCCCCAAACCATGATGTCCTCACCACCATACTTCACAGTTGGGATGAGGCTTTGATGTTGGTGTGCTGTGCCTCTTTTTCTCCAGACATTGTGTTGTGTGTTTCTTCCAAACAACTTAACTTTGGTTTCATCTGTCCACAGAATATTTTGCCAGTACTGCTGTGGAACATCCAGGTGCTCTTGTGCAAACTGTAAACGTGTAGCAATGTTTTTTTTGGACAGCAGTGGCTTCCTCTGTGGTATCCTCCCATGAAATCCATTTTTGTTTAGTGTTTTACGTATCGTAGATTCGCTAACAGGGATGTTAGCATATGCCAGAGACTTTTGTAAGTCTTTAGCTGACACTCTAGGATTCTTCTTCACCTAATAGAGCAGTCTGCGCTGTGCTCTTGCAGTCATCTTTACAGGACGGCCACTCCTAGGGAGAGTATCAGCAGTGCTGAACTTTCTCCATTTATAGACAATTTG
The DNA here is from genome assembly GCF_905171765.1 of Bufo bufo. NCBI lineage: Eukaryota > Metazoa > Chordata > Amphibia > Anura > Bufonidae > Bufo > Bufo bufo. The sequence goes on along the minus strand of NC_053389.1, from coordinate 689,614,203 downwards.
TCTTACTGTGGACTGATGAACAGCAAAGCTTTTGGAGGTACTTTTATAACCCTTTCCAGCTTTATGCAAGTCAACAATTCTTAATCGTAGGTCTTCTGAGAGCTCTTTTGTGCGAGGCATCATTCACATCAGGCAATGCTTCTTGTGAAAACCAAACCCAGAACTGGTGTGTTTTTTTTATAGGGCAGGGCAGCTGTAACCAACACCTCCAATCTCACCTCATTGATCGAACTCCAGTTGGCTGACACCTCACTCCAATTAGCTCTTGGAGATGTCATTAGACTGGGGGTTCACATACTTTTTCCACCCGCACTGTGAATGTTTACATGGTGTGTTCAATAAAAACATGGTAACATTTAATTTTTTTGTGTGTTATTAGTTTAAGCAGACTGTGATTGTCTATTGTTGTGACTTAGATGAAGATCAGATCACATTTTATGACCAATTTGTGCAGAAATCCATATAATTCCAAAGGGTTCACATACTTTTTCTTGCAACTGTATATAGCACTATATTCTATAGTGCTATATATTTGTTTTTAACACACGCCTATATTGATCGCGTACTATTCGCATATTACACGATCATTACCTTGCCGATTTTCAAGTAAATAAAATAAAGTAGAATATAACGAATATTCAAATTTGCAAATATTCAACGAATATTCTACAAAATATTTGCAAAATATCACGAATTCGAATATGACCTCTGCCGCTCATCACTAATATAGAGCACAGTAAGATTGTGAACTGTTGTGTTGCACCGTAGGCCAGCCCGTACTAAGCACCCAACCAATTGTTCGTGTTTGTTTCAGGGTAATAATAGGTACAGCAAGGCAGTTTTAGTTGTGCCTGCCAGTACGTAAATTACCGCAAAATTTCCGCTGGCATCCATCAGGGGGCACTGTGCTGTGAAACACAGGGGTCTCAGCCTTTGGGCTGGATGTATCTAAACTTATTTTATGTTCTCAGCATTTGTGGTTGTGTTTATTAACACGTGTTAGTAAAATTCTGTTTTTGCAAAAGCTGGTGTCAGAGTTGCTTTCCTCGTTTGTGACTTTTCTGTATCCTTGGGAGCCCACCCCAGTACACGGCTTACAATGTGATGAACTGGTTGTCTATCTGGTTGTGTGTATTAGTGAAGCCAGTCCCCTTCTTTTTCTTGCTTCAGAGGTAATGAGAAAGGTGCTGGCTTAAAGTGGTGATCCAAGACCTAAAAAATAAAATAGCAATGGCTGGACATGGGCTCACAATAAAATAACTCACTTGGACAGAGTATTCTAGTTCCAGCATGTCACACTTGAAAAAAAATAACTGTTTCTCTCCTCACTAACTGAAGGTTGGTTCCATAGAAAGTCTATGAGTCCATCTTCAGCTATTGAGGTATGAGGTCGCTCGACCAAGTACTTCTGTTTTCTTTTTTTAATGATCTGTTGGAACCTCAGCACTCAAACCCCACTGATTTAAACTTCCAAGATGTCACTATGACATGTCAAACAGTTTTTGAATGTACTCTGACTTCAACTACTGGGCTTGCTGTACTAATTGGGCTTCTGAATACGTGGAATTTAAAGAACCAAATTTCAAGACAAGGAGCAAAAAACTAAGTTTGGATAGATTTTCCTTGTGTGTTGTTTGCTTGATTCTAGCAAGTTCTCCAACTACAGCAGACAGGGTCTAAATATTAACTCATATTTACTGTTTTCCTTTTTTCTTTACTGTCCATTCCCATTTAAACATGTGCTCCATGGACAATACTACCAAGTGAATGCCAAACAGTGTGTTGTCTTCCGGGTGCTCGGGTTCAGCATATTGTGGATCAGATTGACAGATTGCTGGGTGTGGCTGGGGAAGACCCGGCGGTCATGGTACACATTGGCACCAATGACAAAGTCAGAGGGAGATGGAAGGTCCTTAAAAAGGATTTTAGGGAACTAGAAGAGAAGCTGAAGTCCAGGACCTCCAAGGTAGTGTTTTCAGAAATACTACCAGTGCCACGAGTGTCATCAGAGAGACAACGGGAGCTTAGAGAGTTAAATAAGTGGCTCAGAAGCTGGTGGAAGAAGGAAGGGTTTAGATTGACGGATAACTGGGCCAACTTCTTAGTCGGTTACATGCTCTACCGTAGGAACAGGAGGAGTGATCTGAAGACAAGTGTGAAAGAGGCAATTGTGGTTGCGGATGGTGAGGATGTTGAAACCTTATGGTTGGAAGTTCAAATGGATATAAACACAAATAACATCACACTGGAGATAGAAGCTCAACTGTATAACCAAATAGAGCGGGCTGCACAGGCTGCTACAGTGGTCATAATGGGAGATTTTAACTTCCCAAATATTGACTGGGGTCATGGTTCTGCCTCAACCACAAAGGGGAGAAGATTCCTCAACTTGCTGTAGGACAACTTTATGGGCCAGTTTATGGAAGCTCCCACTAGGGGCAATGCTTTGTTGGATCTGGTCATTTCTAATGATGCAGACCTTTTTGGAAATGTTACTGTTTGAGAAACACTAGGTAATAGTGACAACAACATAAATATATTCCCTCTAAACTATAAGAAGAAAACTCTGTCAGGCAGAGCAAAAACACAGAATTTTAAAAAGGCTAATTTCCCTGGGTTGAGTGCAGTATTTCAGGGCATAGACTGGGAGCAGCTACTGTCACATAATAATAATGAGGATAAATGGGAGAGCTTTAAATCCACATTGAGTAATTGCACTAAAAACGTATTCCTTTAGGTAACAAGTAGAGATGAGCAAATTTTTCATGGGGCCAAAACTGACCAAATAACTGAAGTATGAACTCAGCCTAACAGGTCGATAATAGTGCAAAGAAGAAGCGCACTCCGTTTACACCGTAGTCAGCTGATTCCACATAGATGTCAACAGGACCTGTTCTATTAAACACTTATACAAGTAGAGCGCCCCCCCTCCCCGACAGAGTGGAGAGGGTGTCAACATTGTTTGTGTTGACATCACTTATTATTTTGCCCTTCCACTGATCCATCAGAACAATAAACCACAAAAAATGGATCCTGTCTGTGGAGCATCCGCCTTCAGCATTTGGTCAGTAACCAATCAGTATTGCTAATGCCATAAAAACAGAAGTGGATCCAAAACAGAGATGACACGTGAACTGAATATTTGCATGTCTTCTGTGTTTTGTACCCTCTCCTGCTTTTGGCTACCAAATCATAAGCAAATTCTGATGGGACCATAAAGGCCTTACAGCTGCTACACAGACAGGATCCGTTGTGCGTCTCATTTTTCCTTCCTTCTGACAGATCAGAAGAAGGGTCAAATAAATGATGATGTCAGCCAAGCCAAAAAGCCTAAATAGTGGCCTAGTCATAAATGGGAACAGCAGGAAAAGTTCACAGAGTGGCCCTATGACAGAGTGTGGAGGTGGTGGCAGCATCAAGGGGCTACAAAGTGTCAAGGTGACATAATGTGAAGGTGGCAGCAGCATCAGGAGACCACAAAGTCGCCAGGTGACATAGTGTGGAGGTGGCAGCAGCATCAGGAGGCCACAGAGTGGCAAGGTGACTTAGTGTGGAGGTGGCAGCAGAATCAGAAGGCCACAGAGTGGCAAGGTGACATAGTGTGGTGGTGGCAGCAGCATGAGGAGACCACAGAGTGGCAAGGTAACATAGTGTGAAAGTGGCAGCAGCAACAGGAGGCCACAGAGTCGCGAGGTGACATAGTGTGGAGGTAGCAGCAGCATCAGGAGGCCACAGAGTCGCGAGGTGACATAGTGTGGAGGTGGCAGCAGCATGAGGAGACCACAGAGTGGCAAGGTGACATAGTTTGGAGGTTGCAGCAGCATCAGGAGGCCATAGAGTGGCAAGGTGACATAGTGTGGAGGTGGGTGGCAATACCAGTACCTGCTGAAGATGGTGGGTGAAATAAGGAGCACTTGGCATCAGATGTGTGGCATCAGGAGGGTAGCAGCATCAGAATAGTAGCTGAGGCAGGTAGCCAGATGTCACAGTCCCTCCCATGACAGAGGTGAGAAGATCGGAGAGACTGGCGGCACGTGAGGATATCTGACAGTCTCTCTGTTTTCTCCTTTCAGTGTTGTGTTTGGTAATGACCACACCTCTTGTCAGGTGCAGCTTGTAGTCATTACTGAGGCTCTATTTAGTTCTGACTCACACTGCTTACCTTGTGGTTGATATTTCCTGCTGGAGTTGGTTGAGCTGGTGTGTTGTAGTGATGAGCGGCAGGGGTCATATTCGAATTCGCGATATTTCGCGAATATTTTGTAGAATATTAGTCGGAAATTCGCAAATTCTAAAATTCGCGATTTTTTTTACTCAAAAAATCGGAAAGGTAATGATTGTGTAATATGCGAATTTTCAGAATTCGAATTTTCGAATTCGAATTTTTTATTGCAAATTTTTCAACTTACAACTATTAGACAAAGAAGATTATATCACTATATTAGCTAAATTGCTCTATTCGATTTTTTTAGAATATTCTCTATATTGCTATAACTTCGTTTTTTCGAATATTCGTAATATTCTAAAACAAGAATATATAGCAATATAGCGAATATTCAAAAAAAACGAATATAGAGCAAAATTTGCAAACACTACTACTCCTAAAGTCAAGTATATTGCCGCCTTCTTATTGGCCCAAAAGCTAGAAGCAGTGAGGGATCATGTGTACTGATAAAAAAAAAAAATAATCGAAAAAAATAATTCTGAAAAAATTCGAATATTCAAAATTTTAAATTTATAGAACTTTTCGAAGTACCTATATTCGCGATAAAAATTCGAAATTCGAATATTCGTGATCAACACTAGTGTGTTGTTCCTTTGGATCTCCTGCTCCTCCATTCTACTTTAAGCTAAGTGCATTTTGTCTTGAATTTTGTTGTTCGCTTGTGTGTGTTGTTGTCTAGGTGTCAGGGAGACGCTGGTTCCTTCATCTGGGAATGAACCAGTAGTCTCATTCCCTACCACCATTCCTAGGGCCTTCCAGGGTCTTCAGGGCCTAGGTTACGGTGTATGAGTATTTCCACATAGAAAAAAGAAAAGTTGCAGCTCTCACCTCTAATCACCCTTGTGAAGCACGGAAGATGTGGCTTGAACCCAGCAACGCTTAATATGTCCAAAAACAAAGGGTCGATTCCAGCTTCTGACGTATAAAATAATTTGTTCTTTATTCGGCTTTCAAAGTTTAACCGCTTTACGTCCGCCCATAGGATATAAACGTCCTATGGGTGGACGTCTATTTCTGAAAGCATGTTTTAGAACGTCCTTTCAGAAATAGCAGCTGCACGCTAATCGTGCAGCTGCTGATCGGGTTGCCCGCTGTCAGTGATAGCAGGGCAACCCTAAGACAAGGCAGGGACAGTGCCCAGGTGTCCCTGCCTTCTGGATCGCTGCAGACACAGCGCTCACCGAGCACTGTGTCTGCAGAGAAGGAAGCGCTGAGCGCTTCCTGTTCCGGCCCGGCAGTCATGTGACCGCCGTGACCGGAGAGTGCAGGGGCTGTGTGAGGTCTCTCAGAGACCTCGATCAGCCCTGCTCTGAGGCTGTACAGCGCTGGATTGCTGCTGTACAGCCTCTCTAGGGGTGTATTTGTCCTGTAACTGGGGCTACTATGTCAGCCCCAGTTACAGGAGAAATCAACAGTGAAAAAAAGAAAAAGAAAAGTGAAGCAAATGTCCCCCAGAGGTCTTGTATGACCTTATGGGGGATGAAAAGTGTAAAATAAAAAAAATTAAAAATAAAAGGTTGAAAATAAAAAAATAAAAAAAAGTTTCACATGTAAAAAAAAAAAAAGTAAGGAATGAAAAAAAAAAGTTAAAAATAGAAAAAATAAAAAAAAGTATACATATTAGGTATTGCCGCGTCCGTAAAAAACAGCTCTATAAAAATATCACATGACCTAACCCCTCGGGGGAACACCGTAAAAAAAAAAAAACTGTGTCAAAACAAGCAATTTTTGTCACCTTGCATCACAAAAGGTGCAACACCAAGTGATAAAAAACGCGTATGTCCCACAAAATAGTACCAATAAAACCGTCACCTCATCCCGCAAAAAATGAGCCCCTACATAAGAAAATCTCTCAAAAAATAAAAAAACTATAGCTCTTAGAACATGGAGACACTAAAACATCATTTTTTTGGTTTCAAAAATGCTATTATTGTGTTAAAGTGAAACAAATAAAAAAAAAGTATACATATTAGGTATTGCCGCGTCCGTAAAAAACAGCTCTATAAAAATATCACATGACCTAACCCCTCGGGTGAACACCGTTAAAAAAAAAAAAAAAAAACAGTGTCAAAACAAGCAATTTTTGTCACCTTGCATCACTAAAGGTGCAACACCAAGTGATCAAAAACGCGTATGTCCCACAAAATAGTACCAATAAAACCGTCACCTCATCCCGCAAAAAATGAGCCCCTATATAAGAAAATCTCTCAAAAAATAAAAAAACTATAGCTCTCAGAACATGGACACATTAAAACATAATTTTTTTGTTTCAAAAATGCTATTATTGTGTAAAACTTTAATAAATAAGAAAAAGTATACATATTAGGTATCGCCACGTCCGTAACAATCTGCTCTATAAAAATGTCACTTGACTGAACCCCTCAGGTGAACGCTGTAAAAATAAATAAATAGAAACTGTGCTAAAACAACCAATTTTTTGGTCACCTTGCCCCATAAAGTGTTATAATGAATGATCAAAAAATCATATGTACCCAAAAATAGTACAAATAAAACTGGCACCTTATCCCCTAGTTTCCAAAATGGGGTCACTTCTTGGGAGTTTCTACTGTAAGGGTGCATCAGGGGGCTTCAAATGGGACATGGCATCTAAAAACCATGTGGAGTTCCTTTTCTTCTGCGCCCTGCCATGTGCCCATACAGCAGTTTATGTCCACATGTGGGGTGTTTCTGTAAACCGCAGAATCTGGGTAATAAATATTGAGTTTTGTTTGGCTGTTAACCATCGATGTGTTAAAGAAAAAAATTGATTAAAATGGAAAATCTGCCAAAAAAGTGAAATTTAAAAATTTGATCTCCATTTTCCTTTAATTCTTGTGGAACGCCTAAAGGGTTAACAAAGTTTGTAAAATCGGTTTTGAATACCTTGAGGGGTGTAGTTTCTACAATGGGGTAATTTATGGGGGTATCCACTATGTAGGCCCCACAAAGTGACTTCAGACCTGAACTGGTCCTTAAAAAGTGGGTTTTAGCAATTTTCTTAAAAATTTGAAGAATTGCTTCTAAACTTCTAAGCCTTCTAACGTCCTAAAAAAATAAAATGACATTTCCAAAATGATGCCAACATAAAGTAGACATATGGGGAATGTTAAATAATAAATATTTTATGAGGTATCACTTTCTGTTTTAAACGCAGAGAAATTGAAATTTAGAAAAATGCGAATTTTTCTAATTTTTGGGTAAATTTGGGATTTTTTCATAAATAAAGGTGAAATATTTTGACTCAAATTTATGACTATCATGAAGTACAATGTGTCACGAGAAAACATTCTCTGAATGACTTGGATAAATAAAGGCGTTCCAAAGTTATTACCACATAAAGTGAGATATGTCAGTTTTTCAAAATTTGGCCTGGTCAGGAAGGGGGCAAATGGCCCAGATGGCAGGTGGTTAAGATCCAACATACATCACATGGAGAGACACAAAGTAATTGTGACACGTTTCAGGCTATGGTATTGAGCCCTTCATCAAGACAATACATGGTGCACTAAAAACAGGTACTTATATACAACACAAATGGGTTCCTCCTCTTTCTCTAATTGAGTAGAGGTTACATCCCAAGCCGAGGTGTTCCTGGATTAGGTGGGAAGTCCAACCAAGAACACATGGGCATTCAATATTATGCATTTGAAATCACATACTGATGAACTACATATACTGCAAAGTTAGATCATATTTTCTGTTTAGACCCTTCGGTATGCAGGTTTCCAGAATAAACATCCAATATGTTTCTCTGCTCAAAAGCTTTTGTTTGCGATCACCTCCTCTAATTGGTGCAGAAACAACCTCCACACCCTGCACAGAAAACGCAGAGATGTCGCCCTTGTGAACAGTGGCAAAATGCATTGTTGCCGCTGAAACATTCCGAGACATAAAATTAGGGACATCACTTAAATGCTTCCTTATACGTACTTTTAAATCATTTGTGGTACAGCCCACGTATTGTAGACTGCATATTTTACATGTTATGACATATACTACGTGGTCTGTATTGCAGTTTATATATTGCTTCAGCATATGTTTTTTGTTATTGGCCATAGATATGACCTCTTTTGAAATAAACATATGTCGACAGCAGATACATTTTTTGCTACCACATTTGTAGTTTCCATTGGTTTTAGGCCAGGTGCATATTCTGGGAGTATTTCCACCTTCAGGGTCTACTCATACTGGCAGGAGTCAGGGAGAGGTCTAGGGATTCCTAGTAGGTCACCATCCCGCTCCCTAGCTTTGAGGCCTAGTCTCCGGTCTATTCCTTCTGTGTGTCATTTGGTGTTATCCCCTCCCCATTACGCATGACACCAGAAGAAATCAGTCTCTTTTGTCAAAGTGTTGGTGTGGCACCATGGATGATGTAGTCTGATGCATCAGGAATTGGTGGGTGAAAATCCTGGCTGATCCACGCCTGATTCATCTTGACAAAGGTCAGTCTCTCCACATTTTGGGTGGACAGGTGAGTTCTTCTTGGGATAACTATGGCCCCCACCGCACTAAACACAAACTGTGATGCAACACTACTGGCCAGGCAGGACAGCTTTTCCAGGGTGAATTCGGCCAGTTGTGGCCACAAATCCAGTTTGGCTACCCAGTAGTTCAGCAGATCTTCATTGACGGATGGCAGGGTGCACTCCAAGTATGCCACCACCTGCTGGTTCAGGTTCTGCTCTATGCCTACTTGCTGGTGAGTAGTTACTTCACTATGCAGTTTAAGAAAACTGCTCATCAGCGACTATAGACTCAGGCTGCTGCTGATGGAGCTGGTACTGCTCCTGCCACCCCACCCCTCCCTAGCAGCCATAGCAGTGGAATGTGAGTGCAGAAGGCTCGTCTGGTCAGACCTGCGAGAGGATTGACGATGGCGCAGATAGGCAGCGGCCAACTGACTACATAGGATATTTCTATAGCAGTTCAGTTTGTCCTCCTTCTCAGCGGGTGTAAAAAAGGCCCCCATTTTGGACTGGTAGTGAGGGCCCAACAAGGTAGAGAGCCAGAAGTCATCCCTCTGCTGAATGGTGACAATTCGGCTGTCAATACCCAAGCAAGTGACCATGCAGCGGGCCATATGCGCAAGTGGCTCGGATGGACTCCCTGCCTCCATCTCTACTGCATACTGCCACGGTGTGTCTGGGTCCTCTGCCTCGTCTTCCTCATCGCCCTGTAGCTCCTCTGCCTGCTACTCCACTCCTGTCACTTGTGTAGAAAAACCACCCATTTCGCTAAACATTACTTGTGCTCCAATGTCCTCCACCTCCTCCAGTTCAGCCTCCACAGGGTTCATGTGGCCGTGAGATCTAGGCTCCACGTCTCCAGTCCTCTGACCAGCCATATTTACCAGCATCTGTTCCAGGACATAAAGCAGTGGAATGACATCGTAGATCCCGTAGTCCAGGCGACTGACAAATAATGTGGCCTCCTTTCACGCATGAGCTGCCATTGGCTGATATCGAAGTTACACAGGGGAGTACTCCTGTCCGCTCAGGAAATAGTTTATGGCCTTTCTCTATTCGTACAGTCAGTCCAACATATGGAGGGTAGAATTCCAACGGGTGGAAACGTCGCATATCAGCCTATGTTGGGGGATGCCATTCTGCCGCTGCAGCTCAAGGAGCTTGTGCTTTGCAGTGTATGAATGGCTGAAGTGCATGCAAAGTTTCCTGGCCATTTTTAGGATGTCTTGTAGATGGGTGGAAGACCTCTGGAACCGCTTGACAACCAGATTGAACATGTGTTCCATGCAAGGCGCATGGCTCAGACCTCCTTGACGCAGCGCCGACACAATGTTCTACCCATTGTCGGTCACCATTGTTCCGATTTTTAGTTGTCGTTGAGAAAGCCAGGATTCGATTTCTTGCTAAAGGACATGGAGCAGTTCCTCCCCTGTGTGACTCCATTTGCCCAGGCAAACAAGGTGCAGAATAGAGTGACACCACCATGCTCTGCACATGTGGTATGCTGGAGGGGCACTGTAAATTGTCCCTGCATTGGAGGCTGAGGACACGGTGGAGGATGAGGAGGCAGAGGCGGATATGTTTTTGCTGGACCAACGGCGTGTTAACGTGGAGGCAGAAGCGGGGTCACCTGGCCAAGTTGCTGGTGTGGCTGTGCAGGAAACACATTCACCCAATGGGCCGTAAAGGACATGTATTGTTCCTAACCGTAATTACAGCTCCACACGTCGGCGCTGCCATGCACTTTGGCAGACACCGACAGGCTCAAGGACTGGCCCACCTTCTGTTCTACATGTGTGTGCAGGGCTGGTACTGACTTTTTGGCAAAGAAATTACGGCTTGGGACTCTCCACCTCGGCTCGGCACAAGCCATTAGTTTTTTTAAAGGTGCAGAGACCACCACTTGGAAAGAGAGGGACTAAAGCACCAGCAACTTGGACAGGAGCACATTTAGCTTCTGCGCCGTTGGATGACTACACACATACTGTTGTCCCTTGGCAATCGCTTTGGTGATCGATTACTGATGGAATGAGTGATGAGGAGTAGGAGGAGCAGGAGCATCAGGACCAGCAGATGATGGGAAGGACAGACAGCTCCCTTCGGCTGAGGTGGTGGAGCCTTGACTGCCTGAAACTGGGTGCGTGCCACTGGGTGATGCAGCTGGCTGCACCACAACATCAGAGCCACAGTTCTCCCAGGCCACTTTATGGCGATGCTGCATATGTTGATGCAGGGCCGTGGTGCCAACATTGGCATCCTGGCCGCGCTTCACCTTCTGCCCACAGATTCTACATATGGCCATGTTCGCCCGGGCATGTTTCGCTCCCGAACTCCCACTGCTGCCACCCTGCTGACTCCGGCCCATGCTAGGGACTTTCTGGCTCCACCGCTGGCTCACAGGCAAGCTGCCACTCTCTTCTCCCGAAGATGATGAAGCCCCTTGGTCACCCGGCTACCAAGTTCGATCAGCTACATTATTATTATCGAGTACTGTCTCCACGTCACTGATGTCCTCCTCAACTGTCTCTGGGTCAGGAGCCTGACCGCTCGCAACACCAGCTCCCACGCCACTCTCCTCATCACTACTTTCCCGCATACCGGAGAAAGCGGCAGATGTCTTCTCCAGATATTGGCTGGGCAGTAGCTGCTGACTGCCCTCTAGTAGCTCTTCCTCACTGAAAAGTGGAGCAGAGCCTACAGCATATAATACTTCTCGCGTTGAGGGAATTGAAAATGAGAAAGAAGGTTCAGGACAGGTGGGGGCACAGGTCCTGCTCCCGGGCCATGCCAACTAAGCGTCATGTCAGAGGAAACCACCAACTCTTGGCTGGGGGTGTCTGATGTCACTTGGGACGAGGTGGATGACTGAGTCATCCATTCATAGAACTGCAGGGTTGCTGGTAAATACATGACCGCTAGATGACACCAGGAGCTCAGGCCTCTCGCTGTGACACCTGCTGCCAGGCCTCCTTACTCTGCTGAGACCTGAGCTTGCGCCAGAAACATTTAGGCCTCTGCCACTCCCCTGTACAGGGCCTGGCACTTCTCTGTCTGACATACTGCTAGATCAAATAACCAAATGTTAGATCAAATATTCTTTATTTCACCACTAATACATGGTAAACAGAGCTATAGAATATTCAAGGTAAATAAAGGGGATAGACGGCTCTACCGCTTGGGCAAATGATAGAGTTGCAGGACTGCTTAGTCTGACTCACCCAGTCAGGAGCATACAATCACAGAAAAACAAGGGTAAGCAGGCACACTCTAATCTGGGTACAATCAAGTAATTTATTTATAGTAAAATAGGATTGGTGAAGGTATAAAATTGATAAATATAAAGATAAAATTGTAATAAGAAAGAAAATAGTCTTTTGGTAGAAAATATGAGTGGATGATCACCACTGGGTAATAATAACCCTGTAAAATATCTGGAAAAAAAATCTGGAAAAAAAATCTGGAAAAAAGGTCTGGAAAAAAGGTCTGGAAAAAATTCAAGTCTTTCATGCACTGTTATTCATATAATAGTGGCCACTGTTTGGAAGTAAAATTGAATAAAAGATATCTTATAAGATAAGGTAGTCCTTTATGGAGGTGAAGGAACGCTGAGCAGAGGATGATGGCTCTGTTTGTATAATATATGTAGATGTCAGTTGCCGCACAGTCCGGGATAAATATTGCGTTGTTTCAATATATTTCTAATAAAGCAGCAGGCATGTACATATAGCTATAATTCAAAGCTTTAGATAATATGTCATTTGTATTTCATATGCCAAGCTGTGGAGGGAAGAGGAGCTCTGAGCCTGAGTGCGGCGTCCCGCACTGTCTCTGGCTACAGAGGTCACTTACCCTTCCTAGCGCTGGATCTTTGTAATCCTCCGGCAGTGATCGGCGGTTCCTGGAAGGCTGTGTTGGTTCAGTCCTGTTCAGAGTCGATAGCGTCCCTCGTGTTGCCTAGGACGCTGGGGGGCGTGGTTCGCGCGTCTGGTGGATGACGTCAGCGGTCCCGTGGGCATATAGGACTTTGTAAATTTGGCGCATATAGGACTTTGTAAATATGATGGTGATTTGAATATGGTGAACTTGGAGTCCTAGTAGAGGTCAGTTTCTCCTTGTGACTTCTCTCTTTGTTTCATGTGGTGGGCATTATCGGTTGTTTTTATGGATGATGTAGTTGATATTGAGGGGCAGCCGCTCCCCAAGGGGCAACCGGGAGGAATCTTATAGCCCCACCGGTTACACATCGGGGGGCGGCGGCCCCCCTTTTAGAGGAAACCAAAGATCTCCATCTCTGCATTCAATCCGTTCGGCAGAACAGAATTAAACTCAAAGATCCTCCTGGATTCTATTCTCGACATTTTATGTATAAAATTGCCCCCTCTCCAGTCTTTTTTTACCTTTTCCAGTGCTGTATATTTTAATCCGGTTGGGTCTTTATTGTGAATGATTCTGAAGTGATTTGATACTGTATGTTTATCGTAGCCTTTTCTTATGTTTGCAATGTGTTCTGATATACGTTTTTGGAGTGTTCGTGTGGTACGACCAATATACAGTTTTTGACATGGGCATTCTAGGGCATATATGACTTCTGTTGAGCTGCATGTTAGGAATTCTTTGATTTCTTGTTTGTGGAAGTTTGTTTTGGATGTGACACAGGTGGTTTTCTTGGGAAATGATGTTGTTCGACAATTATTGCATTTTCCGCATCTGAAGAAGCCTGTGATGTCTGCCCATTTTTGGATTGTTGTTGAATGTTCTCTATTGTGTTTGATAGTGGGGGCAATTTTCAGGCCTAGATTTGGAGCTTTGGTGAATATGATTGGTGGAGTATCTGTGATGGTGGTCCCTATTATTTTATCTTGTTTTATATGGTACCAATGGTTATTTATAATCTTTTTGATTTTTTTGTATTGTGGGTTGTATGGTAATATGATTCTGGGTGTTGTATCTCCCTCTTCTGATTTTTTTGTTATTTTTTTGAAAAATGATGTCCTTTCCATTTTTTTTACTTTATTTAATGATGTTTCTAGTAGTTCAATGGGGTATTTTTTATCTATAAATTGTGTTTTCATTTTCTCTGCCTCCTCCTCAAAATCGGATTCTGTTTTACAGTTTCTTTTGACCCTGCGGAACTGTCCCTGTGGAATGTTTGTGAGCCATGATGGTAAATGGCAACTATCATATTGGATAAAACTATTTTTGGATGTTGGTTTGTGGTAAGTAGTACATATAGGTTTGTCCTCTTCTATTGTGATTTGTAAGTCCAGAAATTCTATTTTAGAGTTGCTGATAGATGAGGTAAATTTTAAGCCGTATGAGTTTGTGTTGATTGTTGTTAAAAAAATGTCCAAATTGTCCCTGCTATCTTGCCATATGAATATGATATCGTCAATGTAACGTTGCCAGAGCACTGGGTAATAATAACCCTGTAAAATATCTGGAAAAAAAATCTGGAAAAAAAATCTGGAAAAAAGGTCTGGAAAAAATTCAAGTCTTTCATGCACTGTTATTCATATAATAGTGGCCACTGTTTGGAAGTAAAATTGAACAAAAGATATCTTATAAGATAAGGTAGTCCTTTATGGAGGTGAAGGAACGCTGAGCAGAGGATGATGGCTCTGTTTGCATAATATATGTAGATGTCAGTTGCCGCACAGTCCGGGATAAATATTGCATTGTTTCAATATATTTCTAATAAAGCAGCAGGCATGTACATATAGCTATAATTCAAAGCTTTAGATAATATGTCATTTGTATTTCATATGCCAAGCTGTGGATGGAAGAGGAGCTCTGAGCCTGAGTGCGGCGTCCCGCACTGTCTCTGGCTACAGAGGTCACTTACCCTTCCTAGCGCTGGATCTTTGTAATCCTCCGGCAGTGATCGGCGGTTCCTGGAAGGCTGTGTTGGTTCAGTCCTGTTCAGAGTCGATAGCGTCCCTCGTGTTGCCTAGGACGCTGGGGGGCGTGGTTCGCGCGTCTGGTGGATGACGTCAGCGGTCCCGTGATCGCGAACTTTTCAAAGTTTGTTCTCCGTATTCCTCCTGCTCTGTTTCAAGTGATGAATGATCCAATAATTCTCAGCTGCTTAAACGCGTTTCGGGACACTGGTCCCTTCATCAGTAAGTGGAGGATTATGGTGGGTGCTGTGGTATTTATAGGGCAGCAATGATCAAGCTAATTGTCGCTACTAATAAAGTTAATACGTTCAATTAGTTACTTTATACCAATCGTATTTGGCACATTTGGTTTAAAAAAGGTAAAAATGGTAAAGTGAAAAACTGATAAATATAGTAAAAATAAAAATAAAAATAAAAATTAGACTGGAAGAATCAAAAATATATATATGTTGTGTATAGGAGTAGGAATGACATAAAAACATAGGTAGAGATGCCTGATTGGGACCAATCACTCCTATGATAGGGTGATTGTTTTTGTAAGTCAGTTGATTTCATGGGTATTCCGATTTTGTCTTTATTTTACCTGTCTCGTAGGTCAAGCACCTTTATTTTGGTGGTGTCAGGGACTAATAGCTTATTTGGTTGGATATATCTCAGATGGGTTTCTATAGTGTGGGTGTTTATTGATTAGTAGTATTTATGGTGTTTGAAGGGTAGAGGACTTGTTTTAATTCCTGATGTAAACTGGGTCTATTTTCTGTGATTATACAGTGGTCCTGATGTATCCTAATAGTGAGCATGTAATGGTCTTAATGTTTCCTGGTTGTAGGTACATGGTAGGATGAGCCCATTATATTGTTGGTCCGTAGTGTGAAAGACCCAGCAAATCTTTCGGGTTTATCATCCTGTAAGTACCAAAGAATTGGAGGAACAGCATGGACTATAGCGAAGCACAGAGCTATAGAATATATCACTGCACCACAGAATGGCAATTAGGCCCTAATTATTTTCTACTTTTACACAACCAAAAAGGCTTCTCAACAGATAACTGCAACGCAGATCGGCGAATATATTTTTATTTTGCCACTAATACACGGCAAACAGGGCTATAGAATATATCACTGCACAGCTGAATGGCAATTAGGCCCTAACTTTTTTCTATTTTTACAGTACACAAAGGGCTTTTCAACAGATAAGTGCAACGCTGGACGGTGAATATATTTTTATTTCGCCACTAATACACAGCAAACAGGACTCTAGAATATATCACTGTGAATATATTTTAATTTTGCCACTAATTTTGCCACTAATACATGGTAAACAGGGCTGTAGAATATATCACTGCACAGCTGAACGGCAATTAGGCCCTAATTTTTTTCTACTTTTACACCACACAAAGGGCTTTTAAACAGATAAGTGCAACACTGGACGGCAATTTTTTTTCTACTTTTACACTACACAAAAGGCTTTTCAACAGATAAGTGCAACGTTGGACGGCGAATATATTTTTATTTTGCCACTAATACACGGCAAACAGGGCTGTAGAATATATCACTGCACTGCACAAGGGCAAATATATTTTTCTTTTGCCACTAATACACGCCAAAAAAGGTCTTTACAATATATAACTGCACTGCACAAGGGAAAATAAGAAGTACTGTAGAAATATTTCCTTGTAATAAACCCTTTTAATGGCTGTATCAAACAGCACTTGCATCCCAATAACAAGAACGGTTTGCTGGAATGACAGAGCTGCATAATGGCAATTTTGATCCCCAGTCAGTGCAGCAAGGGGTAACAGGATTGTTCCTATTACCCAATCTGTAACCTCCCCTACTGAACCTTTTTCTACATAAATGCTGTGGAATAATTACTCCCTATGCTTTCCCTGCACTTATAAATAATTTTTTCACCACAATCAAGTCTTTCCTATCACTGTCCCTAGCGCCTACAGATGTCTCTCCATGCACTAAGTACGCTGGTAAATGGAAGAATCTAAGATGGCTGCCGCTATTTATACGGCTGTGACATCACAGGGCTGGTGTCACCGGCAGTTCTGTGAGAAGGTCTGTTAGACGTTCTTCTCTACCTCTTGCATGAGGTTCTTTGTTTTGGTTTCACTTTGTCATCTCCTTTCCTTCTCCCAGCTGTCACCTATTTACACTAATTGTCTCCCTTTATATTCCCCCCCATACTGCCTCACTTTGCAGTTTATACTTCTTCCTGAATGAGTTGTTCACTGCTGGAGGCTCCTACTGCTGATTCCTCAGATAAGTCCTTTTCCTTTATTTGTGTTTCCTTACTGGCTTGATTCTAGGTGACCCTGACTCCTCCGTATTAAGTGCAGGGAGCCGGTGGTCGTGTCCCCTCACTATTATAGAGTTTTCAGGTGTCACACAGTATAAGGTACGTGGGCATGCAATCGTCTACCATAAAGACCTTTGCATGGGCATAGCAGTCAGGGAGAGCTATAGGGGTTTTATAGGGCTCACCCATATGCTCCTTAGTTTGTGATCAAGCCAGTCGGATGTTTATTTATAAGTTCCAGCTTTCTGCATCACCATCCGTGACAGCTGGCTGGCTGCTGATTGGCTGCATGCATGGCATTATGGGTGATCCCACCTTCCCAGAGTTCCTTTCTCCATGTCCTCACATGTGCAGCAGCCATTTTAGGAAAAAATGTGATTCGTTACCACGAAGCGCGAGGAAATTCAACTTCGGTGCAAATCAAATTTTTCCTGAAATTCGGATCTAATTCCACTTCGTCAGCTTCGATTCGCTCATCTGAAGTTTGCAAAGGGCTTAATAAAATTTGTAAAAAAGAGATAAAATTTGCAGAAATACAAAATGAACAGCAGTTGGCAAAAAAGAACAAAACAAATCCCCAAAAATTATTTAAATATATAAATGCTAAAAAACCAAGGTCTGAGCAGGTAGGTCTCCTAAATAATGGTAAAGGGGGGTCAGTCACTGAAGATAAGGAAAAGGCAGAGTTACTAAATGTAGCACTGTATATGCAAAAAAAGAGAAAGGAGCTGATATCAGTGGTGCTGGGGCTGTTAGTACATCCAGTAATATACTCAATTGGCTAACTGTAGATGTAGTTCAAGATATGTTAAATAAGGTTAATGTCAACAAGGCTCCAGGTCCATATGGATTACACCCAAGAGTTCTTAATGAGCTAAGCTCAATCCTTGGTGTGCCTCTGTTTATAATTTTTAAAGATTCTCTAGGTACTGGTACAGTGCCAAGTGATTGGCACAAGGCAAATGTGGTGCCCATATTCAAATAGAATCTAGGTTCTCAACAGGTAATTATAGACCAGTTAGTATAACTTCTGTTGTAGAAAAAATGTTTGAAGGACTCTTAAGGGACTATATACAGGAGTGACTGTAAATAATATTATAAGTAATAACCAACATGGGTTTACCAAGAACAGAAGTTGTCAAACTAACCTTGTTTTTATGATGAGGTGAGTAGAAGCCTGGACAGAGGGGCGCTGTGGTTGTAGTGTTTCTGGATTTTGCAAAGGCTTTTGATACTGTCCATCATAGACGTTTAATAGGTAAAGTAAGGTCTACAGGCTTGGAAAGTATAGTTTGTAATTGGATTGAAAACTGACTGAAGGGCCATGTCCAGACAGTTATGGTCAATAATTCCTATTCAGAATGGTCCCAGGTTATAAGTGGTGTACCCCAAGGTTCATTGATGGGTCCTCTATTATTAAATTTCTTTATTAATGGTATCGAGGAAGGGATTAATAGCCTAATTTCAATTTTTGAAGATGACCCTAAGCTATGTAGTACTGTGCAGTCTATGGAAGATGTCCATAAAATACAAGCTGACTTGAACACTCGGGCATCAACTTGGCAAATGAGGTTCAATGTGGATAAATGTAAAGTTATGCATCTTGGTAGTAATAATCTCTGTGCTTCATATGTCCTAGGGGATGTAACACTGGGAGAGTCACTTTTAGAGAAGGATTTGGGTGACTTTGTAGATGGTAGATTAAATAACAGCATACAATGTCAATCATCTGCTTCTAAGGCTACCAGGATATTGTCATGCATTAAACAAAGCATGGACTCGTGGGGCAGGGATGTAATACTACCACTTTACAAAGCATTGGTGCGTCCTTATCTGGAATATGCTGTTCAGTTCTGGGCACCAGTCCATAGAAAGGATGCCCTGGAGCTGGTAAAAGCACAGAGGAGAGTGATTAAACTGATAAGGGGCATGAACGGTCTTAGTTATGAAGAACGATTAAAATAATTACATTTATTTAGTCTTGAGAAGAGACATTCAAGGGGGGACATGATTAACCTGTACAAATATATTAATTGGCCATACAAAAAATACAGTTAAAAACTGTTTCATGTAAAATGCCCTCAAAAGACAATCCTCGACTGGAGAAGAAAAAGTTCAGTCTCCAGAAGCGTCAAAGCTTTTTTACTGTAAGAAATGTGAATCTGTAGAATAGACTTCCTCAGGACGTGGTCATAGCAGGAACAGTGGAAAGTTTTAAAATGGATTTAGATTAATTCTTGAAAGTAAATTACATTAATGCTTATGAAAACGTGTAGAAATCTTGAGTCTCATTTCCTTCTGGGATTCGCGTCCCCAGCTATCCCTTGGTTGAACTTGATTTGTTTATGTCTTTTTTCAACCATATTAACTATGTAACTATTAACTATGCAATAATGCAATGTGAATGAGCCTTACATTTCTTAGTTAGCACCACACTGTGCTTAGTTCTCTTTGTGTGAATGGCAGATTGCCATATGACTCCTTACAAAGGAAGTTTTGTGTCTAAATCATTTCATAAGCTAAAGGATGTACCGCTCCAGCAGCATGGTGACCCCCACATTGCACTGAATCCTAAGCACAGAGCAGGGAGTCACTTTCCTTTCACGGAGATCTTGCCATTGCTACTGCATGATCTTAGAAAATATCCTATTGTAAAAGGCAGCACCAATCCTGCACATATGGAAGAAATGGGGTATAATGTAAAAAAATATTTTCACCAGAGTGTTGTTTTATTGTTGATACAAATGTTGCACCATAATTGTAATGACATTTTTAGTGTCTATTGAAAACATCATTATCAGTGATGTATTTTATAGATTGATGTTATAATTTGTGATATCAAGGTCGCTTTACTCTATAATGTCATAAATACTATTTGCAGTGTTGTCTTGTGTAGTGTGGTCTCTTTTGTTGTTTCCTTTAAGCTATACCTAATTTCATTCCAGTTTAGACTCTGTTGCACATCTGGGATGGAGACTCCATTACACATTGCGATGGAAGCTCCATTACATGTCTGCGATGGAGGCTTCACACATCTGAGATGGAAGCTCCATTACACATCTGTAGTGGAGCTTCCTTTACACATCTGCGATAGAGATCCATTACACATCTGAGTGGAGGCTTCATTGCATGTCTGCAATGGAGGCTCTGGTACATATCTGCAATGGAGGTTGAACAACTCTTAAACAAATGGAAGAACCTGCAGGGTAGCATCTAAGGCTATGTAGACAGCACTTTCACTTGACATCTGTATTCTTGAGACTAGTCTAAGAAAGCAGTTAACAATGGCTCTTTTTATTAGAGTTTACCATGAAAAAAATAACCACTCTCTTATAAAAACAATCTGCCCATCTGACCTTCCAGAAATATCAACAAGATGTTCCCTACAGCATTACCGGAAAAATGCTATGTGGAAAAAACAATAGTTTTGAATTTCTTTACAAATGTGAGGTACGGCAGAGGAAGAAGACTGGTTTGGGTCTACTTTACAGCCTTGGGGTCAGGACTAATGAATTCCATTTTGTGTCCAGAAATGCTGCTGGTAAGTGTTTAGGCATCTGTCATTAATCAAAAGATCAAGAGTTTGAATCATGTAATATGACAATCAATAAAATGAATGAAGAATGAATCAGCATAGTCTAACAAGAATACATTCCAGGTTTTAGAATGACCAAACCAAACCTCTATGCAGTTGATGCTGATCAGTTTTATACATAGAAACATTAAGGTGCTTGGACACTTTCTGATTACTGTTGACCGATGTGTTAATAACAATAATATTAGCCATTTGTTAAATTCTGCCAAGTCTTTTGTGTTGTCCACACAGAGGTCTTGTCCATAAAATGGCTGCTGATAGAGGGTCATGTGACGAGGCAAATCACTGTCACGGCCTGCTAGCCCAGCAGCAGTCGTGTCGCACCAGACGGAGGGGAAGGGGGACGCTTATCTACGGATGGGAAATAGAATGGCCACCCCTGACTAACCCTAAGCTGGCACCTGTCTGCCCTGATACCCTAGACGGGGTGTGAACCCGTGCGGCGAGCAGGATGCCTAAACCCTCAGTCGCCCTAACAAGTCTGGACTGGGGAAAGGTCGATGGGAGCGCTAGTCACCATCACTCACGTCTAGGAAAACAACAGGGGAAGACAGCAACAAACAAACAACAGCAGAGATAGACTTATCCAGTCACGAGCAGAGAAGGCGATCCCAAACACGACAGTCCACGCCGGACAAGAGCTCCACAGCAACACCATCAAACGATCTCCTTCCAAGGTCAGAGTAGCACTGGAAGTAAGGACTAAATCTGGCAATGACTGCAAGTGAAACTGAAACTAATATAGTAGCTGGGAGTGGCAGACAGGACTCACCTGAGAAGGATGCCTACAAACTCCCAGTCAGGACAAAAAGGTTCACAAGGCAAAACCCAGATGACATACCCTGAACCACGGAGCAAACTCACAAGCTATCGCGAATAGCAAGCCGCTGCGACCTTCTCCTCCCAGACCTGTCTGGATCAGTCACAGTCGTGACAGTACCCCCCTTTCTACGAGGGGCCCCTGGACCCTCAAGACCAGGCCTCTCCGGATGGGAGCTATGAAAAGTCCGAATGAGTCTGTCCGCTTTTATCTCTGAAGCTGGAACCCACATTCTCTCTTCGGAACCATAACCCTTCCAGTGCACCAGGTACTGAAGAGAGCGGCGAACATATCGTGAATCAACAATCTTTTCTACCTGAAACTCAAGACTGCCATCAACAACCACCAGTGGAGGCGGTAGTGGCAATGGTTCAGGAGGTTCTACATATCTCTTAAGCAGAGATCTGTGGAAGACATTATGGATCCTTAGAGTCTGAGGTAGCTCCAGACGAAAAGCCACCGGGTTAATGATCTTAATTACCCTATAAGGACCAATAAATCTCGGACCCAATTTCCACGAGGGAACCTTCAACTTGATATTTCTGGTAGACAACCACACCAAGTCATTCACCCCAAGGTCCGGACCTTCAGAGCGCTTCCTATCAGCCGCACGTTTGTATCTACCACCAATTCTCTTCAAACTTTCTTGCACACTCTGCCACACTGAAGAAAGTGAAGACGCAAATCGTTCCTCCTCGGGAATCCCAGACGGCCCCCCCTCACTAAACGTACAAAACTGAGGATGGAAACCATACGCACCAAAAAATGGTGACTTATCGGTGGATTCTTGACGACGATTATTAATGGCAAACTCGGCTAACGGTAAATAAGATGACCATTCCTCCTGATTTTCGGAAACAAAGCATCTCAAATATGTCTCTAGGTTTTGATTGGTACGTTCAGTCTGACCGTTGGACTGTGGATGGAAAGATGAAGAAAACGACAGATGAACCCCTAAACGAGAACAAAAAGCTTTCCAAAATTTAGAAACGAATTGGGTACCACGATCCGAAACAATATCGGAAGGGACTCCGTGAAGCTTCACGATGTGGTCAATAAAAACCTGAGCCAGTGTGTTAGCATTAGGCAATGCGGCAAGAGCAATAAAGTGCACCATTTTACTGAATCTGTCAACAACTACAAGAATAACAGTCTTCCCCGCTGATACTGGTAGATCCGTAATGAAATCCATTGACAGGTGCGTCCAAGGCCTGTTGGGGAAGGCCAGAGGTAAAAGACGCCCTGCCGGACGAGTATGATCTACCTTAGAACGAGCACAGGTAGCACATGCAGACACAAAATTCAACACCTCCTGGCGCCATTTAGGCCACCAGAACCGACGAGACACTAACTCAGAGGTTGCCCTACTACCTGGGTGTCCTGCCAGTGTGGAGTTATGGTGTTCTTTTAGTATCTCCAGTCGCAAATTTTCTGGCACAAACAGTTTACCCGAGGGGCAGGAGGCCGGAGCGTCCCCCTGAGCTTCCAACACCCTCCCCTCCAAACCTGAGTGTAATGCAGAGACCACCACCCCCTTTTGCAAAATGGGCTCTGGTACCTCAACATCACCCCCTCCAGGAAAACTTCGAGACAATGCATCTGCCTTAGTATTTTTTGCCCCCGGGCGATAGGTTATTACAAAATTAAACCTAGTAAAAAATAACGACCACCGAGCCTGTCTAGGGGTGAGACGTTTAGCAGACTCCAGATATAATAAGTTTTTGTGATCAGCAATCACCGTGACAGGATGAACCGCCCCCTCCAAAAAATGACGCCACTCCTCAAAAGCCAACTTAATAGCCAAAAGTTCCCTGTTGCCAATATCATAGTTCCTTTCTGCAGTAGACAATTTCTTCGAAAAGAAAGCACACGGACGATATTCACCAGGGGACGGGCCCTGAGATAGTACCGCTCCCACCCCCACCTCTGATGCGTCAACCTCTACAATAAAAGGAAGCGAGACATCTGGCTGAACGAGAATAGGGGCCGAGGTGAATCTCTCCTTCAGAGATGCAAAGGCAGTTTTGGCTGCATGTGACCATTTGGAAAAATCGGATCCCTTTCGGGTCATGTCCGTCAGAGGTTTGACCACCAAGGAATAGTTCTTTATAAACTTTCTATAAAAATTAGCAAACCCCAGGAAGCGTTGCAATGCCTTCAGGTTCTCAGGCAGATCCCAGTCTATAATCGCCCGGACTTTCTCTGGATCCATGCGGAAACCTGAATCTGACAACACATACCCCAGAAATGGCAGTTCTTTTACGGCGAACACACATTTTTCTAACTTAGCAAACAATTTGTTGGCCATTAATATCTGCAGCACTTGTCTCACATGGATCTTATGTGTATCCAGATCCGGGGAATAGACCAGGATGTCATCAAGATATATCACAACAAATCTCCCGATAAGGTGGCTAAAAATATAGTTGACAAAATGTTGGAATACCGCAGGCGCATTAGTAAGACCAAATGGCATGACCAGATTTTCATAATGCCCTTCCGGAGTATTAAAAGCCGTCTTCCACTCATCCCCCTCTTTGATGCGAACCAGGTTATAGGCTCCTCTGAGATCCATTTTGGAGAACCATTTAGCACCAGCAACCTGATTAAAGAAGTCGGGAATGAGAGGAAGAGGATAGGGATCTCGGATAGTTATCCGGTTTAATTCCCGGAAATCCAGGCAAGGACGTAGGCCCCCATCTTTCTTTTTAACAAAAAAGAACCCTGCAGCCACAGGTGAAGAAGAGGGTCTGATGTGTCCCTTAGCCAAACTCTCCGAAATATAATCTTTCATAGCCTTCCTCTCCGGGCCGGAAAGATTGTATAACCGGGTTTTAGGTAGTTTTGCCCCAGGTAATAGATTAATCGGGCAATCATATGGACGATGAGGTGGTAACCCCTGACAACCCTTCTCAGAGAACACATCCATAAAATCTGACAGAAAGGCAGGTAAAGATGTTACAGAGAGTGTAGAGTACCTACTACTCAAGCAGTTGTCCTTAGAATGTTCACTCCACTCCACAATCTCCCCGGCCTGCCAATCCACCACTGGATTGTGAGTCACCAGCCAGGGAAGCCCCAATACCATAGGAGCCGGAAGACCGTTCAGGACATAACAAGAGATATGCTCTTTATGGAGGTCCCCTACCTGCAGATGGATATTATGGATGATTTGAGTTAACTCTCTCTGGGTAAGAGGGGAGGAGTCGATGGCAAAAACAGGAATAGTTCTGCATACCAGTTCCGGAGTAAAACCCAGAGCCTGAGCAAACCGTGAATCCACCAAGTTGACCCCCGCCCCACTGTCCAAAAAGACGGAACAGATCTCAGTTTTATTGCCCGCCTCAACGGTATCGGACAACAAAAACTGAGACATGCGTATGGAGGAAACGAATACGCCCAGACTGTTCTCCTCCGCACAATCTGGGGACTCTAGTTTTCCGGCGGCTCCTTTGTTTGTGGTCTCTTGGGTTCTGAGGGATAAACCTTTACAAAATGACCCCTCCCCCCACAACGAAAACAAACCTCTGACCTACGGCGGAACTTAGGAGGATTCACCCGTCTAGTGGCGCCCCCTACTTGCATTGGCTCGACTGGACCACAACAGACCGATCCCTGCCCCATAGAGGCCTCCGTAAAACCCAATAGTCTCTCCCTGAGCCGTCTGTCGATTCTTATGGACAGAGACATAGCAGCCTCAAGAGACCCAGGGACCTCGTATACCGCCAGCGCGTCTTTTAATTTTTCAGACAACCCCTGGCAGAACTGACTCCTAAGGGCCGAGTCGTTACATAACGTATCAGTAGCCCACCTACGGAATTCGGAACAATATAGTTCAGCAGACCGGTTCTCTTGCCGAAGTCTACGTAGCTTAGACTCAGCCAGTGAGACCCTGTCCGGGTCATCATATACGAGACCCAGGGCTTCAAAAAACTCCTCCACTGATCGTAAGGCCGGAGAGTCTGATGGTAGGGAGAAAGCCCAAGCCTGCGGATCTCCTTGCAGGAGAGAAATTACAATGCCCACCCGTTGTTCCTCACCGCCGGAGGATCTAGGGCGTAACCTGAAGAACAATTTGCAAGCTTCTCTGAAGGTTACAAATTGGTCTCTCCCTCCTGAGAACCTATCAGGTAAAGCCACTTTTGGCTCAGGAGTACCTTGGTTTCCCGTAGCAACGGTGGAAACCAAGGATTGCTGCTGCAGCACTGTTGCTTTTAATCCTGCCACTTCAAGGGATAACCCCTGTAATTGTTTCGCCAAAACCGAAACCGGATCCATAGTGGAACAGACAAAATACAAAGCAAAACAGCAAGCAAAAAAAAAAAAAAAAAAAGTCCCTTTTTTTTTTCCTCCTTTTTTTTAAAATTTTTTTAAAAGGCCAGATATACTGTCACGACCGCTAGCCCAGCAGCAGTCGTGTCGCACCAGACGGAGGGGAAGGGGGACCCTTATCTACGGATGGGAAATAGAATGGCCACCCCTGACTAACCCTAAGCTGGCACCTGTCTGCCCTGGTACCCTAGACGGGGTGTGAACCCGTGCGGCGAGCAGGATGCCTAAACCCTCAGTCGCCCTAACAAGACTGGACTGGGGAAAGGCCGATGGGAGCGTTAGTCACCATCACTCACGTCTAGGAAAACAACAGGGGAAGACAGCAACAAACAAACAACAGCAGAGATAGACTTATCCAGTCACGAGCAGAGAAGGCGATCCCAAACACGACAGTCCACGCCGGACAAGAGCTCCACAGCAACACCATCCAAACGATCTCCTTCCAAGGTCAGAGTAGCACTGGAAGTAAGGACTATATCTGGCAATGACTGCAAGTGAAACTGAAACTAATATAGTAGCTGGGAGTGGCAGACAGGACTCACCTGAGAAGGATGCCTACAAACTCCCAGTCAGGACAAAAAGGTTCACAAGGCAAAACCCAGATGACATACCCTGAACCACGGAGCAAACTCACAAGCTATCGCGAGTAGCAAGTCGCTGCGACCTTCTCCTCCCAGACCTGTCTGGATCAGTCACAGTCGTGACAATCACCTCCATTTGATGCCTCCTCCTTTTAAATACACTATACCTGCCATTTGCACTTGTACTGTTGGGAGTTGTGGGAAAAATGTTTGAGAGCCTTCTAGGGGACTACATACAGTATTATGCAACGGTAAATAATATAACAAGTTATAGCCAACATGGTTTTACTAAGAATAGAAGCTGTCAAACTAACCTGATTTGTTTTCATCAGGAGGTGAGTAGATATGTGGATATTGTGATTTTGGGCTTTGCAAAGGCGTTCAATACTGTCCTGCACGTACAGCTAATGGGTAAATTGAGGTCTATTGGTTTAGAAAATATAATTTGTAATTGGATTGAAAATTGGCTTCACGATCATATCCAAATAGTTGTGGTTAATGATTCCTACTCTGAATTGTTATAAGTGGTATCCCCAAGGTTCTGTGCAGGTTCTGCTATTAGTTAACCTATTAATTAATGACATAGAGGATGGGATTAATAGTGCTGTTTCTATTTTTGCAGATGACACCAAACTTTGTAACACGGTAATCTATATGGATTGTTAATAAGTTACAAGCTGACTTGGACAAACTTACTGTTTGGGCCTCCACTTGGCAAATGAGGTTCAATATAGATAAATGTAAAGTTATGCACCTGGAGGCTAATAATCTGCATGCAGCATATGTCCTAGGGGTAGTAAAACTGGGAGAGTCACTTGCTGAGAAGGATCTGGGTGTAATAGTAGATCATAAACTAAATAACAGCATGCAATGCCAGTTAGCTGCCTCAAAGGCCAAAAAATGTTTGTCTTGTATTAAAAAATGTATGGACTCGTGGGACAGGCATTTAATATTGCCACTATACAAAACTTTAGTGCGACCTCATCTGGAATATGTGGTTCAGTTCTGGGCACCAGTTCATAAAATGGATGCTCTGAAAAAGTGCAAAGGAGAGAAACTAAACTCATAAAGGGCCTGGAAGATCTTAGCTATAAGCAAAGATGAAATTAACTGAATTTGTTTAGTCTTGAAAAAAAAAAATCTAAGGGGGGGGGGACATGAATAAACTGTACAAATTTATAAACGGACCATACATAAAATATCAAGGTATGCTATTCTGTGTTAAACCCCCTCAAAAAACAAGGGTCCACTCCCTACGCCTGGAGAAAAAAAAAAAATCAGTCATAAGATGCGACAAGCATTCTTTAATAGTGGTAAGTTGTGGTGGCTCACTAGCAAGTAGTTAAGGTATGGTGCTGCAAGCTCATATAGAGGGAATCACCCCACCCTCTCTTAAAGGCAAATGTAGTAATAGAGTAATGAGCGAGCACTCATACACTTGGCAACCAAATTGACATGTGCAGAAAATATTTATTATATCCCCATAAAATACAAGTAATAAAATTTATAAGAACAATGTAGCAATAATATACAACATTACAATCACATATATTGTGGTAGATATGATCAACACTATATTCATATGACTCAATAGTGTCGATAAATTCAATAATATATATCACACCAAGAAACTTCAAGTATATGCTGTTATTTGGGAAAGAGGGGGTATTATCTTCTAGCGCTCTATCCCAATTTGGGAAACTGAATGTCACTGAAAATGTTGTAGGTGTATTCACTGGGAGCGCAATATGTTCATAAAGTGTCCACAGGAATCCTGATAATGTGAAAAGTCTCTTATAGCATATCCTTTTAAGCTCGATATGAGCTTTGCATTGGAGAAAACTTTAAATCGATGTTTGGCTTACCGTCTAGCGTCTGCTGTCTCCCTATTGCTTCAATGGAGCTTTAAATATTTGCCGGCTTATTCAGTCGCTCCATACAGCAAGCTGGTTTAAATTTCGCAGGAGTTCCAAAGATCGCAGGAGTTGCCACTCTGTTCCGCAATTTCCTTTGGTGCAGCTTTCGACGATAAGAATAGTTAATCCTTTACTGTAAAAATTTTCTTCTGTATGGCCATACAATATTATCGGAGGCTTTTCAATGCAGGTACATCACTTGTTTCACCATACGCGTTACGGGTAGATTCACTCTGAGGAAGGGAGAGTGAATCTACCCGTAACGCGTATGGTGAAACAAGTGATGTACCTGCATTGAAAAGCCTCCAATAATATTGTATGGCCATACAGAAGAAAATTTCTACAGTAAAGGATTAACTATTCTTATCGTCGAAAGCTGCACCAAAGGAAATTGCGGAACAGAGTGGCAACTCCTGCGATCTTTGGAACTCCTGCGAAATTTAAACCAGCTTGCTGTATGGAGCGACTGAATAAGCCGGCAAATATTTAAAGCTCCATTGAAGCAATAGGGAGACAGCAGACGCTAGACGGTAAGCCAAACATCGATTTAAAGTTTTCTCCAATCCAAAGCTCATATCGAGCTTAAAAGGATATGCTATAAGAGACTTTTCACATTATCAGGATTCCTGTGGACACTTTATGAACATATTGCGCTCCCAGTGAATACACCTACAACATTTTCAGTGACATTCAGTTTCCCAAATTGGGATAGAGCGCTAGAAGATAATACCCCCTCTTTCCCAAATAACAGCATATACTTGAAGTTTCTTGGTGTGATATATATTATTGAATTTATCGACACTATTGAGTCATATGAATATAGTGTTGATCATATCTACCACAATATATGTGATTGTAATGTTGTATATTATTGCTACATTGTTCTTATAAATTTTATTACTTGTATTTTATGGGGATATAATAAATATTTTCTGCACATGTCAATTTGGTTGCCAAGTGTATGAGTGCTCGCTCATTACTCTATTACTACATAAGCATTCTTTAATGTAACGGCCGTTAATCTCTGGAACAGCCTGCCACAGGGGCTGGTCACAGCAAATACAGTAGATGACTTCAAAAAAAGGTTTAGATGACTTTTTTATTTCAAAATGACATTGATGCTTATGAAAATGTATAGAAATCTTGTTCTACAGACCATTTCCCTTTGGCCCAACCCCTCCTTAAAAGGAAGATGGACATTGATCCAGGGATTTGTTCTGTGGATCAATATAGCAGGATTACAGTTTGGACTTTGTGGACTTATGTATTTTTCCAACCTTAACAACTACATAACTATGAAATCACATGATCCTCCATTAGTGGCAATCTTATGAACAGAATCTCTATGTGGACAGCACAGAAGAGTATCCTAAGAAGGGGGCATGGCTTATGACATATAGCAAAAGTCACAGATTATCAGGCACACCAGTGAGAGCTGCCTTCTTCTGTACAAAAGGCTGTGAACTTGTCCTCTGGATCCACTTACTGGTTCTTTGCATTATTGAAAACTACCCTGGCTTTAAATTCCTGGATTTGGTTTTGTAACTATGTTTTTGGTTTCATTTTTGGCCACCCTCCTTGTAGGATTGGGCACAGTCTCTGCAGCATTTATATCAGTTTCTGGAGCAATCAAATTCTTCCTATAAAAGAATTTCAGTCATTCCATATCTCCCAATCTCTGTCTAGGACATTATTAATGGAACTATGAAATAATATTTTCCTCTTTTTTATACATATCATTCAAGACATAGTAACAGCTTGTTAGGAAGATAACAAAAAAACTGTGAGGTAAAAGTCAATTTTCCTCATTTTAGGGGAAATTTTTTTTTTCCCCAAATTCAATCAGGCAATCAGAATAACTACCTGGTGAATAAGCTGTGTAATTTAACCGTTATTTGGGTGCTCACCTTGTTTAATAGATAAGCAATTCTATTATGCCTTGATTCTTAAATTGGGATAACCTGTGTAATATAACCATCAGAGTGTTGTCCAAATGATTTCATAAACAAGCAATTCCATTAGGCCTTCATTGTTATATTGGGGTGACTAAACAGTGTTATATAACCATTAGTGTGGTGTCCATTTGATTTTATAGATAAGCAATTCCATTAGGCCTAAATTGGTCATAAAATGTGATCTGATCTTCATCTAAGTCACAACAATAGACAATCACAGTCTGCTTAAACTAATAACACACAAAGAATTAAATGTTACCATGTTTTTATTGAACACACCATGTAAACATTCACAGTGCAGGTGGAAAAAGTATGTGGACCCCTAGACTAATGACATCTCCAAGAGCTAATTGGAGAGAGGTGTCAGCCAACTGGAGTCCAATCAATGAGATGAGATTGGAGGTGTTGGTTACAGCTGCCCTGCCCGATAAAAAACACACTCCAGTTCTAGGTTTGCTTTTCACAAGAAGCATTGCCTGATATGAATGATGCCTCACACAAACGAGCTCTCAGAAGACCTACGATTAAGAATTGTTGACTTGCATAAAGCTGAAAAGGGTTATAAAAGTATCTCCAAAAGCCTTGCTGTTCATCAGCAAACAATAAGACAAATTGTCTATAAATAGAGAAAGTTCAGCACTGCTGCTACTCTCCCTAGGAGTGGCCGTCCTGTAAAGATGACTGCAAGAGCACAGCGCAGATTGCTCAATGAGGTGAAGAAGAATCCTAGAGTGTCAGCTAAAGACTTACAAAAGTCTCTGGCATATGCTAACATCCCTGTTAGTGAATCTACGATACGTAAAACACTAAACAAGAATGGATTTCATGGGAGGATACCACAGAGGAAGCCACTGCTGTCCAAAAAAACATTGCTGCACGTTTACAGTTTGCACAAGAGCACCTGTATGTTCCACAGCAGTACTGGCAAAATATTCTGTGGACAAATGAAACCAAAGTTGAGTTGTTTGGAAGAAACACACAACACTATGTGTGGAGAAAAAGAGGCACAGCACACCAACATCAAAACCTCATCCCAATTGTGAAGTACGGTGGTGGGGGTATCATGGTTTGGGGCTGCTTTGTTGCGTCAGGGCCTGGACGGAATACTATCATCAAAGGAAAAATGAATTCCCAAGTTTATCAAGACATTTTGCAGGAGAACTTAAGGCCATCTTTCCACCAGCTGAAGCTCAACAGAAGATGGGTGTTGCAACAGGACAACGACCCAAAGCATAGAAGTAAATCAACAACAGAATGGCTTAAACAGAAGAAAATACGCCTTCTGGAGTGGCCCAGTCAGAGTCCTGACCTCAACCCGATTGAGATGCTGTGGCATGACCTCAAGAAAGCGATTCACACCAGACATCCCAAGAATATTGCTGAACTGAAACAGTTCTGTAAAGAGGAATGGTCAAGAATTACTCCTGACCGTTGTGCACGTCTGATCTGCAACTACAGGAAACATTTGGTTGAAGTTATTGCTGCCAAAGGAGGTTCAACCAGTTATTAAATCCAAGGGTTCACATACTTTTTCCACCTGCACTGTGAATGTTTACATGGTGTGTTCAATAAAAACATGGTAACATTTAATTCTTTGTGTGTTATTAGTTTAAGTAGACTGTGATTGTCTATTGTTGTGACTTAGATGAAGATCAGATCACATTTTATGTCCAATTTGTGCAGAAATCCATATCATTCCAAAGGGTTCACATACTTTTTCTTGCAACTGTAGTTAAGTCCATTATACCTGACTCTAACATTGACATGTAAGGCCTCATGCACACGACCGTTGTTGTGTTCCGTGTCCGTTGTTACGTTTTCTGTGATTTTCTGCGGACCCATTGACTTTCAATGGGTCCGTTGAAAACTCGGATAATGCACCGTTTGTCATCCGCGTCCGTGATCTGTGTTTCCAGTCTGTCAAAAAATATGACCTGTCCTATTTTTTTCACGGACAACGGTTCGTGGACCCATTCAAGTCAATGGGTCCGTGAAAAAACACGGAGGCACACAAGATTGTCATCCGCGTCCGTGATCCGTGTCCGTTTTTTTCCTATCATTTGCAAGGCAAACTTGACTTAGATTTTTTTTTCACTTTTCATGTCTGGTGATCCTCCAAAAATCAAGGAAGACACACGGAAACAAAAACGGAAACGGATCACGGAACAACGGAACCCCGTTTTGCGGACCGTGAAAAAATACTGTCGTGTGCATGAGGCCTAAGGCTGAGTTCACACTTCAGTTATTTGGTCAGTTTTTGACCCGTAACTGACCTATAAGCCTATCATACTGACGCATAGTAACAGTTTCAATGCCACAGTGGACTAGCTATATATGTTTATGCGCTGCACTGTGATACACCAAGATATACTCTCGCTGCAGGCCGGGAAATAGCAGATTTATAACTCACTTCATAACTAATTAATTCGTATCGAATCAATTTTTATTTATTTATTTGGCAAAGCGTCCAAATCGAATTTTGTAAAACTTGGCTCATCTCTATTCCAAATCCTCATTAGGTCAGGTTCACATCTGCATTGTGAACTCCGGCAGTCTGTTCAAGAGGGGGAAAAGGCTGACAGAGTTCACTGTATCCCATCGTGCACCACCGGATCCCCAGCTGGGTTCCAGCAGCTTTCCGGCATTTTTTTGTCCGACTGAAAGCCTGGATACAGTGAATTCTGGCAGCTGTTCCTCTGCTGGAACAGACTTTTGGAGTTCACAGGGCAGAAGTGAACCCGGTAATAATCCCATCTAAGTAGGGGGGAGTGCTAAAACCCAATATTTCAGTATATGTATCTTAGCCACAAAAGCAGTATTTTCTCTGTTGTTACTAGAGTTTTTCCTATTTGCTGTGGTAAATTGGAAGCTTTGTCTTTCTGATTGCCATTACTCTTTCTTTAGTAGCCCATTGGTTTTCCACCTGTGTTTTCTGACAAAGCTCAGTCTCTGATTAAATTGGAAAAGATGAGATCTGCACACCCTTAGATGATGGGTGCTCATAGAAGACAATAGTCTATCCAAATGTGTAGGTAAATATATGGCAAACCAGGTTTCTTTTTGAATAATGCTTTAATAGATATTCACATTTTGTACATTCTTTTATATCCAGAATTTACAGTCATCTTTAAAGGCCATAGAAAAGTCCCAACGATTGGCGTCCTTTATCAAGGAATCTGTGAAAAATATAGAACAGCAAATATGCAAAGTCTGGATACAGAAAATGATTTTATCATACGTATATGAAGGTGTAAAGATGTGTAGTAGTAACTAGGGATGAGCGAACGCGAACTGTATAGTTCGGGTTCGTACCGAATTTCGGGGTGTCCGTGACACGGACCCGAACATTTTCGTAAAAGTCCGGGTTCGGGTTCGGTGTTCGGCGCTTTCTTGCCGCTTTTTGAAAGGCTGCAAAGCAGCCAATCAATAAGCATCATACCACTTGCCCCAAGAGGCCATCACAGCCTTGCCTACTATTGGCATGGCTGTGATTGGCCAGTGCAGCATGTGACCCAGCCTCTATATAAGCTTGGGTCACGTAGCGCTGCACGTCACTCTGCTGATACAAGTGTAGGGAGAGGTTGCAACTGCGACGTTAGGGCGAGATTAGGCAGATTAACTCCTCCAAAAGACTTCATTCAGTGATCGATCTACAGCTGTGGATCATTGAAGTGCTAATATTCAATTGCTCACTTTTTTTAGGCTGCCCAGAGCGTTTTTCTATCACTTTTTTCTGGGGTGATCAGCGGCCATTTTGTGGCTTGTGGTGCACCAGCACAAGCTACCACCAAGTGCATTTAACCATCAATAGTGTGGTTATTTTTTGCTATATCCTACATCAGGGTCAAGCTTTCATCAAGTGCATTTAACCATCAATAGTGTGGTTATTTTTTGGCCATATACTACATCAGGTGCAGGCAGAGCCTGTGTCACCCAAGTGCATTTAAACATCAATAGTGTGGTTATTTTTTGCTATATCCTACATCAGGGTCAAGCTTTCATCAAGTGCATTTAACCATCAATAGTGTGGTTATTTTTTGGCCATATACTACATCAGGTGCAGGCTGAGCCTGTGTCACCCAAGTGCATTTAACCATCAATAGTGTGGTTATTTTTTGGCCATATACTACATCAGGGGCAAGTTGAGCCTGTCACCCAGCGCCTAAAAAATAGGCCTGACATTTATATTTCTCCAAATCAGTACTGTTTTAGCTGGTCAAGTTATTTTTTGTGACCGTAAAAGCACAGTTTTTGTTCTGGGTTGAAAAACAATTCCCAAATTTGCCATTCTCAAAATTAGTGGTTTCTGCTGTATCAGGCCTACTTTAAATCTATCCCTAAAAGGGTATATTAGATTCAAGGTGCTGATAGGGTCATTCTGAAAAAGTTAACACACACGCTACAGTGCAGATACAAGTCTAATTCTGTGATTAAACGTATACCTGTCACCCAGCGCCTAAAAAATAGGCCTGACATTTATATTCCTCCAAATCAGTACTGTTTTAGCTGGTCAAGTTATTTTTAGTGACCGTGAAAGCACAGTTTTTGTTCTGGGTTGAAAAACAATTCCCAAATTTGCCATTCTCAAAGTTAGTGGTTTCTGCTGTATCAGACCTACTTTAAATCTATCCCTAAAAGGGTATATTAGATTCAAGGTGCTGATAGGGTCATTCTGAAAAACTTAACAAACACGCTACAGTACAGATACAAGTCTAAATCTGTGATTAAACGTATACCTGTCACCCAGCGCCTAAAAAATAGGCCTGACATTTATATTCCTCCAAATCAGTACTGTTTTAGCTGGTCAAGTTATTTTTAGTGACTGTAAAAGCACAGTTTTTGTTCTGGGTTGAAAAACAATTCCCAATTTTGCCATTCTCAAAATTTGTGGTTTCTGCTGTATCAGGCCTACTTTAAATCTATCCCTAAAAGGGTATATTAGATTCAAGGTGCTGATAGGGTCATTCTCAATAACTTCACACACACGCTACTGTGCAGATACAAGTCTAATTCTGTGATTAAACGTATACCTGTCACCCAGCGCCTAAAAAATAGGCCTGACATTTATATTCCTCCAAATCAGTACTGTTTTAGCTGGTCAAGTTAGTTTTACTGTCCGTCAAAGCACAGTTTTTGTTCTGGGTTGAAAAACAATTCCCAAATTTGCCATTCTCAAAATTAGTGGTTTCTGCTATATCAGGCCTACTTTAAATCTATCCCTAAAAGGGTATATTAGATTCAAGGTGCTGATAGGGTCATTCTGAAAAACTTAACACACACGCTACAGTGCAGATACAAGTCTAATTCTGTGATTAAACGTATACCTGTCACACAGCGCCTAAAAAATAGGCCTCACATTTATATTCATCTAAATCTGTCATTACTGGTGTGCCTGTATTAGTGTAATACGGTACCTAAATAGATAGCCAGACAGTGTTAGGTGTCTGTAAAAAAAGGCCTGAATTTTAATTCAATCCATTGGCCCGAATAATATTTTTCTTATTGTGGTAAACAGTAACAATGAGGAAAACATCTAGTAAGGGACGCGGACGCGGACGTGGACATGGTCGTGGTGGTGTTAGTGGACCCTCTGGTGCTGTGAGAGGACGTGGCCGTTCTGCCACAGCCACACGTCCTAGTGTACCAACTACCTCAGGTCCCAGTAGCCGCCAGAATTTACAGGGATATTTGGTGGGGCCCAATGACGTTCTAAGGATGGTAAGGCCTGAGCAGGTACAGGCATTAGTCAATTGGGTGGCCGACAGTGCATCAAGCACGTTCACATTATCTCCCACCCAGTCTTCTGCAGAAAGCACACAGATGGCGCATGAAAACCAAGCCCATCAGTCTGTCACATCACCCCCATGCATATCAGGGAAACTGTCTGAGCCTCAAGTTATGCAGCAGTCTCTTATGCTGTTTGAAGACTCTGCTGCCAGGGTTTCCCAAGGGCATCCACCTAGCCCTTCCCCAGGGGTGGAAGAGATAGAATGCACTAACGCACAACCACTTATGTTTCTGTCATGGTCTTACCTGCTTGCTGCTCTCCTTCGTTTGACATGTGCTGGCGGCCATCTTGGGTCCTGGGTTTCTTGTAGCCTTCCACCCTGCGGCTCCTCCTTCCCCTGGGAGGAGCTGGATGCCTAGCTCATATATATAGGAGGTCTGTGGCTTCAGTTCCTTGCTTGGTCCTCTTGTGTTCACATGCTTCTAAGACTGCTGCTGCTTCTGGTTCCTGATCCTGGCTTCGTCTGACTACCCTGCTGGTTCCTGATCCTGGCTTCGTCTGACTACCCTGCTGGTTCCTGATCCTGGCTTCGTCTGACTACCCTGCTGGTTCCTGATCCTGGCTTCGTCTGACTACCCTTCTGGTTCCTGACCTCTGGCTTCGCAAAGACTCTGCTCGGTTTCACCATCCGTTTGGACTTTTTGCTTTACAGCTTTATTTTCAATAAAGCCTTCTTATTTTCATTTATCTCTTGTTGTACGTCTGGTTCATGGTTCCGTGACATTAGGACCAAGCCATGAATTCTGACGGTACAGGGCCATCCTCGCTACCCACGCTGGTTGCCAGACTTGATCAGCAGGATCACCTGTTGGGTCGGTTCGCTGTGGCGTTGCAAACCCTGCTTGAACGCACGGCTCATTTCGCTCCCGTTGCCGATGGGTCGGTTGTCGCTCCTGGGCTCGCTCCTACTGCCGCTCCGGTTGTTGCGCCAGAGTCTACCCCGACACCTGTTGTTGCGCCTGCGGTGTTTCGGGGTATGACCGGTTCTGCCCCTCTTCCACAGCGCTTTGGGGGAGAGCCAACTCAGTGCCGAGGTTTCCTTAACCAGGTGGGCATTTATTTCGAGTTGCTGCCACATGCCTTTCCTACTGAGAGATCAAAGGTGGGCTTCTTGATCTCGCTGCTCTCGGACAAGGCCTTGGCCTGGGCCAGCCCTTTATGGGAGAACAACAATCCGGTGGTTGCCGAGTTTTCCGGTTTTGTTGCTTCTCTTCGGAAGGTATTCGATGTGCCGGCTCGTGCTGCCTCTGCTGCGAAGCTCCTTATGTCCATCAGACAGGGTTCACGATCCGTAGCTGAATACGCCATTGAGTTTCGTACCCTGGCAGCAGAGGTGGGCTGGAATAATGAGGCTCTGGTCGCTGCTTTCTCTCATGGTCTCTCGGATGCCTTGAAGGATGAGGTTGCAGCTAAGGACCTACCAGTTGAGCTCGAGTCTCTTATTTCTTTCCTGATTTTGATTGACACCAGACTCAGGGAGAGACCTTCCTTTAAGGAGAACCTGCGGAGGTCTTCTAACAGATTGGTGCCTACGTTTGCTGTCCCACCCGTGCCTCCCTCTCCTCCCACGCCTCCTGGGGATGACTTGTCTGGGGGTGAACCCATGCAGCTGGGGTTTGCTCGCCTGTCCGAGGGGGAGAGGGCACTCCGGAGACGCGAGGGCCGATGCATGTACTGTGGTCTCGGTGGGCATTTTCGGTTGGCATGTCCGAACCGTCCGGGAAACGCTCGTACCCTGAGATCCTGTCGGGGGCAGATCTTGGGTGGAGTCTCCTCGTCCCCGGTTTCCCGCGTTGACAAACCTCTGATCACTGTTGTCCTCTCCTGGGTCGGGGGCTCGGTGACGACCCAGGCGTTGGTGGACTCTGGTGCTGGTGGTTTGTTCATTGATAGTGTGTTCGCTGCCGCCAATTCCATTCCTCTGCAGGCTCGAGGTTCCCCACTGGCTCTTGAGGCGATAGACGGCAGACCCCTTCTGCCGCCACACGTGACTCATGAGACCCTTCCAGTGGGGATAGCCATTGGTGCCGTTCACAGAGAGTCGGTCTGCCTCCAGGTTATTTCGTCTCCACACTACTCGGTGGTCTTGGGGTACCCCTGGCTCCAGAAGCATAATCCGACTTTCGATTGGAGATCGGTCGAGATCCTCTCGTGGTCACCGCAGTGTGGGGCTAGTTGCATCCATGGGTCTGTCAAGTTGCTGTGTACTTCCTCGGACTCTCTGTTGCCTCCTGAATACGAGGAGTACCGGGATGTATTCGATAAGGTGCGCGCGGTTGCCCTACCTCCGCACCGCCCATACGATTGTGCCATAGAGTTACAATCTGGTGCCGTTCCTCCTCGTGGCAAAGTCTATCCACTGTCGGTAGCGGAGAATGAGGCCATGGAGGAGTACGTGAGGGAGGCGCTTTCACGCGGACACATTCGCAAATCTTCGTCCCCGGCAGGGGCTGGATTTTTCTTTGTGAAAAAGAAGGGCGGTGAGTTGAGGCCTTGCATCGATTACAGGGGTCTCAATCGCATCACGATCAAGAACGCTTACCCGATACCCTTGATTTCCGAGCTGTTCGATCGCCTTAAAGGGGCCACGGTCTTTACCAAACTCGACCTGAGGGCGGCATATAACCTGGTAAGGATCAAGGCGGGCGATGAGTGGAAGACCGCGTTTAACACCAGGACCGGTCATTACGAATCCTTGGTTATGCCCTTTGGGTTGTGCAATGCGCCCGCAGTCTTTCAGGAATTCATCAACGATGTTTTCCGTGACCTGTTGCAGCAGTGTGTGGTAGTCTATTTGGATGACATCTTGGTATATTCTGAATCCATGGAGGCCCACATTCTGGATGTCAGACGAGTGTTGCAACGGTTACGAGAGAACAAGCTGTTCGGTAAGCTTGAGGAATGCGAATTTCACCGATCCCAGGTAACCTTCTTAGGTTACATCATTTCCGCTGAGGGGTTCTCCATGGATCCTGAGAAGGTTTCGGCTGTCTTACAGTGGCCCCAGCCCAGTGGTCTTCGTTCCCTGCAGCGCTTTTTGGGCTTCGCCAATTATTATCGGAAGTTCATCAGGGACTTTTCCATGCTGGCCAAGCCTCTCACGGATCTGACCAGGAAGGGCAGTAATTCCCAGGTCTGGCCGCTCGAGGCCATCCGAGCTTTTGAGGCCCTAAAGTCCGCCTTTGTGTCGGCTCCGATTCTGTCGCATCCCAACCCTGGGTTGCCCTTTGTCCTCGAGGTGGACGCGTCTGAGACGGGAGTAGGCGCCCTTCTGTCTCAGCGTAGAACACCAGAGGGTCCTCTGCTTCCTTGTGGGTTTTACTCCCGGAAACTGTCTTCCGCGGAGTGCAACTATCAGATTGGTGACAGGGAGTTATTGGCCATCGTGCAGGTCCTTAAAGAATGGAGGCACTTGCTCGAGGGTTCGGTGGTTCCGGTTCTCATCCTGACGGACCACAAGAATCTGACCTACCTTTCTGAGGCCAAGAGATTGACACCACGTCAGGCCAGATGGGCTCTGTTCTTGTCACGTTTTAATTACGTGGTCTCCTACCTACCCGGTTCCAAGAACATCAGGGCGGATGCCTTATCACGGCAGTACTCCGAGCTGTCCAGGGAGGAGTCGATTCCGACTTCGGTCATACCTCCGAATCAGATCCTGGCCGCCATTCGCACCAGCCTGACCTCTCCCCTGGGTGAGCAGATTTTGGCGGCTCAATCTGGTGCTCCCTCTGGGAGACCCAACGGCAGATGTTTTGTGCCTGAGGAGTTGCGCACTCGGTTGTTGCGAACCTACCATAACTCCAAGACCGCGGGGCATCCTGGAAAGAATCAGCTGTCCTGGGCTGTTTCACGTCTGTTCTGGTGGCCTTCCCTACGTTCCGACATCGCCGCATATGTAGCGGCATGCTCCGTTTGTGCCCAGAGTAAGTCCCCTCGGCACCTTCCGTTGGGCCTTCTGCAACCCATAGCCACCGGGGAGCGCCCATGGTCACACCTGGGGATGGATTTCATTGTGGACCTCCCTGCATCCCGAGGCCATACGGTCATTCTCATGATTGTGGATCGGTTTTCCAAAATGTGCCACTGTGTTCCTCTCAAGAAGTTACCCTCTGCACAAGAGTTGGCCACGATTTTTGCCAGGGAGGTCTTCCGGTTGCACGGTTTGCCTAAGGAGATTGTGTCGGATCGGGGGAGTCAGTTTGTGTCCAGGTTCTGGCGCGCCTTTTGCTCCCAGTTGGGGATTCATCTCTCCTTCTCCTCGGCCTACCACCCTCAGTCCAATGGGGCCGCAGAACGATCCAATC
Source organism: Bufo bufo (assembly GCF_905171765.1). Classification (NCBI taxonomy): domain Eukaryota; kingdom Metazoa; phylum Chordata; class Amphibia; order Anura; family Bufonidae; genus Bufo; species Bufo bufo. The sequence continues at coordinate 689,574,014 of NC_053389.1, read as the reverse complement.
AGGCCTTGGAGCAATTCCTTCGTTGCTATGTCTCCGATCACCAAGACAATTGGGTTGACCTCCTGCCTTGGGCTGAGTTTGCCAGGAACACGGCGGTGAACTCTTCCTCTGGGACGTCTCCCTTCATGGCCAATTATGGGTTCCAACCTGCCGTGTTACCGGAGGTATTCTCTCCCCAGGATATTCCGGCTGTGGAGGATCACCTTTCCGTCCTACGTGCTTCTTGGGTACAGATCCAGAAGTCCCTTGAGGTCTCTGCGCAGCGCCAGAGATTCCAGGCTGATCGCAGACGAGCGCCTGCTCCTTCCTACCAGGTCGGAGACCGTGTATGGTTGTCCACCCGCAACCTCAACCTTCGAGTGCCCACTCCCAAGCTGGCGCCTCGCTTTGTTGGTCCCTTCCGAGTGCTTCGCAGGGTAAACCCGGTAGCCTATGCCCTTGCGCTTCCTCCTGGCATGCGGATCTCCAACGTGTTTCATGTCTCCCTGTTGAAGCCACTGGTGTGTAATCGTTTCACTTCCTCGGTTCCTCGGCCTCGTCCGGTCCAAGTGGGCAATCGTGAGGAATATGAGGTGAGCAATATCCTGGACTCACGCCTGGTCCGCGGTCGGTTGCAGTTTTTGGTCCATTGGCGTGGTTATGGTCCAGAGGAGCGTTCCTGGGTTCCCTCCGCAGATGTCCATGCTCCTGCCTTGCTCCGAGCCTTCCACGCACGCTTCCCTCAGAAACCGTTTTGTGCTCCGCGGAGGAGGGGCCCTTGAGGGGGAGGTACTGTCATGGTCTTACCTGCTTGCTGCTCTCCTTCGTTTGACATGTGCTGGCGGCCATCTTGGGTCCTGGGTTTCTTGTAGCCTTCCACCCTGCGGCTCCTCCTTCCCCTGGGAGGAGCTGGATGCCTAGCTCATATATATAGGAGGTCTGTGGCTTCAGTTCCTTGCTTGGTCCTCTTGTGTTCACATGCTTCTAAGACTGCTGCTGCTTCTGGTTCCTGATCCTGGCTTCGTCTGACTACCCTGCTGGTTCCTGATCCTGGCTTCGTCTGACTACCCTGCTGGTTCCTGATCCTGGCTTCGTCTGACTACCCTGCTGGTTCCTGATCCTGGCTTCGTCTGACTACCCTTCTGGTTCCTGACCTCTGGCTTCGCAAAGACTCTGCTCGGTTTCACCATCCGTTTGGACTTTTTGCTTTACAGCTTTATTTTCAATAAAGCCTTCTTATTTTCATTTATCTCTTGTTGTACGTCTGGTTCATGGTTCCGTGACAGTTTCCTAATGATGAGGACATGGGAATACCACCTCAGCACGTCTCTGATGATGACAAAACACAGGTGCCAACTGCTGCGTCTTTCTGCAGTGTGCAGACTGAACAGGAGGTCAGGGATCAAGACTGGGTGGAAGACGATGCAGGGGACGATGAGGTCCTAGACCCCACATGGAATGAAGGTCGTGCCACTGACTTTTACAGTTCGGAGGAAGAGGCAGTGGTGAGACCGAGCCAACAGCGTAGCAAAAGAGGGAGCAGTGGGCAAAATCAGAACACCCGCCGCCAAGAGACTCCGCCTGCTACTGACCGCCGCCATCTGGGACCGAGCACCCCAAAGGCAGCTTCAAGGAGTTCCCTGGCATGGCAATTCTTTAAACAATGTGCTAACGACAAGACCCGAGTGGTTTGCACGCTGTGCTATCAGAGCCTCAAGCGAGGCATTAACGTTCTGAACCTTAGCACAACCTGCATGACCAGGCACCTGCATGCAAAGCATGAACTGCAGTGGAGTAAACACCTTAAAAACAAGGAAGTCACTCAGGCTCCCCCTGCTACCTCTTCTGCTGCTGCCACCTCGGCCTCTTCCTCCGCCTCTGGAGGAACGTTGGCACCTGCCGCCCAGCAAACATGGGATGTACCACCAACACCACCACCTGCGTCACCAAGCATCTCAACCATGTCACACGGCAGCGTTCAGCTCTCCATCTCACAAACATTTGAGAGAAAGCGTAAATTCCCACCTAGCCACCCTCGATCCCTGGCCCTGAATGCCAGCATTTCTAAACTACTGGCCTATGAAATGCTGTCATTCAGGCTGGTGGACACAGACAGCTTCAAACAGCTCATGTCGCTTGCTGTCCCACAGTATGTTGTTCCCAGCCGGCACTACTTCTCCAAGAGAGCCGTGCCTTCCCTGCACAACCAAGTATCCGATAAAATCAAGTGTGCACTGCGCAACGCCATCTGTGGCAAGGTCCACCTAACCACAGATACGTGGACCAGCAAGCACGGCCAGGGACGCTATATATCCCTAACTGCACACTGGGTAAATGTAGTGGCGGCTGGGCCCCAGGCGGAGAGCTGTTTGGCGCACGTCCTTCCGCCGCCAAGGATCGCAGGGCAACATTCTTTGCCTCCTGTCTTCTCCTCCTCCTACTCAGCTTCCTCCTCCTCTTCTTCCACCTGCTCATCCAGTCAGCCACACACCTTCACCACGAACTTCAGCACAGCCCGGGGTAAACGTCTGCAGGCCGTTCTGAAACTCATATGTTTGGGGGACAGGCCCCACACCGCACAGGAGTTGTGGCGGGGTATAGAACAACAGACCGACGAGTGGTTGCTGCCGGTGAGCCTCAAGCCTGGCCTGGTGGTGTGCGATAATGGGCGAAATCTCGTTGCAGCTCTGGGACTAGCCGGTTTGACGCACATCCCTTGCCTGGCGCATGTGCTGAATTTGGTGGTGCAGAAGTTCATTCACAACTACCCCGACAAGTCAGAGCTGCTGCATAAAGTGCGGGCCGTCTGTTCGCGCTTCCGGCGTTCACACCCTGCCACTGCTCGCCTGTCTGCGCTACAGCGTAACTTCGGCCTTCCCGCTCACCGCCTCATATGCGACGTGCCCAACAGGTGGAACTCCACCTTGCACATGCTGGACAGACTGTGCGAGCAGCAGCAAGCCATAGTGGAGTTTCAGCTGCAGCACGCACGGGTCAGTCGCACTGCGGAACAGCACCACTTCACCACCAATGACTGGGCCTCCATGCGAGACCTGTGTGCCCTGTTGCGCTGTTTCGAGTACTCCACCAACATGGCCAGTGGCAATGACGCCGTTATCAGCATTACAATACCACTTCTATGTCTCCTTGAGAAAACACTTAGGGCGATGATGGAAGAGGAGGTGGCCCAGGAGGAAGAGGAGGAAGAGGGGTCATTTTTAGCACTTTCAGGCCAGTCTCTTCGAAGTGACTCAGAGGGAGTTTTTTTGCAACAGCAGAGGCCAGGTACAAATGTGGCCAGACAGGGCCCACTACTGGAGGACGAGGATGAGGAAGAGGTGGAGGAGGATGAGGATGAAGCAGGTTTACAGCGGGCTGGCACCCAACGCAGCTCGGGCCCATCACTGGTGCGTGACTGGGGGGAAACACAGGACGATGACGATACGCCTCCCACAGAGGACAGCTTGTCCTTACCTCTGGGCAGCCTGGCACACATGAGCGACTACATGCTGCAGTGCCTGCGCAACGACAGCAGAGTTGCCCACATTTTAACGTGTGCGGACTACTGGGTTGCCACCCTGCTGGATCCCCGGTACAAAGACAATGTGCCCACCTTACTTCCTACACTGGAGCGTGATAGGAAGATGCGCGAGTACAAGCGCACGTTGGTAGACGCGCTACTGAGAGCATTCCCAAATGTCACAGGGTAACCAGTGGAAGCCCAAGGCGAAGGCAGAGGAGGAGCAAGAGGTCGCCAACGCAGCTGTGTCACGGCCAGCTCCTCTGAGGGCAGGGTTAGCATGGCAGAGATGTGGAAAAGTTTTGTCACCACGCCACAGCTAAATGCACCACCACCTGATACGGAACGTGTTAGCAGGAGGCAACATTTCAATAACATGGTGGAACAGTACCTGTGCACACCCCTCCACGTACTGACTGATGGTTCGGCCCCATTCAACTTCTGGGTCTCCAAATTGTCCACGTGGCCAGAGCTAGCCTTTTATGCCTTGGAGGTGCTGTCCTGCTCGGCGGCCAGCGTTTTGTCTGAACGTGTATTCAGCACGGCAGGGGGCGTCATTACAGACAAACGCAGCCGCCTGTCTACAGCCAATGTGGACAAGCTGACGTTCATAAAAATGAACCAGGCATTAATCCCACAGGACCTGTCCATCCCTTGTGCAGATTATAAATTAACTACCTCCCCTTAACAATATATTATTGTACTCCAGGGCACTTCCTCATTCAATCCTATATTTCATTTTCATTTTACCATTATATTGCGGGGCAACCCAAAGTTGAATGAACCTCTCCTCTGTCTGGGTGCCTGGGCCTAAATATGTGACAGTGGCCTGTTCCAGTGGTGGGTGACGTGAAGCCTGATTCTCTGCTATAACATGAAGACTGATTCTGTGCTGACATGAAGCCAGATTCTCTGTTACGGGACCTCTCTCCTCTGCCTGGGTTCCTGTGCCTAAATATGTGACAGTGGCCTGTTCCAGTGGTGGGTAACGTGAAGCCTGATTCTCTGCTATGACATGAAGACTGATTCTCTGCTATGACATGAAGACTGATTCTGTGCTGACATGAAGCCAGATTCTCTGTTACGGGACCTCTCTCCTCTGTCTGGGTGCCGGGGCCTAAATATGTGACAGTGGCCTGTTCCAGTGGTGGGTGACGTGAAGCCTAATTCTCTGCTATGACATGAAGACTGATTCTGTGCTGACATGAAGCCAGATTCTCTGTTACGTGACCTCTCTTCTCTGTCTGGGTGCCGGGGCCTAAATATGTGACAGTGGCCTGTTCCAGTGGTGGGTGACGTGAAGCCTGATTCTCTGCTATGACATGAAGACTGATTCTGTGCTGACATGAAGCCAGATTCTCTGTTACGCGACCTCTCTCCTTTGCCTGGGTGCCTGGGCCTAAATATGTGACAGTGGCCTGTTCCAGTGGTGGGTGACGTGAAGCCTGATTCTCTGCTATGACATGAAGACTGATTCTGTGCTGACATGAAGCCAGATTCTCTGTTACGGGACCTCTCTCCTCTGTCTGGGTGCCAGGGCCTAAATGTGTGACAGTGGCCTGTTCCAGTGGTGGGTGACGTGAAGCCTGATTCTCTGCTATGACATGAAGACTGATTCTCTGCTGACATGAAGCCAGATTCTCTGTTACGGGACCTTTCTCCTCTGCCTGGGTTCCTGGGCCTAAATATGTGACAGTGGCCTGTTCCAGTGGTGGGTGACGTGAAGCCTGATTCTCTGCTATGACATGAAGACTGATTCTGTGCTGACATGAAGCCAGATTCTCTGTTACGGGACCTCTCTCCTCTGTCTGGGTGCCGGGGCCTAAATATGTGACAGTGGCCTGTTCCAGTGGTGGGTGACGTGAAGCCTGATTCTCTGCTATGACATGAAGACTGATTCTCTGCTGACATGAAGCCAGATTCTCTGTTACGGGACCTCTCTCCTCTGTCTGGGTGCCGGGGCCTAAATATGTGACAATGGCCTGTTCCAGTTGTGGGTGACGTGAAGCCTGATTCTCTGCTATGACATGAAGTCTGATTCTGTGCTGACATGAAGCCAGATTCTCTGTTACGGGACCTCTCTCCTCTGTCTGGGTGCCGGGGCCTAAATGTGTACAGTGGCCTGTTCCAGTGGTGGGTGACGTGAAGCCTGATTCTCTGCAATGACATGAAGACTGATTCTGTGCTGACATGAAGCCAGATTCTCTGTTACGGGACCTCTCTCCTCTGTCTGGGTGCCGGGGCCTAAATGTGTACAGTGGCCTGTTCCAGTGGTGGGTGACGTGAAGCCTGATTCTCCGCTATTACATGAAGACTGATTCTCTGCTGACATGAAGCCAGATTCTCTGCTATGGCATGAAGAGACTGATTCTCTGCTGATGTGAAGCCAGATTCTCTGCTATGGGACCTCTATCCAATTGATATTGGTTAATTTTTTTTTTATTTTTTTTATTTTAATTCATTTCCCTATCCACATTTGTTTGCAGGGGATTTACCTACATGTTGCTGCCTTTTGCAGCCCTCTAGCTCTTTCCTGGGCTGTTTTACAGCCTTTTTAGTGCCCAAAAGTTCGGGTCCCCATTGACTTCAATGGGGTTCGGGTACGGGACGAAGTTGGGGTCGGGTTCGGATCCCGAACGCGAACATTTCCGGGAAGTTCGGCCGAACTTCTCGAACCCGAACATCCAGGTGTTCGCTCAACTCTAGTAGTAACCATATACCGTGTTTTTAGGTAAGAGTATTTCACAGGCATGCAATGCTGCTGCAAGTCCATGAGGTGCTGTATGTTATATGGAGTATTAAATGTGTAGGAAAACAATAAAAATGATGTGGGAAGACAATAAGAATATATAGGTGAATGCTCATAAGGTAAGTAATTAATGTAGATAGAAGCCAAAGAATAAAAGGAGGCATCGCAAGTTTCATAATAAATAACATGATGTAAACGCCCCTTGTGAATTAATTAGTTGTAGCTAGGTTCAGTGAGAGACATGGAGAAGGAGAGGGTAAATTACCTGTGGACAGAAGGGCTGTATGGCTTGCCTGGATGCAGACGCCATAATGGCTGAACCGCCTATAAATAGAGGAGCAGATTGCCCTGGAGCGCGCACATGCGCTTAGAAGAAGAATTTGAAGCTGAAAGGGCAGTGGTGAGATCATGTAATGGATATACTAAGATAAGAGCACAGTTGAGGACAACAGAGGATACAAATAGTGGTATGGTGTATGGAGCATAGGCATAACTTAACAAACGATGGAAAGAAGTAAGATTACATTGATTTAAACTAGAATATACACTGCTCAAAAAAAATAAAGGGAACACAAAAATAACACATCGTAGATCTGAATTAATTAAATATTCTTCTGAAATACTTTGTTCTTTACATAGTTGAATGTGCTGACAACAAAATCACACCAAAAAAAAAAAATGGAAAACAAATTTTTTAACCCATGGAGGTCTGGATTTGGAGTCACCCTCAAAATTAAAGTGGAAAAACACACTACAGGCTGATCCAACTTTGATGTAATGTCCTTAAAACAAGTCAAAATGAGGCTCAGTAGTGTGTGTGGCCTCCACGTGCCTGTATGACCTCCCTACAACGCCTGTGCATGCTCCTGATGAGGTGGCGGACGGTCTCCTGAGGGATCTCCTCCCAGACCTGGACTAAAGCATCTGCCAACTCCTGGACAGTCTGTGGTGCAACGTGACGTTGGTGGATAGAGCGAGACGTGATGTCCCAGATGTGCTCAATTGGATTCAGGTCTGGGGAACGGGCGGGCCAGTCCATAGCATCAATGCCTTCGTCTTGCAGGAACTGCTGACACACTCCAGCCACATGAGGTCTAGCATTTTCTTGCCTTAGGAGGAACCCAGGACCAACCACACCAGCATATGGTCTCACAAGGGGTCTGAGGATCTCATCTCGGTACCTAATGGCAGTCAGGCTACCACTGGCGAGCACATGGAGGGCTGTACGGCCCTCCAAAGAAATGCCACCCCACACCATTACTGACCTAATGCCAAACCGGTCATGCTGGAGGATGTTGCAGGCAGCAGAACGTTCTCCACGGCGTCTCCAGACTCTGTCACGTCTGTCACATGTGCTCAGTGTGAACCTGCTTTCATCGGTGAAGAGCACAGGGTGCCAGTGGCGAATTTGCCAATCTTGGTGTTTTCTGGCAAATGCCAAACGTTCTGCACGGTGTTGGGCTGTAAGCACAACCCCCACCTGTGGACGTCGGGCCCTCATATCACCCTCATGGAGTCTGTTCCTGACCGTTTGAGCAGACACATGCACATTTGTGGCCTGCTGGAGGTCATTTTGCAGGGCTCTGGCAGTGCTCCTCCTGTTCCTCCTTGCACAAAGGCGGAGGTAGCGGTCCTGCTGCTGGGTTGTTGCCCTCCTACGGCCTCCTCCACGTCTCCTGATGTACTGGCCTGTCTCCTGGTAGCGCCTCCACGCCTCCACTACGCTGACAGACACAGCAAACCTTCTTGCCACAGCTCGCATTGATGTGTCATCCTGGATAAGCTGCACTACCTGAGCCACTTGTGTGGGTTGTAGACTCCGTCTCATGCTACCACTAGAGTGAAAGCACCGGCAGCATTCAAAAGTGACCAAAACATCAGCCAGGAAGCATAGGAACTGAGAAGTGGTCAGGTCACCACCTGCAGAACCACTCCTTTATTTGGGGTGTCTTGCTAATTGCCTATAATTTCCACCTGTTGTCTATCCCATTTGCACAACAGCATGTGAAATTGATTGTCACTCAGTGTTGCTTCCTAAGTTGACAGGTTGATTTCACAGAAGTGTGATTGACTTGGAGTTACATTGTGTTGTTTAAGTGTTCCCTTTATTTTTTTGAGCAGTATATTAAATGACATAACACAAATAAAATCAACTAATACCAAACCAAACAAAATGACTTCAATCACATGGTATACTTGAAAGAAATAAACTAAATACAATTTAAAGTTTATGGGAGGTGAGAAAATACTTGAAAAATAATGAAATAATAATAAAAGGTGGAAAAAAATTAAGAAAAGGAAAATAGAAAAATTAAGGGATAGTAAGGATGACATAAAAGGTAAATAAAAAGGTATAGTAAAAAAAATGGTGTAAAAATATAGTGAAGAAAAGGGGCAGATCAGATTATAAGTGATTAAATGATAGAATCAAGATAAAATAGGTAAAAGTTATAAAGAGATGAGTTGCATTGATAACGAGGAGAAGACGAGGGGCAATCAAAAACCATCAACATAGGGTTATACCACATGGTGTGAGGGAAGGAGGGGGGTAAATGGAGGAAGGGTTGATGGGGGAAAAAGGGCTGGTTATGGGTAAGGGGGGAGGAGGGAAGAGAAGGGAGAGAGCGGAAAGAAGATAGAAGGACAGGAGGGGGAATCTAAACTATGTTGTCAAGTAGGCTAAGAATAATGGTCCAGACTATCGTATCTGAAATGAAGGAGACCAAAAATTCTGACTCGTGTACAAAATTATTCAAAGAAACATCAATTGATTGTTAAAGAAAAAAATCACATTCTCTATTGAGTCCCTTAGCGGTCAATGTATCCAAACGATGTATCTAAAATTATTTGCGTTGTTAGGTTTCCACCCCTCAGTAGGGTCTGGATTTGTTTCAACACATTAAAACACAATGAAAAGACATGATGGTTGTATTCCTTAAAGGGGTTGTCCAGGTTCAGAGCTGAACCTGGACATACCCAGAATTTCACTCAGGCATCCCCCCTGACAAGAGCATCAGAGAAGTTCATGCTCTGATGCTCTACTTTGCCCTGTGCCGAATCATTTCGCCAAAGGCATTTTGTGGAGTTTCGGTGACATACCAGGCTCTCTTTCGGGCTGCCAGACGGAGGCTTCCACCCAGCAGTGAGCCCGGTGACATCACCGGTACTGATGGGCAGGCTTTAGCGCTGTCCTAGCCTGTAAAGCGGCTAGGACAGCCCTAAAGCCCTCCCATCAGAGCCGGTGACATCACCGAACACACTGCTGGGTGGAAGCTTTTTGCCCAGCAGTGTGTTATAGTACAAACCGGATTCCAAAAAAGTTGGGACACTATACAAATCGTGAATAAAAACTGAATGCAATGATGTGGAGGTGCCAACTTCTAATATTTTATTCAGAATAGAACATAAATCACGGAACAAAAGTTTAAACTGAGAAAATGTACCATTTTAAGGGAAAAATATGTTGAATCAGAATTTCGTGGTGTCAACAAATCCCCAAAAAGTTGGGACAAGGCCATTTTCACCACTGTGTGGCTTCTCCCCTTCTTCTTACAACACTCAACAGACGTCTGGGGACCGAGGAGACCAGTTTCTCAAGTTTAGAAATAGGAATGCTCTCCCATTCTTGTCTAATACAGGCCTCTAACTGTTCAATCGTCTTGGGCCTTCTTTGTTGCACCTTCCTCTTTATGATGCGCCAAATGTTCTCTATAGGTGAAAGATCTGGACTGCAGACTGGCCATTTCAGTACCCGGATCCTTCTCCTACGTAGCCATGATGTTGTGATTGATGCAGAATGTGGTCTGGCATTATCTTGTTGAAAAATGCAGGGTCTTCCCTGAAAGAGATGACGTCTGGATGGGAGCATATGTTGTTCTAGAACCTGAATATATTTTTCTGCATTGATGGTGCCTTTCCAGACATGCAAGCTGCCCATGCCACACATACTCATGCAACCCCATACTATGAGAGATGCAGGCTTCTGAACTGAGCGTTGATAACAACTTGGGTTGTTCTTGTCCTCTTTGGTCCGGATGACATGGCGTCCCAGATTTTAAAAAAAAAAGAACTTCGAATCGTGACTCGTCTGACCACAGAACAGTCTTCCATTTTGCCACACTCCATTTTAAATGATCCCTGGCCCAGTGAAAACGCCTGAGCTTGTGGATCTTGCTTAGAAATGGCTTCTTCGTTGCACTGTAGAGTTTCAGCTGGCAACGGCGGATGGCTTGGTGGATTGTGTTCACTGACAATGGTTTCTGGAAGTATTCCTGAGCCCATTCTGTGATTTCCTTTACAGTAGCATTCCTGTTTGTGGTGCAGTGTCGTTTAACGGCCCGTAGATCACGGGCATCCAGTATGGTTTTACGGCCTTGACCCTTACGCACAGAGATTGTTCCAGATTCTCTGAATCTTCGGATGATGTTATGCACAGTTGATGATGATAGATGCAAAGTCTTTGCAATTTTTCGCTGGGTAACACCTTTCTGATATTGCTCCACTATCTTTCTGCGCAACATTGTGGGAATTGGTGATCCTCTACCCATCTTGGCTTCTGAGAGACACTGCCACTCTGAGAAGCTCTTTTTATACCCAATCATGTTGCCAATTGACCTAATTAGTGTTAATTGATCTTCCAGGTCTTCGTTATGCTAAAATTTACTTTTTCCAGCCTCTTATTGGTACTTGTCCCAACTTTTTGGGGATTTGTTGACACCGTGAAAATTGGAATCAACGTATTTTTCCTTTAAAATGATACATTTACTCGGAATAAACGTTTGATCTGTCATCTACGTTCTATTACAAATAAAATATTGACATTTGCCATCTCCACATCATTGCATTCAATTTTTATTTACAATTTGTTTAGTGTCCCAACTTTTTTGGAATCCGGTTTGTAAATAAAAGCCCTTGCCCTGCAAGTCAGGGGGGCTGCCTGGGTGAAATTATGGGTATGACTGGGTTCGGTTCTGAACCCGGACAACCCCTTTAAAGTGAGCAGGTATTGGTAACCACCACTGGTTGGTCCTAATGGAAAAAATACATGTATTGAAAACAAAGTGCAGGGAAATGGCGGCAACAACCGGAAGGGGGCACACTATGGGTAATTGATTCTGTACTTGACATATTTGCATTATTATGTCTTGCACTTGCACTTTAACTTGGATTTCATTTTGTTGGATTAGTACGAATTGTTACCATTGTGCCCCCTTCCGGTTGATGCCACCATTTCACTGCACTTGGTTTTAACACATGGATTTTTCTTATAAATTTTGCAAATAAAGTGTACTATTGACTTCATGCGGTCTGGTAGTCTTTTATAGATATTTATATTATTGTTTTTTGCCATAGGCATGTGCTTATTGAGCAATACATGGTAGTTACGTAATGTGAGATATTTCTCAAATTTTACTATTAAGGGCTGAGCCTCTATTTTGGTTTGTATTCTAAACTTTTGATGTCATAGCGACACATCAGAGGTTTTGATCAGTCAGGGTCTGAGTGATGATAAGCGGCATTCACATCAGGCGCGCTCTTTCCTCACTGCAGGAGATAGAATTGAGATAGGTTCATAATTTTTTTATGGAGTCTGTCTACTGCAGCGAGGAGAGAGAGATTCAAGTGAGCCCTTAACTCTCTTCATTCTACCGATCAGTGGGGGTCTCAGCATTCAAACCCCCACAGATCAAAACATTTGATAGGTCGCTATGACATATCAAAAGTTTTTTGAAAGCCCAGTGACCCTTTAAGATACTTATATTTACTATACATTGATTGTATTACATATTATTATTAGAGATGAGCGAATTTCCGCTTATGAAATTCTTTCACACTTCGTTTGTTGGTAAAAGGTGAATTGCGTTATGGATTCTGTTACCACAGACCTTAACGCAATTCTATGATGGAATGCCTTTATAGAAGTCTATGGGCTGCAAAACGGATCCGTCCCGTTTCCGTTATGCAAGGGAGGACTCCTCTAAAGGCATTCCATTATGCATTCCGTCATAGAATTGCGTTATGGTCTGTGGTAATGGAATCCTTAACGCAGTTCACCTTTTACCAACAAACGAAGTGTGAACGAATTTCAAAATATGAAATTTGCTCATCTCTAATTATTATATATTCATTGTAATAAATAATTATAACTCTAACATTCCATTTAATCCCAAAACCTGAGTTTATTTAAACATTAAGCACACTGAACAAGCCACATGCTTATTATGAATTCAAAAAGGATACAGCGTCTGTCCTGCCCTCCCACTCAAAGAAATCTGTTAATTGCCGTCTATTCATAATAGCAATTATAAAGGAATAAAACATATATTTATATCTCATCTCACCTCCATTCCACAGCATGTATGCATAGTGTTTATTAACATCAAGATAAAGCAATTTACTTAATAGAATAGATACAGCTGCCCTGGAGGGCTTTATTATTGTAATTAAAGAACAAAAAAGTCAGATCGCATTTTAATTTGTTTGCTTTTCTCATTACCTTTCCATTAATAACTTAGTCTACAATAAAAGATGGTACCGTTTGTATGTAAAACTTTAATTAAAGAAAAAATCTTGGATGAATTCACATGATGAGATATAAATATTGCTTTTATTTATTTATTTATTTTACTCACTTACTATAGCGCTGACATATTCCACAGCACTTTACAGAAAATATCTCTATGGAGCTTACAATCTAAATTCCCTATCAGTATATCTTTGGAGTGTGGGAGGAAACTGGAGCACCTGGAGTAAACCCACAAAGAGCAGAAGACATCAAAGGGCAGGTCCACACAGACTGGCTAGGTGTAGTTTACCCTGGTGTCATCAAAACCAACTGCTAGATGTGCCTGTCTCAGAGCAGGCTGCCATTTATACATGTTCAACGGAACGTGGTAAAGGTTACCCATGATCAAATACTACATTGCTTGACAACAGCATATGCAAGAAATAAAAATAAAAAAAATCACCAAAACAGTGCTCCACTGTACCTTTAATTATTCATGTTATGGAAAATAGGGATCATGAGAAAGCTTTCATTTTTTACTTATGTAGTTGCACACAATTATCAAATCAAATCAAATTTAATTTGATCTCCTAGATCTAAAGCCTGTATTGCACCAGTGATTGTCGGGCCTATCATTATTCATACGAACGCGCGTTAGTAATTATCTGGCAGTGTAATACAGCTGCCGATTACTTGATGAATGAGGTCGTTTATCGGGCAATCTAAATCCTTTGACAGGTTTAAAAATTATTGTTTGCCAGTCGCAGATGGTGGTGTCTAATCACGATCTGCTGCCGGCAAACAACTGCACCGCATGGGTAAAATGATTGCTGGTCCCCATGCGGTGGAGGAGATTGCTGAATTTGAAAGAAGGGGTTTCCTCCACTAGCGAGCAGGTGATTGCTGGGAAACAATGCTTCTTTCAAGACAATCAAGCTGTCTATCTAAGAGAATGAAGCTGTCTAATACATCCTTAAGTGTGAAGTCTGTAAGAATGTCAGTTTTGTGTGTGGCCCTTAACCCAATTATGGGACCCCGCTGAAGGATGGCACAGTCAAAAGGCAGAAACTTGGTAATTAATTTATAATAAGCTGTATTCCAACAGGGGGCACAATATGTTATTATTTTTATTTTATTAGAGGCACAAAACTTGGTGGTTAGGTTACAAGCTTTTTAAGGGCACAGAACATGGCAGTTACAAAGTCTTTTAAAAGTACAGCATTTGGTGGTTACAAAGTATTTTAAAGGCACAGAGCCTTGTGGTTACTAGTGGCGAGAAAATAGTTTCTCTTTGGCTGTACACAGCAAATTGTTTACTGTTGTGTTTGGGATCCAGCTGTTGCCTTATCCCTCATTGATTCACAAGGGTTTCTCTTACCCCCGGGGTTCAGCCACCAACCTGCCTTTATCATTTACATTCCCTCAGTGAGGGCACACAGAATTTTGGTTGCAGCCTAAAAAGGCTCCTAGCCTAGGCCAACACTCATTAGATGAACATGGCAGGACATCTTAATTTGGTGTTCTCCAGTCTCTAGTTACAACAACAGAATTTTCCAGAGCCAACCACATGGCCACTGTACAGACACTCTCCAGGAAGCGGTCCATAACTAATTGGTCAAGATGACAGGGTGGCAATTCTTCACCAACAGGTTCTCAGGATGATCAGCTCTAGCGTGGCTTGCTTGGTGGACCCAACTCCATGCTCGTGGACCAGCTATTTTTCTGCTGCAGCTCTCCATCCCTACTGTGCAGCCTGTCACAACTACACCTGACTCACTGTACTCTCTACTGCTCAATATACACCACTTGCCAAAAGGCACATAAGGTCACCCCTTATCTATCCAAGTCTGCCCTGGACTGAACCCATGCTGCATGATTTTCCTGTAGCCACATCGATGACCAGAACTAGTGAAACTCAAGTGTCTGCCTGAAAAAGTGTGTAACACCACCAGCAGTGAGTTGTTAAAGACACAGCACCTATAATGGAAGAGTGGTTATATTGCACATTGGGTGACAAAAAATAGTAGTAAGACAGAACTACTCACTGAGACTTTTCCTCAAAGTAACTATTTAGTGGTGGTGCCAGCGATGTCAAATCCTGGCCTATGGACTCCCAGATGTATAGCAGATGCAAAAAGGAAACTGCGGCACTCCAATGCATAACGCAGCAAACACGTAACACGACCAAGTTAACCTGTACAGTTATAAAGTTCAGACACATTTTGGTAAGGGGTTGCAGGCTTCTTAACTCAACTACTTCCTTACAAATAATAATAATAAAAAAATAATTAAGCCTCTAATATCAATGCCACTTTATCAACTAAATTAATATTGGAATTTGGGAGTGCATTAATTATGTTAACTTCATGATGAGATAGAAAGCTTTACAAGATTCCATAAAATAGGAAAACAAAAATGATAAATTGCAGTGATAGATGTACTGCAAGGACTTTGGCTTTATGATTTATCATAGCTGTCCTACATATCATTTGATCAAAGTACCTTCTCCTTCAGATATTTCCTTTATTATTAGTTCTACAGCAATTTGAATGATTAAAGGACTTATTTGAAAAAAAATTAACTTGAAGAAGGAATTAATGTAAGAGTACCAAGTAAACATGAGCAAGATTTTGGAAGACTGGTTTGGTGAACAGATTAGATAAATTGTCATGAAAAGACTGTACAAATATTTATTTTAGACAATTAGGAAAGTAGAATATGAAATTCAGAACTGGTACTGGATTACTTTTATTGAATTTAGAGTAACTGTATTGACACCTAGATGCTTTATACATGAATATATGCAGAGGCGAAAATACATAACAGAACTCCATCTACCATGTGTCATTTATAATACTGGTGTGATGTCATATAAGATGAGGGAATACGGTAAGTGCTACGTCTGTAACCTGGGACTTTCATGCTCCTCCAGTTCTGACTTCTGGCTTACCTGTAACTAGGCTTTTGGATTATCTTGAGGCCTGATGCTGCCTGCTTGCCTTCCTGTTTACAGAGACTACATTGGAATTTTGATCTGGTGATTCCCTGCAGTGAAGTTCATATTTCTGTAGAGGGGTAAAATTGTGAATACCAGGAAATCTTTAGATTCCAAGCCTCAGTTTCATAAGCAGCAATCAAATTTCAACTTTGAGGGTCTACTGACACTATTCTACCAGTAAGTGAACCATAGCAATTCCTTAATAGTGAAAAATTCCTCTTTCTTCTGAGACCATTCTCCTACTATTTCCCTTCCTCCATAACTCAATTTTGACTGAAACTTATTGAAACTTATGTTTTTTTCAGTGCTTTGAAAAACCTAAAGGAAAATATGGGTGTCTCTAATTTTTCTATAAAAATAGAGAAGGGTCTTTCAGTTTGGTCAGAAATTCAAATTAACTTGTGAATCCATTTTTTCATAATCACTGTAATTTTAGAAATAAAGAGCTAACATTATATCGTAAGCTTTATTCACCCTCAAATTACTTTAAAAAAAAAACTTTTCAGAGAGACAAGTCAGATTATCAGCTGAGGGATCAGGTTACAGCTGCTATCCATAAAAGTTTAGTAAAGAAACTGGTAAAATGCAGCATACAGTACATTTATTCATCAGCTACACATGCAGCAATTTATTTGAAAAAGTCACCTAAAATGACAAGTTGTGCTTTAAATACAAATACAATGATAATCCAGAGTTGATAGGTCTACTTTAAGAAATACAAGGTGTAAAGAGTGGGAGCCCCCAAACTAAGTACTGATTACTGCCAAACTCAGTTCATCAAATCTGAAACTTTCTATTCAGATATCCAATTCAAATTCTAGGTAAAATCTTGATGATGAGGATGCTATGAGGAGATCATTAAGGGGACAGTGCCTGCAGTGTTGCAAAGAAGATCACTCTTTTGGAGTAAAGCAGGTGTTTCAATATTGACTGCACTGCTGACAAGTGATGAGCGTCATGGGCAATATTTGAATTTGCGATATAAAATTGGTAACGGATACACCGTAACAAAATATTTTGTATTCTGTTACGGGGTATCCGTTACCAATTTTATTTGCCAATTTTCACCTTTGTTGGGGCATTATCATTGCCAACGTATATATGTACAGTTGCAAGAAAAAGTATGTGAACCCTTTGGAATGATATGGATTTCTGCACAAATTGGTCATAAAATGTGATCTGATCTTCATCTAAGTCACAACAATA
The DNA here is from genome assembly GCF_905171765.1 of Bufo bufo. Classification (NCBI taxonomy): domain Eukaryota; kingdom Metazoa; phylum Chordata; class Amphibia; order Anura; family Bufonidae; genus Bufo; species Bufo bufo. The sequence continues at coordinate 689,557,057 of NC_053389.1, read as the reverse complement.
GACAATCACAGTCTGCTTAAACTAATAACACATAAAGAATTAAATGTTACCATGTTTTTATTGAGCACACCATGTAAACATTCAAAGTGCAGGTGGAAAAAGTATGTGAACCCCTAGACTAATGACATCTCCAAGAGCTACTTGGAGTGAGGTGTCAGCCAACTGGAGTCCAATCAATGAGATGAGATTGGAGGTGTTGATTACAGCTGCCTTGCCCTATAAAAAACACACACCAGTTCTGGGTTTGCTTTTCACAAGAAGCATTGCCTGATGTGAATGATGCCTCGCATAAAAGAGCTCTAAGAAGACCTACAATTAAGAATTGTTGACTTGCATAAAGCTAGAAAGGGTTATAAAAGTATCTCCAAAAGCCTTGCTGTTCATCAGTCCACGGTAAGACAAATTGTCTATAAATGGAGAAAGTTCAGCACTGCTGCTACTCCCCCTAGGAGTGGCCGTCCTGTAAATATGACTAAAAGAGCACAGCACAGACTGCTCAATGAGGTGAAGAAGAATCTTAGAGTGTCAGCTAAAGACATACAAAAGTCTCTGGCATATGCTAACATCCCTGTTAGCGAATCTACGATACGTAAAACACTAAACAAGAATGAGTTTCATGGGAGGATACCACAGAGGAAGCCACTGCTGTCCAAAAAAAACATTGCTGCACGTTTACAGTTTGCACATGTTTCTGTTCCAATAGTCAAAGACTATAATTCCTGTTTTCTGGCCTTTTCACTAATTATTAAAATATAACCTTTATTTCTCCTTTAATAAACAATATAGCCACAAAAAACATATAAATTTAAAACAACATATGGAGGGCAAGGCTATTTGTGGGCTATAGGCTTTGCATCCTCTGCTTATCTGTAGGTGAGCTAAGATCTCTTTTTATCTTTTGCAAATTATTATAGAATACGTGTCTGTAATGTCAGCCGACATCAGACACCTTGCCACTAAAACTCTTGGGATTATTGCCCAACTACAGTGCAGTGTATATTCAGGTAGGGTGTCTTTTAACAAATATTCATAGCGGCTCCTGCCGTCCGCATTGCCTAATTCCTGTGCTGGCACCCTGGTATCCCCACTAGACACCAACGATTATACAAGGGGAGGCGGGCGGGGGATCGCGATCCCGCCTGCCGCACCGCCCGCCTCCCGCACCGCCCACACCGCCCGCAACCCTCCCCCTGCACCTCCCGCCACCATAAAAATCATTCGGGGGTGCAGGGGGGGGTAAATAAAACTTTTTTTTTGGCATATAAAGTTTCTGATCCCCGCGGTCAGGGACTGCGGGGACCAGAAACTTCAGAAATCGCAGCAAACCGCAGGTCTGAATTGACCTGCGGTTTGCCGCGATCGCCGACATGGGGGGGTCACGGGACCCCCCCGCGCATTTAGCCTTGGTGCCTGCTCAATGATTTGAGCAGGCACCGGGTTCCGATCACTGCCAGCCGCACGGCAGTGATCGAAAATACACAGGGCGTACATGTACGCCCTGTGTCCTTAAGTACCAGGGCACAAGGGCGTACCTGTACGCCCTATGTCCTTAAGAGGTTAAATTTATAAGTTTTTTGTGGCTATATTGTTTATTAAAGGAGAAATAAAGGTTATATTTTAATAATTAGTGAAAAGGCCAGAAAACAGGAATTATAGTCTTTGACTATTGGAACAGAAATAATTGATCTCCTGGGTCCAGTGGATCACTTGTAAATATTACAGTTTGCACATGAGCACCTGGATGTTCCACAGCAGTACTGGCAAAATATTCTGTGGATAGATGACCAAAGTTGAGTTGTTTGGAAGAAACACAAAACACTTTCTGTGGAGAAAAAGAGGCACACCAACATCAAAACCTCATCCTAACTTTGAAGTATGGTGGTGGGGGCATCATGGTTTGGGGCTGCTTTGCTGGGTCAGGGCCTGGATGGATTGCTATCATCGAAGGAAAAATGAATTCCCAAGTTTATCAAGACATTTTGCAGGAGAACTTAAGGCCATCTGTCAACCAGCTGAAGCTCAACAGAAGATGGGTGTTGCAACAGGACAGCAACCCAAAGCATAGAAGTAAATAAAGAACATAATGGCTTAAACAGAAGGAAATATGCCCTCCGCAGTGACCCAGTCAGAGACCTGACCTAACCCTGATTGAGATGCTGTGGCATGACCTCAAGAAAGCGATTAACACCAGACATCCCAAGAATATTGCTGAACTGAAACAGTTCTGTAAAGAGGAATGGTCAAGAATTACTCCTGACCGTTGTGCACGTCTGATCTGCAACTACAGGAAACGTTTGGTTGAAGTTATTGCTGCCAAAGGAGGTTCAACCTGTTATTAAATCCAAGGGTTCGCATACCTTTTCCACCTGCACTGTTAATGTTTACATGGTGTGTTCAATAAAAACATGGTAACATTTAATTCTTTGTGTGTTATTAGTTTTAGCAGACTGTGATTGTCTATTGTTGTGACTTAGATGAAGATCAGATCACATTTTATTACCAATTTGTGCAGAAATTCATATAATTCCAAAGGGTTCACATACTTTTTCTTGCAACTGCATATAATATTTAGCTCCCCCTTTTTTTGGGGCGATATAGGGCAAGTAGGGGAGGTATGAGGACAGGGAAAACCCACCATTAGGGGTGGTCCCTGGGCTGAGGTTAGATCAGGATCTTACTAGGGAAAGATTTCCCGAATAGTGAGATATCAGCTTCTTTACCTTAACATCTAGTCAATGACCATCTTCCCTACCTGTTGTATTATATTTTTATTTATATTTATTAGTCACAATTGTGGTGGATGCCATATGTGCAGTAATATGGGGGCTGCAAATTGTTCGCCCATGTTTGCGTCACTATCTGCTACTGAGACTGGGGCATATATATAATTTTAACTAGATGAATAATAAAAGTTATATTTTAAGGGTCCTATCTCCTTTAGGGTTAATGTGCATTGATTAAAAGGACTTGTTTATTACCTTAAAATATTGTTTGAAAGTGTTAACAGTTTATAACCTACACTGACTCTCACACTAACTAGCTGTATTATATATATATATATATATATAAGCTAACTAACTATCTAATGTAATGACACAGCAGAGCACAGAGCACAGCAATGTCACTGTTCTCTCTCTCAGAACTGCAAAAAACTGCAGAAAATGGCTGCTGGGGAGGTTCTTCTATAGTAAGCAGTAGGCAACTTTCCTATTGGTTGCTAGGGATGATGCTAAGCTCAGTCAAAGAAATTGCAGCCTTGTCATTAGCCCACAAGCAGGAAACAGGGAGGGATCATGGGTTCAAATGAAAAAAAAATCTAGAATATTCCCGAATACGAATATATAGCACTATATTCTAAATCTTCGCAAAAATTTGCGATTCCAATATTTGCGTCCAACACTACTGCTGACCATTATTACCAATGTAGTGATCTTTTTTTAATTTATACCAACAGTCTTGTGCTGGGATTTTTACTTCATGCCTTCCCGCATCTTAATTTTTTTTTTATTTTTCCATTAACATAGCTGTATGAAGGCTTTTTTCTTTTAGGACAAGTTGTACTTTCTAATGCCACCATTTAATATGTAGTGATGGCCTTGCGGTTCACGGGAAACTTTGAGCGTTCGTGATCCGCCGAACATGCGAACATATGGCGATGATCGTGCACGCCATATTCTTTTGCATTGCGCCGAACTTTGACCCATGACACATTCATCAGGTGGCACAGGACAGCCAATTGAGACATTTCAGCACATGGACATACCCCCACCCTATAACAGAACCCGATCTGGCCGCCATTTTACATTCTGTATTTTATCAGTGTAGGGAGAGGTTGCTTTGTGGAGTAGGGCGAGGCTGTTAGGGACACCAAACGCTAGCTAATAGGGCCACAAAAGTCCTTTTAAGGACTAGTATAGAGGTGCTATCGATAGGTGTGATATACAGAGGGGTGTGACATACTTATAATATACTTTCTAACATAAAAAGTATATTACAGTGCATTTGTACTGTGCAGCAGTTGTGTGCGATTCTGCTGAGATACTGCAGCTAGATAGAGGGACAAACGCTACTGGAACAACTAATTGCAACAGGTGTGATATACCAGTTGCCCCCCCAAAAAACTGATTGAGGCAGGGGTGTGATATACCTATAATGTACTTTCTATATAGTGCATTTTAACTGTGCAGCAGTTGTGTTCGGTTCTGCTGTGATACCGCAGCTATATAGAGGTTCAAACTGTATAGGAACAACTAATCGCAACGCGTGTGATATACCTGTAGACCCTCCCAAAAAACTGATTGAGGCAGGGGTGTGATATACCTATAATATACTTCCTATATAGTGCATTTGAACTGTGCAGCACTTGTGTGATAACGCAGCTATATAGAGGGACAAATGCTATTGGAACAACTAATTACAACGGGTGTGATACACCAGTTGCCCCCAAAAAAAGTGATTGAGGGGTGTTATACCTGATTCCACAAAAGACTGATTAAGGGGTTAGATATACCTGCTTCCACCAAATATTGATTGAGGCCTGCAATATACCTGCTTCCACAAATAATGTTCTTCTCTAGGGACTAAGGCACAGGGTCATTTTGAAAATGACCGGCAGAGGAAGAGGCAGGCCGTTCTGCAGGGGTGGTAGGGGTCGGGCAGGTGCATCAGGCTGGAGCGGAAGTTGGAGAAGGCGCAGGGGAATACTTCAAACGACGCACCAGAGTTGGTTGAGTGCCTCACTCACCCTTCTCCTTCTCCACCCTCCTTATCCTCTGTGATGACCACGTGTAATTGAAATTACTCATGCCAGCCCACACATATCCGCTACCACCCAGAACAAATAATGATTCTTGTCTTATGTATACAGTGACATAAAATACCTTTTCTGTCAGGTTAATGCCTAATTTTTGGGGCCTCTACTCCAGTGGCCTACAGTGCAATTTTTATCAAGGGAATGCCTAAAGTACCTCCAGCCACATCAGTCAAAGATATTTTCTGTCCAGTGAATGCCAAATATTTTTTGCCAGTACTCCAGTGGCCTACAGTAACATTTTTTTTCCAGTGAATGCCTAATGTACCTCCAGCCAAATCAGCCAAAGTTATTTTCTGTCTGGTGAATGCCAACTTTTTGGAGTCAGTACTCCAGTGGCATACAGTATTATTTTCAACCAGTGAATGCCTAATGTACCTCCGGCCACATCAGCCAAAGTTCTTTTCTGTCCGGTGAATGAAAATTTTTTGGGGCCTGTACTCCAGTGGCCTACAGTAAAAATTTTATCCAGTGACCGCCTAATGTACTTGCAGCCATAGAATCACAAGTTCTTCTGTGTCAGGTGAATGCCAAATTTTTGGGGCCTTTACTCCAGTGGCCTACAGTAACATTTTTATCCAGTGAACGCCTAATGTACCTCCAGACACATCAGCCAAAGTTTTTTTCTGTCCGGTGAATGACAAATTTTTGGGGCTTGTACTCTAGTGGCCTACAGTAAAATTTTTATCCAGTGACCGCCTAATGTACCTCCAGCCACAGAATCACAAGTTCTTTTGTGTCAGGTGAATATACCCCCCAAAACAATTGTAAACCATAAATCAACAATAAATGGATGAATGAAACAACCATCCATACGCATCAATATCATGCATGACACAATCCACTCATGCCTATGGCAGCAAAAGTACATACCTATATGCCAATAAAGATTGCCAGGCCGCATGAAATATAAGTATAATTTATTAACATAATTTACAAATGGCAATCCATACATAAAATCAAGTGCAGGAGAAAGGCGACATCCACAACAGGAGACACAAATGGTGACTCAATCCCCATTATACATAGTACATGTTACATAATACTAAAGTGCAAGTGCATATAACCATCTCATACAATAAACAGAGTCTATTTACCCATTATGTGTCTCCTCTGGGATGGTTCCAGCCCCCAACGGACGATTTGGTGGACCTTCGACTGGGGGTGGCGTCATCTCCAAGGGACACACATTAAATACAGTGGCCAGCCAATCATGAACCCCACTACTTAGATCGTGGGAATGCCGATGGGACACAGTGCGATATAGCACATGCGCGGGCCCAACACATGAAAAACATACCCTAACAGAGTTGAATAAACAAAATATCATGATCCAATTTAATAAATAAATATATATATATATATATATATATATACTATATATTAAAGAGCGCATACAACAGAATAAGTGAACATGATCTAAGAGTGAAGATTAGAAAAAATGAAAAATTATAAAAATACTGATGTACAAATAATATGAAGTGATAACAAGTAAAAAGTATATATGAATATAAAAAATAAAAAATATTATTTCCAAGAATCTCCCTGCCAGATCAGGAACACATCATCGATGTACCGTGCCCAAAAAATGGTGTGGTCCATCGATGGATGGTGGTCAGACAGGAAGAGATTTTTTTTTTGTCACTTTAAATGACAATACGAGGAATATCAAACTAACGTACAAATTTAATAAGGATGTCATTGACTTTCTAGATGTACAACTCCGGAGGGCAATAGATGGATCAATTCAGACTAATGTTTTCAGAAAATCCACAGCAGTCAATTCGTATCTACATGCTTCTTCATGTCACCCCCTACAGATGATCAGATCTATCCCTGTTGGACAATTCTTATGGATACGCAGGATATGTTCTACTGAAGCTATATTTAAAGAACGTGCGCAGGAATTGAAGCAATGTTTTTCTAACAGGGGATACAGTCAACGCTCTATCAAGACTGGATATAAAGGGGCAAGGTCATGCACCCGCTCTGATCTGCTTTATTCCAGGAAGGTGAGACCGGATTAAAATAAAGCAAGGTTTATTACTAATTACGACTCCAGATGGCATGAAATGAGAACCTGCTTGGAGAAGTATTGGCCAGTTCTTTTGACAGATCCAGTTGTGGCGAAATATGCTTCGTCAGGCCCTTCATTGGTCACAAGGAGATCTAAGATTCTGAGAGACTATCTGGTAAAAAGCTTCTATACGAAACAAATTCCTCCGATCTTTCCTGGTGTTGGCAGACCCAAGTGGGGGTTTGTACCTTGTGGTAAATGTGTGGCCTGTGCCAATATGGTGAGGGCTGTGGATTTTTCAGACACTACTGGTGAGAAGATCTTATCAATTACCCACCGGTTGACATGTTCCAGCACGGCGGGGGTGTATTATGCGACATGTCCTTGTACAAAAGTATATGTAGGGCTCACAAAAAGAGAGCTGAAGATCAGGGGGCATGAACATGTCCATGTCGCCAGGCATTTTAAATTCCATCACTGCTGTGATCCGGCTGGATTAAAGGTTTGGGCTATTGATTGCGTGTTGAAGAACATGCACAGTGGGGACATTACAAGTAGATTAGCTCAGCTAGAATGTAAATGGATCTGGAAGTTGAATAAGCTACATCCTAATGGTCTAAATGAATCCTTTGGCTTTTCATTTTTTTTATAGGCGTTCTTTGAATATGCATACTCATTGTTCTAATTTTTTATTATTTTAATTTTAGCATTTAGCATGGTTGGCACGTATCATGTGGGATCACCTATTAATGTGTTGTCTATATCATTTTCATATTTAATATATTTTCATTTCTGCTTACAATTAGTTTATTTTATAGTTTATTATTATTATTTTTTGTTTTCATTAGTTTGTATTTGTGTTACTCTAAATATTTTGTGGTTACCCGATATGGATCCCAACATTTATGTGAAAAGGATAAGGGGAGGGAGGAGGAGAGAAGTGGAAGATAAAGTATAAAATACATAATATAAAAATATACAATATAGAATAAATAGTAGTAAAAAAAGGAATGAGCTTATTTATTAAGTAATTTTAATCTATTTATAATTTTTTCTTTATTTATTAGGGTATTCCAACAGTTTGTTTTTTAGGTATCGATTAATCATGCTATTTATTCCTATAGGTATTTATATATACACTCATTCATTCACACACTTATGATTTGTTTTTCAAATTCACATTCATTCACTTGTCACATATTTTCATATATTTATATTTTTATTTTTATATTTTAACTTTATTTTTTCAGTTTATTTATGAATATGTATTTTACTATGCTGCTCACATTGTTTACTATTCTTTCACTTCACACACATCCAATTTTTTTAATTTTTATATTCATACATACTTTTTACACTTGTTATCACTTCATATATTTATACATCAGTATTTTTTCATTTTTTTTATTTTTTATTTCATATATTTTTTCCAATATTCACTCTTTATGGATCATGTTACTTGGTTCTAAGCACTCTTACATCATGTTCACTTTTTCTGTTGTATGCACTCTTTAACCACTTAAGGACCACAGGTTTATACCCCCCTAAAGACCAGGCCCTTTTTTACAAATCGGCACTCCACAACTTTAGCGGTTTATTGCTCGGTCATGCAACTTACCACCCAAATGAATTTTACCTCCTTTTCTTCTCACTAATAGAGCTTTCATTTGGTGGTATTTCATTGCTGCTGACATTTTTATTTTTTTTGTTATTAATCGAAATTTAACGATTTATTTGCAAAAAAATGACATTTTTCACTTTCAGTTGTAAAATTTTGCAAAAAAAAACGAGATCCATATATAAATTTTGCTATAAATTTATTGTTCTACATGTCTTTGATAAAAAAAAAATGTTTGGGTAAAAAAAAAATGGTTTGGGTAAAAGTTATAGCGTTTACAAACTATGGTACAAAAATGTGAATTTCCGCTTTTTGAAGCAGCTCTGACTTTCTGAGCACCTGTCATGTTTCCTGAGGTTCTACAATGGCCAGACAGTACAAACACCCCACAAATGACCCCATTTCGGAAAGTAGACACCCTAAGGTATTCGCTGATGGGCATAGTGAGTTCATAGAACTTTTTATTTTTTGTCACAAGTTAGTGGAAAATGATGATTTTTTTTTCTTTTTTTTTTTTCTTACAAAGTCTCATATTCCACTAACTTGTGACAAAAAATAAAAGCTTCCGGGAACCCACTATGCCCATCAGCGAATACCTTGGGATGTCTTCTTTCCAAAATGGGGTCACTTGTGGGGTAGATATACTGCCCTGGCATTCTAGGGGCCCAAATGTGTGGTAAGGAGTTTGAAATCAAATTCTGTAAAAAATGGCTGGTGAAATCCGAAAGGTGCTCTTTGGAATGTGGGCCCCTTTGCCCACCTAGGCTGCAAAAAAGTGTCACACATGTGGTATCTCCGTATTGAGGAGAAGTTGGGGAATGTGTTTTGGGGTGTAATTTTACATATACTCATGCTGGGTGAGAGAAATATCTTGGCAAAAGACAAGTTTGTATAAAAAAAATGGTAAAAGTTGTCTTTTGCCAAGATATTTCTCTCACCCAGCATGGGAATATGTAAAATGACACCCCAAAACACATCCCCCAACTTCTCCTCAATACGGAGATACCACATGTGTGACACTTTTTTGCAGCCTAGGTGGGCAAAGGGGCCCATATTCCAAAGAGCACCTTTCGGATTTCACTGGTCATTTTTTACAGAATTTGATTTCAAACTCCTTACCACACATTTGGGCCCCTAGAATGCCAGGGCAGTATAACTACCCCACAAGTGACCCCATTTTGGAAAGAAGACACCCCAAGGTATTCGCTGATGGGCATAGTGAGTTCATGGAAGTTTTTATTTTTTGTCACAAGTTAGTGGAATATGAGACTTTGTAAGAAAAAATAAATAAATAAAAATTCATCATTTTCCACTAACTTGTGACAAAAAATAAAAACTTCCATGAACTCACTATGCCCATCAGCGAATACCTTGGGATGTCTTCTTTCCAAAATGGGGTCACTTGTGGGGTAGTTATACTGCCCTGGCATTCTAGGGGCCCAAATGTGTGGTAAGGAGTTTGAAATCAAATTCTGTAAAAAATGACCAGTGAAATCCGAAAGGTGCTCTTTGGAATATGGGCCCCTTTGCCCACCTAGGCTGCAAAAAAGTGTCACACATGTGGTATCTCCGTATTCAGGAGAAGTTGGGGAATGTGTTTTGGGGTGTCATTTTACATATTCCCATGCTGGGTGAGAGAAATATCTTGGCAAAAGACAACTTTAACCATTTTTTTATACAAAGTTGTCTTTTGCCAAGATATTTCTCTCACCCAACATGAGTATATGTAAAATGACACCCCAAAACACATTCCCCAACTTCTCCTGAATACTGCGATACCACATGTGTGACACTTTTTTGCAGCCTAGGTGGGCAAAGGGGCCCATATTCCAAAGAGCACCTTTCGGATTTCACAGGTCATTTACCTACTTACCACACATTAGGGCCCCTAGAAAATGCCAGGGCAGTATAACTACCTCACAAGTGACCTTATTTTGGAAAGAAGACACCCCAAGGTATTCGCTGATGGGCATAGTGAGTTCATGGAAGTTTTTATTTTTTGTCGCAAGTTAGTGGAATATGAGACTTTGTAAGAAAAAAAAAAAAAAAAAAAATCATCATTTTCCACTAACTTGTGACAAAAAATAAAAAATTCTAGGAACTCGCCATGCCCCTCACGGAATACCTTGGGGTGTCTTCTTTCCAAAATGGGGTCACTTGTGGGGTAGTTATACTGCCCTGGCATTTTCCAGGGGCCCTAATGTGTGGTAAGTAGGTAAATGACCTGTGAAATCCTAAAGGTGCTCTTTGGAATATGGGCCCCTTTGCCCACCTAGGCTGCAAAAAAGTGTCACACATGTGGTATCGCCGTATTCAGGAGAAGTTGGGGAATGTGTTTTGGGGTGTCATTTTACATATACCCATGCTGGGTGAGAGAAATATCTTGGCAAAAGACAACTTTTCCCATTTTTTTATACAAAGTTGGCATTTGACCAAGATATTTCTCTCACCCAGCATGGGTATATGTAAAATGACACCCCAAAACACATTCCCCAACTTCTCCTGAGTACGGCGATACCAGATGTGTGACACTTTTTTTGCAGCCTAGATGCGCAAAGGTGCCCAAATTCCTTTTAAGAGGGCATTTTTAGACATTTGGATACCAGACTTCTTCTCACGCTTTGGGGCCCCTAGAATGCCAGGGCAGTATAAATACCCCACATGTGACCCTATTTTGGAAAGAAGACACCCCAAGGTATTCAATGAGGGGCATGGCGAGTTCATAGAAATTTTTTTTTTTTGGGCACAAGTTAGCGGAAATTGATATTTTTTATTTTTTTCTCACAAAGTCTCCCTTTCCGCTAACTTGGGACAAAAATGTAAATCTTTCATGGACTCAATATGCCCCTCACGGAATACCTGGGGGTGTCTTCTTTCCGAAATGGGGTCACATGTGGGGTATTTATACTGCCCTGGCATTCTAGGGGCCCTAAAGCGTGAGAAGAAGTCTGGAATATAAATGTCTAAAACATTTTACGCATTTGGATTCCGTGAGGGGTATGGTGAGTTCATGTGAGATTTAATTTTTTGACACAAGTTAGTGGAATATGAGACTTTGTAAGAAAAAAATAATAATTTCCGCTAACTTGGGCCAAAAAAATGTCTGAATGGAGCCTTACAGAAGGGTGATCAATGACAGGGGGGTGATCAATGACAGGGGGGTGATCAATGACAGGGGGGTGATCAGGGAGTCTATATGGGGTGATCACCCCCCTGTCATTGATCACCCCCCGGTAAGGCTCCATTCAGATGTCCGTATGTGTTTTGCGGATCCGATCCATGTATCCGTGGATCCGTAAAACTCATACGGACATCTGAATGCAGCCTGACAGGGGGGGTGATCAATGACAGGGGGGTGATCAGGGAGTCTATATAGGGTGATCACCCCCCCTGGAAGGCTCCAGGGAGACGCCTGTATGTGTTTTGCGGATCCGATCCATCTATCAGTGGATCTGTAAAAATCATGCGGACGTCTGAATGGAGCTTTACAGGGGATTGATCAATGACAGGGGGGTAATCAATGACAGGGGGGTGATCAGGGAGTCTATATGGGGTGATCACCACAGTCATTGATCATGCCCCTGTAAGGCTCCATTCAGACGTCCGTATGCGTTTTGCGGATCCGATCCATCTATCAGTGGATCCGTAAAAATCATGCGGACGTCTGAATGGAGCTTTACAGGGGGTTATCAATGACAGGGGGGTAATCAATGACAGGGGGGTGATCAGGGAGTCTATATGGGGTGATCACCACAGTCATTGATCATGCCCCTGTAAGGCTCCATTCAGACGTCCGTATGCGTTTTGTGGATCCGATCCATCTATCAGTGGATCCGTAAAAATCATGCGGACGTCTGAATGGAGCTTTACAGGGGGTTATCAATGACAGGGGGGTAATCAATGACAGGGGGGTGATCAGGGAGTCTATATGGGGTGATCACCACAGTCATTGATCACGCCCCTGTAAGGCTCCATTCAGACGTCCGTATGCGTTTTGCGGATCCGATCCATCTATCAGTGGATCCGTAAAAATCATGCGGACGTCTGAATGGAGCTTTACAGGGGTGTGATCAATGACAGGGGGGTAATCAATGAAAGGGGGGTGATCAATGACAGGGGGGTGATCAATGACAGGGGGGTGATCAGGGAGTCTATATGGGGTGATCACCCCCCTGTCATTGATCACCCCCCTATAAGGCTCCATTCAGATGTCCGTATGTGTTTTGCGGATCCGATCCATGTATCCGTGGATCCGTAAAAATCATACGGACATCTGAATGCAAGCCTGACAGGGGGGGTGATCAATGACAGGGGGGTGATCAGGGAGTCTATATGGGGTGATCACCCCCCCTGGAAGGCTCCAGGGAGACGCCTGTATGTGTTTTGCGGATCCGATCTATCTATCAGTGGATCCGTAAAAATTATGCGGACGTCTGAATGGAGCTTTACAGGGGGTTGATCAATGACAGGGGGGTAATCAATGACAGGGGGGTGATCAGGGAGTCTATATGGGGTGATCACCACAGTCATTGATCATGCCCCTGTAAGGCTCCATTAAGACGTCTGTATGCGTTTTGCGGATCCGATCCATCTATCAGTGGATCTGTAAAAATCATGCGGACGTCTTAATGGAGCTTTACAGGGGTGTGATCAATGACAGGGGGGTGATGAGGGAGTCTATATGGGGTGATCACCACAGTCATTGATCACGCCCCTGTAAGGCTCCATTCAGACGTCCGTGTGCGTTTTGCGGATCCGATCCATCTATCAGTGTATCCGTAAAAATCATGCGGACGTCTAAATGGAGCTTTACAGGGGTGTGATCAATGACAGGGGGGTAATCAATGACAGGGGGGTGATCAGGGAGTCTATATGGGGTGGTCACCACAGTCATTGATCACGCCCCTGTAAGGCTCCATTCAGACGTCCGTGTGCGTTTTGCGGATCCGATCCATCTATCAGTGGATCCGTAAAAATCATGCGGACGTCTGAATTGAGCTTTACAGGGGTGTGATCAATGACAGGGGGGTAATCAATGACAGGGGGGGGATCAGGGAGTCTATATGGGGTGATCAGGGGTGATCAGGGGCTAATAAGGGGTTAATAAGTGACGGGGGGGTGTAGTGTAGTGTAGTGGTGCTTGGTGCTACTTTACTGAGCTACCTGTGTCCTCTGGTGGTCGATCCAAACAAAGGGGACCACCAGAGGACCAGGTAGCAGGTATATTAGACGCTGTTATCAAAACAGCGTCTAATATACCTGTTAGGGGTTAAAAAAAACACATCTCCAGCCTGCCAGCGAACGATCGCCGCTGGCAGGCTGGAGATCCACTCTCTTACCTTCCGTTCTTGTGAGCGTGCGCGCCTGTGTGCGCGCGTTCACAGGAAATCTCGGCCATCGCGAGATGACGCCAATCGGCGTTAGTGTGATCTGGGAGCGCCGCAGAGATGACGCCTTTCGGCGTTAGTGTGACGGTAAGTGGTTAATATATAATCTATATATATATTTTTTTTTATTGGATCATGATATTTTGTTTATTCTCTGCTAGAGTATGTTTTTCATGTGTTGGGCCCGCGCATACGCTATATCGCAATGTGTCCTATCGGCATTCCCGCGATCAAAGTATCGCGGTTTTGCCGGGGATATCATGTGACTTGATAAGTGGTCATTTGACCGCCGCATCATTGTGGGCATCGCTCAATGCTATGCATTTTTTTCATTCTCTGTATATTCCTCGATCCTCTCCCTCCCCTTATCTTTTAATTATGTAGTCGGGTTCATGATTGGCTGGCCACTGTATTTAATGCATGTCCCTTGGAGATGATGCCACCCCCAGACGAAGGTCCGCCGAAACGCACGTTGGGGCTGGCACCATCCCAGAGGAGACACATAATAGGTAAATAGACTCTCTTTATTGAGATGGTTATATGCACTTGCACTTTAGTATTATGTAATATGTACTATGTATGTATAATGGGGACTTGAGTCACCATCTGTGTCTCCTGTTGTGGATGTCGCCTTTCTCCTGCACTTGATTTTATGTATGGATTGTCATTTGTAAATTGTGTTAATAAATTATACTTATATTTCATTCAGCCTGGCAATCTTTATTGGCATATGTGTCAGGTGAATGCCTATTGCTTGGGGCCTCTACTCCAGTGGCCTACAGTTCTATTTTTATCAAGTGACTAGCTAATGTACCTCCAGACACATCATCACAAGTTCTTTTCTGTCAGGTGAATGCCTAATTTTTGGGACCCGTACTCCCATGGCCTAAAATAAAACTCTTTCTAGGCTCGAGCAGGGCACATTTTTGAGAGTTTCCCTTTAAGACGCATAAAAATGGCCCCTGATTAAAATACATATTTTTTGTGGGAATTTTTGCCAATGATCCCCCTCTGGTATATCACTGTTCATGTTGTGGGACTATTTGTGTACTTCTAGTAAGTGTTTGCTTGCTGCAAATATGACCTGAAGGTTTTTCCGTTTCGCCTGCCAATAAAGTGAATGGGGTCTGCCGCAAACGAGCGGTTCGCGTACATTTGACCGCGAACGCGCGTTCGCGAATCGTCCCGGCCGATGTTCGTCCATCACTATTAATATGGCATACAATGTAGTGGGAAGCAGAAACATTCTAAATGGGGTGGAAATTGAAAGAAAACAATTCCGCCACAGTTTTACGGGTTTTGTTTTTACGGTGTTCACTATGAGGTAAAACAGACTTGTGTTCTCCAGGTCAGTGATACCACCAACATTACAGTGATACCACATATGTATAGTTTTTCTTGGGTTTTAATACTGAAAAAAAACTTCTTTTATCACCACACTCTGACCCCTATAACTGTTTTTATAGCTATGTGGTGTATACATAACATACATCTATAAGACAAGTTCATATCAGTTCATAAAACCTGAAACTTTGTCTTTAGATATCCAATTCAAATTTTAGGTAAAATCTTGATGACCTTGGTCAATGACTGAGTACTTGAAAAACTGACTTGACCCTTACTTATTATAAATCAGGCTCTAGAACCCAAGCAATCATATATTTATATATTCTAGAGGAATGTTGATAAGAGGTCTATAAAATTACATCAAATCACCTTAAACTGAGCAATTTACTCTATTTTTGATTGCCTGCTTCAGATATATCTTACCAGCTGTCATTATCTGTGACCATTAGTACTTAAAACCCATCCTAATTAACATTTTCATTTTTAATGCCAAGTCACATAATTTTTGACAGTGATAATATTGTCACAGCTACCAATTTTCCTCCTAGAAGAATGTATCTTGTTATTTTACTATTGCCTCTGCAGGAAATGTTCAAACCAATTAAGAAACTATATCAAGGTATATGTAATTGAAATTTAGTTTGAAACACTCTTGGCAATGATTGTTCCTGACATACATTTAATAACAAGAAAGATGTAACATTTTATGATATTTTTTAGTTTCCCATGCAAAGGTTCGATGACCTTTAATGGGTCAATTGATGACCTTTATTTTAATCTATGAAGGTCACATATGTAAATTCAAAACACCACATCCTTAACTTAATCAGTGTGTAAGTGTGAGGAAGTGGAATTTTGTGCAGCCAGCTGTTCTTCATTGCAGTTTTTTATGTTATTACTTAACCTCTTGGCTACTGAAGATTTACTCCTTCCCTCCAGGGGCAAAATTCTCTGCAAGTGCTGCGATTAATCAACAGAAACATTGAACCATTGCACAATGAAGCAAAAGGAGACACTGTTTTGGAAAGTATTTATTTTAAGATAAATGGTGATTCTTCAACGTTGACTGAAACTAATCGAAACTTGAGCCTGTATGTGTGGTTTAAAGAAAAACAAAGGAAAAATCCGGGGCAAATAAAACAAAGAAATCTTGCTCAGAAATATACAAAAATGTGTCAATGTCAATTGTTTTTGCCTAATTGTTGTCATTCTCCATTTCAGGAATAACTTCCATTCGATGGGCAGTAGTCTTAAGCGAGCATGCTCAACCGAACACTTTTTTACTCGAGCATTGCAATGCTCGGCACATTGCGGTGTTCGGCCGAACACCGCGTGTGCTCGAGCGTGATGTTACGCAGCCAATAAACGTGCACGGAGGTACTGGCATTCACTGTAATGCCATAGCCATGTTGACTACTGGCATTACAGTGATTGGCAGGCCGAAACGCATCATCGGGTGCTATATAGCACCTGAAGACACGTGGTTCATTTCAATCTTAGTCAGGGAGAGCTGCAGCAGAAGGGACAGATAGTGTAGGATGTAGGAAGGCACAAGGGACCGTCATTGTATGTGTCACTGAGGTTCCTAGCCTCGGTGGAATAAGAGCCAGTTTTCATGTGTCAGCAGCAGTTGCTGTTTGACACCTTGCTATTTAGTATAGCTGTAATAGCTGATCCAGGATGGCTCTTACTGGGAGTGGTGAAAGTGCTGGGTGGGTGACTACTCCCCACGTTCCAGGCCAGGTCCTGACTGGCCTAAATAAAAAACCCAGCCAGCAGTGTCAGCTGGTGGTATTTACCTCTCTCTCTGACAAAGGAGCTCTGGCAATCGCTTGATTAGGATCTGAGCCGTGTGCTAGGCTGGAGGCCTGAGTTTGGGAGGTCTGCTATGTCCTGAGCAATGCCGATCGGGTGTGAACTAACACCTAGGATAACAGGTGACTCTTTTGCTGTATAAACTGGCTAGGTATGAACAAACACCAAAACTGCAAATATCGTACTGTTTTGCTGCCATAAGTTTAAACAAAACACTGAGGTTTTTGAGTTACAAAATGACCTATATGCCTCTATACTGCGTCTGCTTGTCTTGTCTTCCAGAGCGAATCCCCACAATTGGTGGTGGATGCGGGCAAAAGCAGTGAGCCTGGCGTGATTGCCAAAATATTTTTCGGTTTGCATTTTTTGTACACGGTTGTATGTCAAACATCTAACCAGCGGTTTTACAACCCGTGTCTAATGACAAAATGGATGCTGTTGTGAGAGCCCTCATGGAGGCTAATCTGCAGCAGCGAGAGACAAACCTCCAACAATGGGAGACTAACAAGCAGTAGCAAGAGACCAACCAGTTGCTGCTACAACACGTGATGGCTTTGCAGACAGCAGGAGCAACCCCAAGCGTCCACGATCTCCAGAAGGCAGTCCGTGGGCGATTCCTAAGATGACACCCGCAGACAACATCGAAACCTACCTGGCGATGTACGAGAAAGTGGTCACAAGGGAGAAGCTACCCCGAGACCGTTGCTCCGTTTCTGGCATCCAATTCCCAGCGGATGTATTTCGACTTGCCGGACAATCAAGCGGCTGACTACAACAAAGTAAAGGGTGAGATTTTGGCAAGACTGGGGGTGAATGTGTTTGTCCGGGCCCAGCGGGTACATCAGTGGAGGTTTAAGCCGGATGAGCCTGCGAGAACCCAGTATTATGACTTACTCCACCTTTTGCAAAAGTGGCTACAGCCTGATGTGCTGAGTCCCATGGCTATGCTGGACAGAATAATGGCTGATATGTTCTGGAGGGCTTTGCCACCCCCTCTCCAGCAATGGATCGGCCAGGTCTCTCCAGGTAATGCCCTTGAGATTGTCGACCTGGTGGAACGCTATGAGTCTACCTGGAATCTACAGGGGGGTTCTTTTGGGAGGGGGGGGGGCAGTCAAATCCTGTAAATCTCCACCCCAGACCCAGCGACTTTTGCCAACCAAACACGCCCTGAATGTACCCCCAGTGGACCCGGCTCCGATAGTCTGCTGATGGTGTCGGGAGCCTGGCCATGTATAAACTGACTGTCCACATCAGGTGGAACCCATGGACACGAACTATGGCTTCCATCAGTCGTTATATCCCAGAAAGCTGTGTGCAGCGGTACTGGTACTGCACAACACCAGGACCCAACCCTATCCTGAGCCTGGGAAAATGTATTAATTGTAGATGGTGAACCACAATAAGCTGGGGCAGAGTCGGTGTTCCCCTGTTTTGTGGTTCATCAGGATATGTTGTATCGGGTAAACCTGCTGCGGGGTGAACCAATTGAACAGTTGGTGGTGCCTCAGGCTTATCGCAAACTTGTGTTAGAGTTAGCCCACCAACATGTTCTCGGCGGTCATCTGGGAATGCAGAAAACCCAGGACTGGATACTACAACGGTTTTACTGGCCCAGTGTGTTTAGGGAGGTGGACGAATTCTGTAAGTCTTGCCCGACCTGCCAGGCAACTAGCCCCAGCACCTTTTCCGTAGTCCCTTGGTACCTCTCCCGATCATCGATGTACTGTTTGAGCGAATCACTACAGTATAGATCTTATAGGCCCAGTACCGAAGTCCGCTAGAGGACACCAACACATCTTGGTCATCCTAGACTACGCCACTCGGTACCCGAAGGCGGTGCTACCTAAAGAGGTTCTGACTGACCAGGGGACCACTTTTATGTCCAAGGTCATGAGGGAACTCTGTAAGTTGCTGCATATCAAACAGTTACAGACGGACGTGTACCATCCGCAAACGGACGGTCTGGTTCAAAGGTTTAACAAAACACTAAAAAACATGTTAAAAAGGGTGGTGTCTAAAGTTGAGCGGACACATGGATGTACGGGTTCAGCCGAACTTCATAAAAAAGTTCGAGTTCGGGACCCGAACTTGACCCCGAACCCCATTGAAGTCAATGGGGACCCAAACTTTTGAGCACTAAATTGGCTCTAAAAATGTCATGGAAAGAGCTAGAGAGCTGCAAATGGCAGCAAAATGTGGTTAAGAGCATGGCAAGTGCTCTGCAAACAAATGTGGATAAGGAAATGACTTTAAATAACATAAAATACATAAAAATTAAAAATAATGCCTTTTATTTATCTAGAAATCCTGTCAAACTCATAGCAGACAGAATAACACACTGTCCAAAGTGTAATTTACCCACCACAGATATCACTCATTGTTTGTGGTCATGTACAAAGTCTCAGTCTTTTTGGCAGTCTTTTATATCCATGATCAATACCAAATTTCACGCACAGATCCAAATGGATTTTATTTTTCCATGTAGGAGGGGAAAATTACCGTCCCAAGGTCAAGGATGCAATTCATGTGATGTTAATAGCTGCCAAAATGTGTCTTCTAAAACACTGGCTTAAACCGGATACGCCAGTTATGAAAGAAGTTATTCAACACTCGGCAAATAGTTTGACTTTGGAGCGTATAGAGGCTGAAGGGTGTAGATCCAAAAAAACAGCTCCTTTTTTCAGGAAATGGAGACCATTTATGAATGCATTCTTTACTGATCAGGAGATAGTAGAAACAATCTCCCCGTTCGCTTATACAGAATGGTTTGCCAAATTGGGGCTTTCAGACCCATGGTACCAATTGTTTCTGAAACAGACAACAACAAAAGCTAGGAAACAAATGTCTTGAAAAGGGTCATTTCATTTCCAAGGGCGTTTTTAGATATAAGTCATAATTCTTGGGAGGATGTGTCATATTGAATCCATGATGCCAAATTAATAAAGAGCCATGACTCTGAGATGATGCAGGGTTGGGTGGGGGGAGGGGGGAAGGTTCTATATCTTTATTGTTTATAAAGATTTCACATATGTGGAAAATTCTAAATAAAAACATGTTTAAAAAATAAAATAAAAATTATAATAGTCTTGATCTAGGAGGACGAGGTCCATATGGAGTAGGAGGTTGAGGAGGCAGTGGATGTGGCGGTGTAGGTGGAAGTGGCGGTGCAGGAGGAGGAGGTAGCCTACACTGCTTTTTGGTTTCAAATTTATTTTTATTTTTGTAAATTAGGGAACACCCCAAAACATTGGGAAATATAACCTGTGATAACCCCCTCCAGTCGTGCTAAACACATGTTCAGACAATACACTGGCTGCAGAGCAGGCCAGCACCTCCAAGGCGTAAAAGGCAAGCTTAGGCCATGTGCCCAATTTGGAGACCCAGAAGTTGCAGGGGGAAGACCAATTAGTCAGTTCGTTTAGGCATGTGCACACATACTGCCCCACCATGTCGCACATCCCCATGATGTTAACGATTCAATTGGATATCTGCTCTATCAACTTTCAATGTTCTTTTCTGCGCCTACCATGTTGATCACGGTTAGCGGCGAATCAGGGTCCCAAGCCGGAGAGGGAGCGTGAGAAAGAGAGACCACATCCAAGAGAGATCAATGGATGAAATTAAATTGTGATCGAGCGGAAATGTGGGACAAATTATTAAAGCAGAAGAATTGAAGGAAAGGAGGGGGCGCGCAGCAATTACCCACTCCTGACTCGGGGAGGTAGTGACGATAAATAACAATCCAGGACTCTTAAGATGCTCTGTTATTGGAATGATTAATAAAAAATTATAGGGAATGTCACTGGGGTATTTTGGATTTGGAAACGTTAGACAGGAGAGGCCCTGCTGCCGCTTTGTTGACTCTAGATAACTTCTGCCTGATCGCACGTCCCAGTGACGGCCACGATCCATTTGGATATCTTCTCTATCAACTTTCGATGTTCTTTTCTGAGCCTACCATGTTTATCATGGTTATCGGTGAATCAGGGTTCCACGCCGTAGAGGGAGCGTGAGAAAGGGATACCACATCCAAGGGAGGTCAATGGCTGCAATGTTATCGAGCTGAAATGTGGGTCCAGTTATTAAAGCAGAAGGATCGAATGAAAGGGCAAATTACAGACGAATTTTACAAATTTAATTCCCTGTCACCTATGCAGAGCAGAGGTTTTTCATCGCCAGAAATGGGTTAATGTCACCCAGAGCAGGGGTTTATTCATAGAAAAAATGGTAAAATGTCACCCAAGAATGATTTTTTTTTACCTGTCTACTAGGTATAGCAGTGGTATATCACACCCAAAAATTTGTGAATTTCACCAGAAAATGTAAAACACAA
Organism: Bufo bufo; assembly: GCF_905171765.1. Taxonomy (NCBI): domain Eukaryota; kingdom Metazoa; phylum Chordata; class Amphibia; order Anura; family Bufonidae; genus Bufo; species Bufo bufo. The sequence continues at coordinate 689,535,727 of NC_053389.1, read as the reverse complement.
ATTAGTGAAATGTTTTTACCTGTCTACTAGGTACAGCCGGGGTATATCACACCCAAAAAGAGGTGAATTTCATCCGAATATGTAACAGACAAATTAGTGAAATGTTACTGGTCTACTAGGTAGAGCAGGGGTGTATCACACCCAAAATTTGGTGAATTTCACCCGAATATGTAATAGACATGTGATTTTTTTTTTACCTATCTACTAGATACAGCCAGGGTATATCACACCCAAAAAGTGGTACATTTCAACCGAATATGTAACAGACAAATTAGTGAAATGACATAAAATAAAATACAATAAACAATTTACTTGATTTATGAGGTGGAGGTCCATATGGAGTAGGAGTTTGAGGAGGCGGTGGATGTAGCGGTGTAGGTGGAAGCGGCGGTGGAGGAGGACGAGGTAGCTAACACTGGTTTTAGGTTTCATTTATTTTTTATTTTATTAATTTTTAAATTAGGGTACACTCCAAAAGAGTGGGAAATATCCAAAATACAACAATGAGCAATTGCGCTGCAGTATAACAATGGCTGGTTAAGGCCGGTATACATGTCAATTCTGCACAAGATACAGACAAGTCCTGTGGGATCCATGCCTGTTTCATTTTAATGAACGTGAGCTTATCCACATTGGCTGTGGACAGGCGGCTGCGCTTGTCTGTGATAACACCCCCTGCCGTGCTAAACACACGTTTAAACAATTCACTGGCTGCAGGGCAGGCCAGCACCTCCAAGGCGTAAAGGGCGAGCTCAGGCCAAGTGCCCAATTTGGAGACCCAGAAGTTGAAGGGGCAGACTCGTCATTCAGTACATGTAGGCGTGTGCACACATACTGCTCCACGATGTTGCTGAAATGCTGCCTTCTGCTAAGACATTCCATATCAGCTGATGGTGCTGGTTGTTGTGGCATGCTGACAAAGCTTTTCCACATTTTGGCCATGCTAAGCCTCCCTTCTGAGGTGCTGGTGGTGCCCCAGCTGCGTTGGCGACCTCTTCCTCCTCCTCTGCCTTCGCCTTGTGCTTCCACTGTGCCCCCGCTCTCATGTGGGAATGCAACCAGCAGCACGTCTACCAGTGTGCGCTTGTACTTGCGCATCTTACGATTATGCTCCAGTGATGGAATTAAGGACGGTACGTTGTCCTTGTAACGGGAATCCAGCAGCGTGGCCACCCAGTAATCAGCACAAGTTAGAATGTGGGCAATTCGGCGGTCGTTACGGAGACACTGCAGCATGTAATCGCTCATGTGTGCCAGGCTGCCCAGAGGCAACAAAAAGCTGTCCTCTGTGAGAGGTGTATCGTCTGTGTCCTCTGTATTCCCCCAGCCACGCACCAGTGATGGCCATGAGCTGTTTTGGGTGCCATCCTGCTGTGAACACGGTTCCTCCTCCTCCATCTCCTCCTCATCCTCCACCTCGTCATCCTCCAGAACTGTGCCTTGGCTGGACAATTGTGTACCTGGCGTTTGTGGGTGCAGGAACCCACCCTCGGAGCCACTTGTGAATGACTAGCCGGAAACCCTACAAAATGATCCCTCTTCCTCCTCCACCTCCTCCTCCTGTGCCACATCCTTTCCATCACCGCCAGCAGCGTTTTTTCAAGGAGGTATAGAAGTGGGATAGTTACGCTGAGAACGGCATTATCAGCACTGGCCATGTTGGTGGAGTACTCGAAACAGCGCAACAAGGAACACAGGTCTCGCATGGAGGCCCAGTCATTGGTGGTGAAGTTGTCCTGTTCCGCAGAGCGAATCACCCGTGCGTGCTGCAGCTGGAACTCCACTATCGCCTGCTGCTGCTCGCACAGTCTGGCCAGCATGTGCAAGGTGGAGTCCCACCTTGTGGGCATGTCGCATATGAGGCGGTGAGCGGGAAGGCTGAAGTTACGCTGCAGCGCTGACAGGCGAGCAGCAGCAGGGTGAGAACGCTGAAAGCACGCACAGACGGCCTGCACTTTATGCAGCAGCTCTGACATATCGGGGTAATTTTTAAGGAACCTCTGCACCACCAAATTCAGCACATGCGCTAGGCAAGGGATGTGCGTCAAACCGACTAGTCCCAGAGCTGCTACGGGATTTCGCCAATTATCGCACACTACCAGGCCGGGCTTGAGGCTCACTGGCACCAACCACTCATCAGTCTGTTGTTCAAGACCCGTCCACAGCTCCTGCGCGGTGTGGGGTTTGTCCCCCAAACAGATAAGTTTTAAAACTGCCTGCTGTCGTTTACCCCTGGCTGTGCTGATGTTGGTGGTGAAGGTGCTACTCTGACCGGATGAGGAGACGGTAGAGGATGAGGAAGCGGAGTAAGAGGAGGAAGCAACAGGAGGCAAACTGAAGCGCCCTGCAATCCTCAGTGGTGGAAGGACATGCGCCAAACTGGTATCTGCCTCAGGTCCAGCAGCCACTGCATTTACCCAGTGTGTTGTTAGGGAGATATAACATCCCTGACCGTGCTTACTGGTCCACATATCTGTAGTTAGGTGGACCTTGCCACAGATGGCATTGCGTAGTGCACACCTGATTTTGTCCCCCACTTGGTTGTGCAGTGAAGGCATGGCACGCCTGGCAAAGTAGTGGCGGCTGGGCACAACGTACTGTGGTACAGCCACCGCCATAAGGCTTTTAAAACTCTCCGTCTCCACCAGACGGAATTACAGCATTTCAAAGGACAGTAATTTTGAAATGCTGGCATTCAGGGCCAGGGATCGCGGGTGGCGAGTGTTTGGGAGATGGATAGCTAAACGCTTCCGTGGGACATTGTGGAGATGCTTAGTGACCCAGGTGTTGGTGTTGCTGGCAGATCCTCTGTTTGCGGTGTGGCAGGTGGCACTGTCACTCCAGAGGTGGATAAAGAGGCCGAGACTGCAGCAGAAGAGGAAGCAGGAGGAGCCAGAGACCTTTCTTGGTTTTTGAGGTGTCTACTCCACTGCAGCTCGTGCTTTGCACTTAGATGCCTGGGCATGCAGGTTGTGCTCAGGTTGAGATCGTTTATGCCTCGCTTCAGGCTCTGATTGCACAGCATGCAAACCACTCGTGTCTTGTTGTCAGCACATTGTATGAAGAACTGCCACGCCAGGGAACTCCTTGGAGCTGGCTTTGGTGTGCTCGGTCCCTTGCTGTGGTGGGCAGTAGCAGGCGTACTGTCTAGGGGATGGCCGCTCCGCTTTTGCACCCTGCTTCCTCTTCTGCTGTGCTGGTGGCTCTGTGCGACCGCCGGCTCTTTCTCCTCACTACACAGGTCACTCGCATGACCTTGATTCCATGTGGGGTCAAGGACCTCATCGTCCTCCACATCATCTTCCACCCAGTCTTCACCCCTGCCTTCCTTGTTGGTCTGCACACTTTCGAAAGCCCCAGCAGTTGGCACCTGTGTTTCGTCATCATCTGGTGGTCCTCCCATGTACTGCGGTGGTCCTCCCATGTACTCATCTTGAAACATAAGTGGTTGGGCATCGGTGCACTCAATCTCTTCCACTTCTGGGGCAGGGCTAGGTGGATGGCCCTGGGAAACCCTGCTAGCAGAGTCATCAAAATGCAGAAGAGACTGCTGCATGACTTGCGGCTCAGACTGCTTGGCTGATTTGCAAGGGAGTGAGGTGAAAGACTGATGGACATCGGCTGCAGGTGCCAACTCTGATCTTTCAGCAGGAGACTGGGTGGGAGACAATGTAAAGGAACTGGAGGCACTGTCAGAAACCCAATCTACTATCGCCTGTACTTGTTCTGGTCTCACCATTCGTAGAGCCCTAGGCCCGACCAAATACCACTGAAGGTTCTGTCGCCTAATCGCACCTGAGGAAGGTGTTTCACTTGTGCGTGTAGCTGGCACAGATCGACCATGTCCTCTCCCTGCAACAGGAGCTCCACCAGCAGCACCATGACTGGGGCTATGTCTCTTATTTGACGCTCTCCTCAAATTTCTCAAATTTAGGATCTTGCCCAAAATGGGTGGGTTTTTTTTAATAGCAGAATAGAACAACAGTATCTAAAGGGTATATCTCACAATGACAGATGCAGCAAAGGCGATGCTGCAAATATGACAGCAGTATATAACGCTTGAATTTCACACGTACAGATGCAGACAAAGCCGCAAATTAAGTATTTTGCCCAAAATGGGTGTTTTTTTAATACCAGAATAGCACAGCAGTATCTATAGCATGTATCTCACACTGACAGATGCAGACAAGGCTGCAAATTAAGTATTTTGCCCAAAATGGATGTTTTTTGAATAACAGAATATGACAGCAGTATATAACGCTTGAATTTCACACGTACAGATGCAGACAAGGTCGCAAATTAAGTATTTAGCGCAAAATGGGTGTTTTTTTAATACCAGAATAGCACAGCAGTATCTAAAGTGTGTATCTCACACTGACAGATGCAGACAAGGCCACAAATTAAGTATTTTGCCCAAAATGGGTGATTTTTGAATAATAGAATATGACAGCAGTATATAACGCTAGAATTTCACACGTACAGATGCAGACAAGGCCGCAAATTAAGTATTCTGCCCAAAATGGGTGTTTTTTTAATACCAGAAAAACACGCTTTACTGCTGTGCTATTCTGGTATTAAAGAAATACCCATTTTGTGCAAAATACTTAATTTGCGGCCTTGTCTGCATCTGTACGTGTGAAATTCAAGTGTTATATGCTGCTGTCATATTCTGTTATTAAAAAAAAACACCCTTTTTGGGCAAAGTACTTAATATTACAGCCTTTGCTGCATCTGTGATTGTTAAAAACAAGCTTGAAATACTTCAATAATTTTCTGGGTTTTAAAAAACACCCATTTTTTGCAATACCCTCCATCAGGGGCCTCTGCCACATTAGTCAGTGTGCAATTTAAGCTAGAAATGCAGCTATAATTTTCTGGGTTTTAAAAAACACCCTTTTGGGGCAAAATACTCAATTTTACAGCCCTTGCTGCATTTGTACATGTGAAATTCAAGTGTTATATACTGCTGTCATATTCTGTTATTCAAAAAACACCCTTTTGGGCAAAATACTTAATTAGCGGCCTTGTCTGCATCTGTCAGTGTGAGATACATGCTTTAGATACTGCTGTGCATCTCACTCTGACAGATGCAGACAAGGCCGCAAATTAAGTATTTTGCCAAAATGTTTTTTTTTTTAATACCAGAATAGCACAGCAGTTTCTAAAGCGTGTATCTCACACTTGCATGGCTGTGATGGCTTCTAAGGGCACAGAGTTAAAAGCTTGTTGATTGGCTGCTCTGCAGCCTTTCAAAAAGCGCCATAAAATAGCCGAACACCGAAGCCGAACTTTTACTGAAATGTTCGGGTTCGGGTCTGGGGTCCAAAAATCCTAAAGTTCGGTACGAACCCAATGACTGGGACCTTCTTCTGCCCAATCTCATGTTCGCTGTGCGAGAGGTACCCCAGGCCTCTACTGGGTTCTCGCCCTTCAAATTGTTATATGGCAGACATCCTCGTGGTTTGTTGGATGCAGCCAAAGATGGATAGGAACAGCAACCCACTCCACATAAAAGTGTCCTTAAGTATGGTACCAAGATGCAACAGTGGATAGAGACCGTTATGCCTCTTGTCAGGGAGCATATGGAGGCTGCTCAGTGAGCCCAGAGTCGTATGTATAATCAGTAGGTTCAGATCATCTTTAACCCGGGTGATTTGGTTTTGGTTCTGGTGCCGACTGTGGAAAGTTCCTGGCCAGGTGGCAGGGGCCCTACGAGTTACTGAAAAAATTGGAGAGGTAAATTACAAGTTACACCAGCCAGGGGGGCGAAAGCCAGAGCAGGTGTACCATGTAAATCTACCCAAACCGTGAAAAGATAGGGAAACCTGTACTGAAGACAGCCCGCGGCCAAGTTTTCTAGACAAAGCGGTTTTGGCCCCTCTGTCTGAAGCAAAGAAAGCGGCTGCCACAGTAAGAATTGCTGACAGCCTCTCCTCTAAGCAGGCTCAGGAGGAGAGTTTATTTGTCGGAACACAGATGTGTTTTTGGATCTCCCTGGATGCACTTCCACAATTCGGCATGGCATTGTCACTGAGCCTCAGGCGAAGGTCCGGCTAAAACCATACCGGGTACCCGAGGCTCAGAGGAAGTGCAGATGATGCAGATGATGCTGAGGCTAGAAGTCATTGAGGAGTCTAAAAGTTAGTGGGCTAGTCCTATAGTGCTAATACCCAAGCCAGACGGGACACTCCGGTTTTGTAATGATTTCCAAAAACTAAACGAGATCTGTAAGTTTGATGCATATCCCATGCCTTGGATGGATGAGCTTATTGAGAGGTTAGGCCAAGCGCGGTATTTTTCTGTTTTGGACCTCACCAAAGGGTACTGGCAGGTACCCTTGATGGAGGCTGCCAAAGAGAAAACTGCCTTCATCACTCCAGAGGGGTTGTACCAATATAAGGTGTTACCCTTTTGTGTGCATGGCACCCTGCCACTTTTCAACGGCTCATGGACATTGTGTTGCATCCACATTGTCAGTATGCTTCGGCTTACCTGGACGATATTGTCATCCACAGTACCGACTGGGAAAGTCATCTACCCAAAGTGGACTCTCTTAAGAAGGCTGGACTGACCTCTAACCCAAAGAAATGTGCGATAGAATTAGATGAGACTAAGTACCTGGGGTATGTCATTAGACGTGGAGTTATCAAACCCCAAGTGAATAAAATAGAGGCGATTCGGAGCAATTAAAGTCGTTCCTGGGAATGGTGGGCTATTATATGAGGTTTGTTCCCCACTTTGCCAATTTAGCGGCTCCATTGACAGAGCTCTTGAAGGGACGGAAGTCCGTGATGGTCCGCTGGAATAACCAGGCGGAAGAGACTTTTTCCACGTTATAGTCGGTCCTGGGGGGCGTCACCGCCCGACTTCAAGAGGGAGTTTGTGGTACAGACCGATTCCTCTGAAGTAGGCCTCGGAGCTGTACTCTCTCAGGAAATCAATGGGGAGGAATATCCTGTTGTTTTACTGAGCTTCAAACTCACCCCAGCCAAGACCAGGTACAGTATAGTGGAGAGAGAGTGCCTGGCCATCAAGTGGGCACTCGAGTCTCTCCACTATTATCTGTTGGGGAGAAAGTTCCGTCTGGTGACCGACCACTCCCCTTTTAAGTGGATGAACCAGGCCAAAGAGAGGAATGCTCGGGTCACCAGATGGTTCTTGTCATTACAGAACTCGAAGTTCTCAGTGGAACACATGGGAGGCCCTTGCAGGGAAACGAGGATGCCCACTCACCACGCCAAGGTCGCCTCTTTTTGGTGGGACCTACTCTGACAAAAAGGCGCAGCGCAATGCGGTGACAAAGCGGCACTGCCCTAGTAGGCGGCGGGACCCAGGAGTTAAACAGCAACCCTGCTGTCTGACAATGCCACCCATGGCACTGGGTCCCACCAACCCACCAGCACAGCACCACAAAAACAAAGGCCATCACGCAGTACTGCACCATGTGAACAGTTGTCTAAGACAACATGTCCATTGCTATCAGGAGCTATAGGTCAATTACCACTTTCCTGCAGACTTCTGCGATTAAAACCACCTGTGCCGAATGAGAGGAGTGCTGAGTGAGTGTGGTGAGTGGGCTTATGCCTTTTGATCAAAATGTACACTAATGCCTCTTGTACAGCATGCAGTATGGGGGGCTGTACACTTCAATATGGCGCTGAGAAGCAAGTTTAATTAGATCAAAGCATAGCATTGTGGATGTGCGATCGAGTTCTGTTTTTCTCCCCCTGGCATGTTATTGGACTTTTTCTTCTTTACTACTGGTATCAGCACTGGTAAGTGCAAATTAGTATATGTTTTCCATCATTTTCAATACTTTTTCTATACAGGGTGTCTGCAGTGACTTATGACTTCTGTGCAATACCTTCTATGTGTCAGGGCCAGAGATAGGAAAAATATATGTGAAAACTAGTATATTTTTTCCATCATTTTCAATACTTTTTCTATAGAGGGCATCTGCAGTGACTTGTGACATCTGTGCAATACTTTTGGAGGTAAAACATTAGAGTTCCTCGATGTACTAGTCGCAATAGATAGGGACACTATAGTCACTACCGGTTTTCGCAAGCCCACTGCCACAAATTCACTAATTCATTAAGACAGCTATCATCCACATAGTGTAAAACAAGCAGTTCTGTATGGACAATTTATACGTTTAAAACTTATTAATAGCACAGAAGCAGGGTATATACAGCAGGCTCAGGAACTTAAAGAAAGACTGTTAGTCAGGGGTTACCTAGAAATTTATCTAGATATAGCCATAGAAAGAGCAGGCCATTTCACACAAAGTGAGCTACTCAGCAAGAGAAAAGGCAGTCCGAGAAAAAGTACCACAGATAGATTTGCCTTTGCTTTCAAATATAGCCCTTTAGCAGACACGATCAAACAAGTCATTTTCAAAAACTGGGACATCCTCAGAAATAAAGAGGGACTCCAGGATTTAATATGTAACAAACCGCTCATTACGTTCAAAAAATGTCATACGATCAAAGACAAATTAGTGAGGAGTAGACTGAAGGAAACAAAAACAAAAACTTGGCTCACTGAACGTATACCAGTAGGGAGCTATAAATGTGGCGATTGTTCGTTCTGTCAGCATTCCCTACAGGGCAAGTACATCTTTTTTGCAGGCATCAAACACAGGGTTAAACAATTTACCACATGTAAAAAAAAATACGTGGTTTATTTGATATTATGCTCCTGTGGATCTTTCTACATAGGGAAGACCATTCGCCCCCTATGTTTGAGAGGTTCAGGGAACATGTTAATTCTGTTAGGTCAGGAAAAGGGTGCCCCAGACTCATCGAGCATACAGTATACAGTCGTGGCCAAAAGTTTTGAGAATTAGATAAATATTGGAAATTGGAAAAGTTGCTGCTTAAGTTTTTATAATAGCAATTTGCATATACTCCAGAATGTTATGAAGAGTGAACAGATGAATTGCATAGTCCTTCTTTGCCATGAAAATTAACTTAATCCTAAAAAAACCTTTCCACTGCATTTCATTGCTGTCATTAACGGACTTGCTGAGATCATTTCAGTAATCGTCTTGTTAACTCAGGTGAGAATGTTGATGAGCACAAGGCTGGAGATCATTATGTCAGGCTGATTGGGTTAAAATGGCAGACTTGACATGTTAAAAGGAGGGTGATGCTTGAAATCATTGTTCTTCCATTGTTAACCATGGTGACCTGCAAAGAAACGCGTGCAGCCATCATTGCGTTGCATAAAAATGGCTTCACAGGCAAGGAAATTGTGGCTACTAAGATTGCACCTCAATCAACAATTTATAGGATCATCAAGAACTTCAAGGAAAGAGGTTCAATTCTTGTTAAGAAGGCTTCAGGGCGTCCAAGAAAGTCCAGCAAGCGCCAGGATCGTCTCCTAAAGAGGATTCAGCTGCGGGATCGGAGTGCCACCAGTGCAGAGCTTGCTCAGGAATGGCAGCAGGCAGGTGCGAGCGCATCTGCATGCACAGTGAGGCGAAGACTTTTGGAAGATGGCCTGGTGTCAAGAAGGGCAGCAAAGAAGCCACTTCTCTCCAAAAAAAACATCAGGGACCGATTAATCTTCTGCAGAAAGTATGGTGAATGGACTGCTGAGGACTGGGGCAAAGTCATATTCTCCGATGAAGCCTCTTTCCGATTGTTTGGGGCATCTGGAAAAAGGCTTGTCCGGAGAAGAAAAGGTGAGCGCTACCATCAGTCCTGTGTCATGCCAACAGTAAAGCATCCCGAGACCATTCATGTGTGGGGTTGCTTTTCATCCAAGGGAGTGGGCTCACTCACAATTTTGGCCAAAAACACAGCCATGAATAAAGAATGGTACCAAAACACCCTCCAACAGCAACTTCTTCCAACAATCCAACAACAGTTTGGTGAAGAACAATGCATTTTCCAGCACGATGGAGCACCGTGCCATAAGGCAAAAGTGATAACTAAGTGGCTCGGGGACCAAAACGTTGACATTTTGGGTCCATGGGCTGGAAACTCCCCAGATCTTAATACCATTGAGAACTTGTGGTCAATCCTCAAGAGGCGGGTGTACAGTCGTGGCCAAAAGTTTTGAGAATTACACAAATATTAGTTTTCACAAAGTTTGCTGCTAAACTGCTTTTAGATCTTTGTTTCAGTTGTTTCTGTGATGTAGTGAAATATAATTACACGCACTTCATACGTTTCAAAGGCTTTTATCGACAATTACATGATATTTATGCAAAGAGTCAGTATTTGCAGTGTTGGCCCTTCTTTTTCAGGACCTCTGCAATTCGACTGGGCATGCTCTCAATTAACTTCTGGGCCAATTCCTGACTGATAGCAACCCATTCTTTCATAATCACTTCTTGGAGTTTGTCAGAATTAGTGGGTTTTTGTTTGTCCACCCGCCTCTTGAGGATTGACCACAAGTTCTCAATGGGATTAAGATCTGGGGAGTTTCCAGCCCATGGACCCAAAATGTCAACGTTTTGGTCCCCGAGCCACTTAGTTATCACTTTTGCCTTATGGCACGATGCTCCATCATGCTGGAAAATGCATTGTTCTTCACCAAACTGTTGTTGGATTGTTGGAACAAGTTTCTGTTGGAGGGTGTTTTGGTACCATTCTTTATTCATGGCTGTGTTTTTGGGCAAAATTGTGAGTGAGCCCACTCCCTTGGATGAAAAGCAACCCCACACATGAATGTTCTCAGGATGCTTTACTGTTGGCATGACACAGGACTGATGGTAGCGCTCACCTTTTCTTCTCCGGACAAGCCTTTTTCCAGAAGCCCCAAACAATCGGAAAGAGGCTTCATCGGAGAATATGACTTTGCCCCAGTCCTCAGCAGTCCATTCACCATACTTTCTGCAGAAGATCAATCTGTCCCTGATGTTTTTTTTGGAGAGAAGTAGCTTCTTTGCTGGCCTTCTTGACACCAGGCCATCTTCCAAAAGTCTTTGCCTCACTGTGCGTGCAGATGCGCTCACACCTGCCTGCTGCCATTCCTGAGCAAGCTCTGCACTGGTGGCACTCCGATCCCGCAGCTGAATCCTCTTTGTAGCATATATTGGAGGCGTGGCGATCTCCTTTGAGTCAAGCACACCTGACCAGTTAATCTGTCCTGGAGGCTGGTTTTAAAGTCAGTATGAAACTGAGTCTGCTTATATAGAACCTACCATTGGCCATCTGGCTCCAGGAGAGGTATATGGTGGGTTCAGCATGCATGTTGGTACTTGCATCCCTGGATCCGATGAAAGCTGTAATGGCACCGGACGGGGTTACAAGCAAAGTGTACTTGGCTTGCATGCTGACCTGCATTCCCTGGATTTTATGTGGCTGTCATGGCCCATGAACAGGTGGGAGCAAGAGTTAGGGACCACTCAATTGAGACGACCTTGACGCGGTGAGTGGCTTACTATGCTTTGGCCAAAATATAAACCAATGTCTCATCCAGCATGGAGGGCAGAGTGCTGGATGCAGTGTGCGATCACATTTGCATTTTCCGTTTGTGTATGTAGTTCGCCATAGTGATGTGCACCTGCAGGCAGGTTGTGCGGACTCAACCCCTTATATTTTTTTCTTTGTAGCATATATTGGAGGCGTGGCGATCTCCTTTGAGTCAAGCACACCTGACCAGTTAATCTGTCCTGGAGGCTGGTTTTAAAGTCAGTATGAAACTGAGTCTGCTTATATAGAACCTACCATTGGCCATCTGGCTCCAGGAGAGGTATATGGTGGGTTCAGCATGCATGTTGGTACTTGCATCCCTGGATCCGATGAAAGCTGTAATGGCACCGGACAGGGTTACAAGCAAAGTGTACTTGGCTTGCATGCTGACCAGCATTCCCTGTATTTTATGTGGCTGTCATGGCCCATGAACAGGTGGGAGCAAGAGTTAGGGACCACTCAATTGAGACGACCTTGACGCGGTGAGTGGCTTACTATGCTTTGGCCAAAATATAAACCAATGTCTCATCCAGCATGGAGGGCAGAGTGCTGGATGCAGTGTGCGATCACATTTGCATTTTCCGTTTGTGTATGTAGTTCGCCATAGTGATGTGCACCTGCAGGCAGGTTGTGCGGACTCAACCCCTTATATTTTTTTCTTTGTAGAATAAAGAAACATCTTGCAATACTTGGGTGAGTGCCGCTATCGTTATTCATTCTACCTACCGAATGCTACACTGTGAACCTTCTTTGATAGCAGAGCACCACTGATTAAAGTAATCACCTGACTGAGCCGCATAGTTCCACGTCTTGCAGCGATAATATTGGACATACTAGCAGTGCCGTCTCCCATTTCTACAAATCCTTATCACATCTGTGCAATACCTTCTGTGTGTCAGGGACAGAGATAGGAAAAATATAAGTGAAATCTATGTTCCCTTTTCCTTACTTTTACATACTTTTTCCATATACTGTGCTTGCTGTGAACTGTAACATCCGTGCCACATCTTGTGTGTCAAGTGTGCATATAACATTTAATATGAAAAAGGCAAGCATTAAGGGATGGGGAAGTGGCCGTGATGCTGATGGTTCACGCAGAGGCCGTGGCCATGGGCACGTTGAAACTGTGCCTGCTGCCAGAACACAAGAAAAACAATCATCCATGATACCTAGCTTCATGTCCAAGTTTGCAGGGCGTCACAGGACAAAACTCTTGAAGTCAGACCAGTGCGACCAGTTTGTCGGTTGGATTGCAGCAGATAATGCTTCCAGTCGGTTAAGCACCACCCTGTCTTCCACCAAGTACAGTCTCAGTAGTCAAGAGTCTGGTCAACAGAATACTCATCCTGATCCTCCTTCCTCCCGCAATTTACAGTCTGGCCAAACAAGTGATCCCACACTCGGAAATTCCGATGAGCTCTTTTCATCACCATTACTTGATTTGGCCCTCTCGCCAATCACGCTTGAAGAGGGACATGAAATCTTGTGCCCTGATTTCCAACCTCTTGAGCATCCACAATCACAAGAACATCAAGGTGGGGAACGGCAATTAGTGTTTAATGAGGTGGATGATGATAAGACAAAGTTGCCAATGAGTGAACAGCAATTGCTGTCTCAAGAGGTTGATGAAGAGGATGAGACACAGTTGTCAATCACTGAGGTTGCGGTTAGGTCAACAAATCAAGAGGATGATCAGAGTGAGAAAGTGGAAGAGGATGTGGTGGACGATAAAGTCACTGACCCACCCTGGGAAGGTGGAAAGCCGAGCGAGGACAGCAGTACAGAGGGGAGGGATCTGCAGCACCGCAACAGGCTGGAAGAGGCAGTGGGTTGGCAAAAGGGAAAATGCGGGCCACAACAAACAGGTCCGCAACTGTTCCATGGAGCACCCCCTTGCGTAAATCTCCCTTGCCAAGGGGTAGGTGTTCCGCAGTATGGCGCTTTTTTGAGGAAAGTGCGGACGACAAAAGAATAGTAGTTTGCAACCTGTACCACACCAAAATGAGCTGGGGCGTGAACACTAGCAACCTCACCACCACCAGCATGATCTGCCACATGGCATCCAAGCACCATAATAAGTGGGACGAACGCCTGGGTCCACAATCTGTGTCTGCGGGTCACACCACTGCCTACTCTTTCCCTATGGAACATACTGGCCAATCGCCTGTCGAAGGCGCAGGGGAGGATGCCTCCAGCCCTACACCTGGACCTTCGCAAGCACCATCAGCGACCACATCCACTTCCCTGTCCCAGCGCAGCATCCATATGTCATTACCCCAGGCATTTGATTGCAAGCGCAAATACCCAGCCACCCACCCACAGGCCATAGCACTAAATGCGCACCTTTCAAAATTACTGACCCTGGAAATGTTGCCATTTAGGCTTGTCAACACTGAGGCCTTCCGCAGCCTGATGTCGGCGGCCGTCCCGCGGTACTCTGTCCCCAGCCGCCACTATTTTTAAAGGTGTGCCGTGCCCGCCTTACACCAACATGTGTCCTAAAATGTCACACGTGCCCTGACCAAAGCAGTTATTGGGAAGGTCCACTTAACCACGGACAAATGGACAAGTGCATTTGGCCAGGGATGCTACATTTTCCTGACGGCACACTGGGTGAAAATTGTTGAGGCTGGAAGCGAGTTGTACCCTGGGATGGCACAGGTGCTACTGACGCCGAGGATTGTGGGCCCTAATTCCAACAGGGTTTACGCCAGCACCTACATTAGTGGCTCCAACCCCCACTTCTCCTCCTCTGCCTCCTTCTTCACTTCCACCTCTGAATTCTTATCTTGCAGCACTAGTCAGCCATCAGCCAGTAGCTGGAAGCAGTGGAGCACTGCAGTGGGGAAGTGTCAACAGTAGAGTTGAGCGAACACCTGGATGTTCGGGTTCGAGAAGTTCGGCCGAACTTCCCGGAAATGTTCGGGTTCCGAACCCGACCCGAACTTCGTCCCGAACCCGAACCCCATTGAAGTCAATGGGGACCCGAACTTTTCGGCACTAAAAAGGCTGTAAAACAGCCCAGGAAAGGACTAGAGGGCTGCAAAAGGCAGCAAAATGTAGTTAAATTCCCTGCAAACAAATGTGGATAGGGAAATGAATTAAAAAATAAAATAAATAAAAATTAACCAATATCAATTGGAGAGAGGTCCCATAGCAGAGAATCAGGCTTCATGTCAGCAGAGAATCAGTCTTCATGTAATAGCAGAGAATCAGGCTTCACGTCACCCAAAACTGGAACAGTCCATTGTCAGATATTTAGGCCCCAGAACCCAGGCAGAGGAGAGAGGTCCCATAACATAGAATCTGGCTTCATGTCAGCAGAGAATCAGTCTTCATGTCATAGCAGAGAATCATGCCTCATGTCACCCACCACTGGAACAGTCCATTGTCAGATATTTAGGCCCCGGCACCCAGGCAGAGGAGAGAGGTCCCATAACAGAGATTCAGGCTTCATGTCAGCAGAGAATCAGTCTTCATGTCATAGCAGAGAATCATGCTTCACGTCACCCAACATTGGAACAGTCCATTTTCATATAATTTAGGCCCCGGCACCCAGACAGAGGAGAGAGGTCCCATAACATAGAATCTGGCTTCATGTCAGCAGAGAATCAGTCTTCATGTCATAGCAGAGAATCATGCTTCATGTCACCCACCACTGGAACAGGCCACTGTCAGATATTTTTAGGCCCCGGCACCCAGACAGAGGAGAGGTTCATTCAACTTTAGGTTGCCCAGCAATATAATGGTAAAATGAAAATAAAAATAGGATTGAATGAGGAAGTGCCCTGGAGTACAATAATATATGGTCAAGGGGAGGTAGTTAATGTCTAATCTGCCCAAGGGATGGACAGGTCCTGTGGGATCCATGCCTGGTTCATTTTTATGAACGTCAGCTTGTCCACATTGGCTGTAGACAGGCGGCTGCGTTTGTCTGTAATGACGCCCCCTGCCGTGCTGAATACACGTTCAGACAAAACGCTGGCCGCCGGGCAGGCCAACACCTCCAAGGCATAAAAGGCTATCTCTGGCCACGTGGACAATTTGGAGACCCAGAAGTTTAATGGGGCCGAACCATCAGTCAGTACGTGGAGGGGTGTGCACAGGTACTGTTCCACCATGTTAGTGAAATGTTGCCTCCTGCTAACACGTTCCGTATCAGGTGGTGGTGCAGTTAGCTGTGGCAGGGTGACAAAACTTTTCCACATCTCTGCCATGCTAACCCTGCCCTCAGAGGAGCTGGCCGTGACACAGCTGCGTTGGCGACCTCTTGCTCCTCCTCTGCCCTCGGCCCTGTCTGGCCACATTTGTACCTGGCCTCTGCTGTTGCAAAAAACCTCCCTCTGAGTCACTTCGAAGAGACTGGCCTGAAAGTGCTAATAATGACTCCTCCTCCTTCTCCTCCTCCTCCTGGCCCACCTCCTCTTCCATCATCGCCCTAAGTGTTTTCTCAAGGAGACATAGAAGTGGTATTGTAACGCTGATAACGGCGTCATTGCCACTGGCCATGTTGGTGGAGTACTCGAAACAGCGCAACAGGGCACACAGGTCTCGCATGGAGGCCAAGTCATTGGTGGTGAAGTGGGGCTGTTCCGCAGTGCGACTGACCCGTGCGTGCTGCAGCTGAAACTCCAATATGGCCTGCTGCTGCTCGCACAGTCTGTCCAGCATGTGCAAGGTGGAGTTCCACCTGGTGGGCACGTCGCATATGAGGCGGTGAGCGGGAAGGCCGAAGTTACGCTGTAGCGCTGACAGGCGAGCAGCGGCAGGATGTGAAAGCCGGAAGCGCGAACAGACGGCCCGCACTTTATGCAGCAGCTCTGACATGTCGGGGTAGTTGTGAATGAACTTCTGCACCACCAAATTCAGCACATGCGCCAGGCAAGGGATGTGCGTCAAACCGGCTAGTCCCAGAGCTGCAACGAGATTTCGCCCATTATCGCACACCACCAGGCCGGGCTTGAGGCTCACCGGCAGCAACCACTCGTCAGTCTGTTGTTCTATACCCCACCACAACTCCTGTGCGGTGTGGGGCCTGTCCCCCAAACATATGAGTTTCAGAATGGCCTGCTGACGTTTACCCCAGGTTGTGCTGAAGTTGGTGGTGAAGGTGTGTGGCTGACTGGGTGAGCAGGTGGAAGAAGAGGAGGAGGAAGCCGAGTAGGAGGAGGAAGCGACAGGAGGCAAAGAATGTTGCCCTGCGATCCTTGGCGGCGGAAGGACGTGCGCCAAACAGCTCTTCGCCTGGGGCCCAGCAGCCACTACATTTACCCAGTGTGCAGTTAGGGAGATATAGCGTCCCTGGCCGTGCTTACTGGTCCACGTATCTGTGGTTAGGTGGACCTTGCCACAGATGGCGTTGCGCAGTGCACACTTGATTTTATCGGATACTTGGTTGTGCAGGGAAGGCACGGCTCTCTTGGAGAAGTAGTGCCGCCTGGGAACAACATACTGTGGGACAGCAAGCGACATGAGCTGTTTGAAGCTGTCTGTGTCCACCAGCCTGAATGACAGCATTTCATAGGCCAGTAGTTTAGAAATGCTGGCATTCAGGGCCAGGGATCGAGGGTGGCTAGGTGGGAATTTATGCTTTCTCTGAAATGTTTGTGAGATGGAGAGCTGAACGCTGCCGTGTGACATGGTTGAGATGCTTGGTGACGGAGGTGGTGGTGGTGTTGGTGGTACATCCTCTGTTTGCTGGGCGGCAGGTGCCAACATTCCTCCAGAGGCGGAGGAAGAGGCCGAGGCGGCAGCAGCAGAAGAGGTAGCAGGGGGAGCCTGAGTGACTTCCTTGTTTTTATGGTGTTTACTCCACTGCAGTTCATGCTTTGCATGCAGGTGCCTGGTCATGCAGGTTGTGCTAAGGTTCAGAACGTTAATGCCTCGCTTCAGGCTCTGATGGCACAGCGTGCAAACCACTCGGGTCTTGTCGTCAGCACTTTGTTTGAAGAACTGCCACGCCAGGGAACTCCTTGAAGCTGCCTTTGTGGTGCTCCATCCCAGATGGCGGTGGCCAGTAGCAGACGGACTCTCTTGGCGGCGGGTGTTCTGCTTTTGCCCACTGCTCCCTCTTTTGCTACGCTGTTGGCTCGGTCTCACCACTGCCTCTTCCTCCGAATTCTGAAAGTCAGTGGCACGACCTTCATTCCATGTGGGGTCTAGGACCTCATTGTCCCCTGCATCGTCTTCCACCCAGTCTTCCTCCCTGACCTCCTGTTCAGTCTGCACACTGCAGAAAGACGCAGCAGTTGGCACCTGTGTTTCGTCATCATCAGAGACGTGCTTAGGTTGTATTCCCATGTCCTCATCATTAGGAAACATAAGTGGTTGTGCGTTAGTGCATTCTATCTCTTCCACCCCTGGGGAAGGGCTAGGTGGATGCCCTTGGGAATCCCTGCCAGCAGAGTCTTCAAACAGCATAAAAGACTGCTGCATAACTTGAGGCTCAGACAGTTTCCCTGATATGCATGGGGGTGATGTGACAGACTGATGGGCTTGGTTTTCATGCGCCATCTGTGCGCTTTCTGCAGAAGACTGGGTGGAAGATAATGTGAACGTGCTGGATCCACTGTCGGCCACCCAATTGACTAATGCCTGTACC
This sequence comes from Bufo bufo, assembly GCF_905171765.1. NCBI lineage: Eukaryota > Metazoa > Chordata > Amphibia > Anura > Bufonidae > Bufo > Bufo bufo. The sequence goes on along the minus strand of NC_053389.1, from coordinate 689,517,700 downwards.
TGCTCAGGCCTTACCATCCTTAGAACGTCATTGGGCCCCACGAAATATTGGTGTAAATTCTGCTGGCTACTGGGACCTGAGGTAGTTGGTTCACTAGGACGTGTGGCTGTGGCAGAACGGCCACGTCCTCTCCCAGCACCAGAGGGTCCACTAACACCACCACGACCATGTCCGCGTCCGCGTCCCTTACTAGATGTTTTCCTCATTGTTACCGTTCACCACAATAAGAAAAAAATTATTTGGCCCAATGTATTGAATTTAAATTCAGGCCTTTTTTTTACAGGCACCTAACACTATCTGGCTATCTATTTAGGTACCGTATAACACTAATACAGGCACAACAGTAACAACAGATTTAGCTGAATATAAATTGTAGGCCTAGTATTTAGGCGCTGGGTGACAGGTATACGTTTACGGACAGAATTAGACTTGGATATGCACAGTAGCGTGTGTGTGAAGTTATTGAGAATGACCCTATCAGCACCTTGAATCTAATATACCCTTTTAGGGTTAGATTTAAAGTAGGCCTGATACAGCAGAAACCACTAATTTAGAAAATTGCTAGGTTGGGAATTGTATTTCAACCCAGAACAAAAACTGTGCTTTGACGGACACAATATAACTTAACCAGCTACAGCAATAACCACATATTTAGCTGAATATAAATTTGAGTCCTATTATTTAGGCGCTGGGTGACAGGTATACGTTTACGGACAGAATTAGACTTGGATATGCACAGTAGCGTGTGTGTGAAGTTATTGAGAATGACCCTATCAGCACCTTGAATCTAATATACCCTTTTAGGGATAGATTTAAAGTAGGCCTGATACAGCAGAAACCACTAATTTAGAAAATTGCTAGGTTGGGAATTGTATTTCAACCCAGAACAAAAACTGTGCTTTGACGGACACAATATAACTTGAGCAGCTACAGCAATAGCCACAGATTTAGCTGAATATAAATTTGAGGCCTATTATATAGGCGCTGGGTGACAGGTATACGTTTACGGACAGAATTAGACTTGGATATGCACAGTAGCGTGTGTGTGAAGTTATTGAGAATGACCCTATCAGCACCTTGAATCTAATATACCCTTTTAAGGATAGATTTAAAGTAGGCCTGATACAGCAGAAACCACTAATTTAGAAAATTGCTAGGTTGGGAATTGTATTTCAACCCAGAACAAAAACTGTGCTGTGACGGACACAATATAACTTGAGCAGCTACAGCAATAGCCACAGATTTAGCTGAATATAAATTTGAGGCCTATTATTTAGGCGCTGGGTGACAGGTATACGTTTACGGACAGAATTAGACTTGGATATGCACAGTAGCGTGTGTGTGAAGTTATTGAGAATGACCCTATCAGCACCTTGAATCTAATATACCCTTTTAGGGATAGATTTAAATAACCACACTATTGATGGTTAAATGGACTTGGTGGCAGCTTGCCCCTGATGTAGGATATAGCCAAAAAATAACCACACTATTGATGGTTAAATGGACTTGGTGGCAGCTTGCCCCTGATGTAGGATATAGCCAAAAAATAACCACACTATTCATGGTTAAATGGACTTGGTGGCAGCTTGCCCTTGATGTAGGATATAGCCAAAAAATAACCACACTATTCATGGTTAAATGGACTTGGTGGCAGCTTGTGCTGGCGCACCACAAGCCACAAAATGGCCGCCGATCACCCCAGAAAAAAAGTGACTGAAAAACGCTCTGGGCAGCCTAAAAACAGTGAGCAATTGAATAGCAGCAGTTCAATGATCCACAGCTGTAGATCGATCACTGTCTTAAGTGTTTTGGAGGAGTTAATCACTGCCTAATCTCGCCCTAACGTCGCAGCTGCAACCTCTCCCTACACTTGTAACAGCAGAGTGACGTGCAGCGCTACGTGACCCAAGCTTATATGGGGGCTGGGTCACATGCTGCACTGGCCAATCACAGCCATGCAATAGTAGGCATGGCTGTGATGGCCTCCTGGGGCAAGTAGTATGACGCTTGTTGATTGGCTGCTTTGCAGCCTTTCAAAAAGCGCCAAGAAAGCGCCGAACACCGAACCCGCATTTTTACGAAAATGTTCGGGTTCGGGTCCGTGTCACGGACACCCCAAAATTCGGTACGAACCCGAACTATACAGTTCGGGTTCGCTCATCCCTAAGTCAACAGTCCGTGTTGAAGCTGATATGCTTAGGGGACAAACAACACACCGCCGCAGAACTGTTGCAGGGGATAAGAGACCAGACTGAGCTGTGGCTCTCGCCACTCAACCTACAACCAGACTTGGTTGTGTGTGATAATGGCCATAACTTGGTGGCGGCTTTGACGCTCGGCAAGCTCACACACATCCCATGCCTAGCCCACATCTTAAACTTAGTGGTTCAGCGGTTTATCAAAACCTACCCCAATTTGCCTGAGCTACTGGTGAAGGTGCGCCGTGTGTGAGCACAATTCCGCAAGTTGCGTGACGTGAGCACATGCTGGAACTCGACGTTCCACATGTTGGCCAGGCTTTGTGAGCAGCAGAGAGCAATAGTGGAATACCAGCTGCATGTCACAGTGGGGAGTGGGGGAACCCCCCACCATAAAATGTCACCAAATACTAGGCCATAGGCAGGGAAAAGTTCGGGTTCGCTTATCCCTAGTCAACAGTCCGTGCTGAAGCTGATATGCTTAGGGGACAAACAACACACCGCCGCAGAACTGTTGCAGGGGATAAGAGACCAGACTGAGCTGTGGCTCTCGCCACTCAACCTACAACCAGACTTGGTTGTGTGTGATAATGGCCATAACTTGGTGGCGGCTTTGACGCTCGGCAAGCTCACACACATCCCATGCCTAGCCCACATCTTAAACTTAGTGGTTCAGCGGTTTATCAAAACCTACCCCAATTTGCCTGAGCTACTGGTGAAGGTGCGCCGTGTGTGAGCACAATTCCGCAAGTTGCGTGACGTGAGCACATGCTGGAACTCGACGTTCCACATGTTGGCCAGGCTTTGTGAGCAGCAGAGAGCAATAGTGGAATACCAGCTGCATGTCACAGTGGGGAGTGGGGGAACCCCCCACCATAAAATGTCACCAAATACTATGCCATAGGCGGGGAAAAGTTCGGGTTCGCTCATCCCTAGTCAACAGTCCGTGCTGAAGCTGATATGCTTAGGGGACAAACAACACACCGCCGCAGAACTGTTGCAGGGGATAAGAGACCAGACTGAGCTGTGGCTCTCGCCACTCAACCTACAACCAGACTTGGTTGTGTGTGATAATGGCCATAACTTGGTGGCGGCTTTGACGCTCGGCAAGCTCACACACATCCCATGCCTAGCCCACATCTTAAACTTAGTGGTTCAGCGGTTTATCAAAACCTACCCCAATTTGCCTGAGCTACTGGTGAAGGTGCGCCGTGTGTGAGCACAATTCCGCAAGTTGCGTGACGTGAGCACACGCTGGAACTCGACGTTCCACATGTTGGCCAGGCTTTGTGAGCAGCAGAGAGCAATAGTGGAATACCAGCTGCATGTCACAGTGGGGAGTGGGGGAAACCCCCCACCGTAAAATGTCACCTAATACTAGGCCATAGGCAGGGAAAAGGGAGCTGGTCACCTCCTAAAGCTTCCCTCAATCACCCCTAGTCTCCTGGCTGTATGAGCCGCCTTCAATGGTAAGGGGCTCATACCCACGAACCTAGAAGTCTAGGAATCCCTGCATTATCCTCCACATTGTGACAGGGCAGAGATCTCCTGTTCATCCAACACCATGGATGAAAGGCGTCTCTAGAGGCCCAGTAGCTGACAGGGAGAAAGTACACAGTGTAACAACAGAACACTAGCAACAACCAACACTTACCTGCCGTAGCAGAGATGGAGAAACAACACCAAACTTCTACCCGGACCTCCATGGGAACACCAGATGCACGGAAGCTCCAGGAATTCAGTCTTATGGTTCACCCCTCCGGGAAACCAGCCCCCTTTCGGAGGTAATACACACAAAGGGAAACGTCTTGCACACATGTAGGGACAACACCAACAACATCCCAGACATGCAACAACAAACTAGACGTACAACAAACCACCTACTCAAACCCACACCATAAACAACACACCATGAGGGGAAGGAAGACAAGGAGGAAACACACAGTATGACATCTGAGATGACATTGCAAAAAACATCGATGTCAAACTTGGATAGCCCTCAGATCTCATCGATGCACAGAATAACCATCTCTCATGCAAGGCAGACAAACCAAAACTGATCTGAGTCTCCAAGCCAAAGTATATAAAGAGACCTGAGACCACACCCAACTCACCACTTTGCTTCAGCCAGTGTATTAACCCTACACACACCACACAGCAGGGAGACACTACTTAAAACCTGTGACACTGCCACAACATGCCAAAACAGCAACATGTTGCCACCGGCAACAGCAAGCGTGGCAACAGTGTCACGGCATACACAGTAGGCCGTGACACTGCAACATGGTCGTCGCCTTTCCAGTCAGCTTCTGCTAATCAGAAGCGAGGAGTGGGCATGGATGTCTGAACTCTGTGAGGTTTTACGCAACTTTGAGGAATCAACACAGATGGTGAGCGGCGATAACGCTATTATCACCATAACCATCCCACTTCTGTGTCTACTCAAACGCTCGCTGCTCACAATTAAGGACGACGCTTTGCATGTGGAATAGGTGGAAATGGGGGAAGAAGACATTACACAGGGTGATAGCCAGACCACACTCCGTCTGTCTTCTTAGTGCAAATTGGACGATGAAGAGGAGGAGAAGGAAGAGGAGCAGGAGACGCTTGCCTCTGCTACAGAGGGTAGTACCCATGGAAGTTTAATTCCATCTGTTCAGCGTGGGTGGGCAGAAGAGGAGGAAGAGGATGAGGAGATGGACAGTCATCCTCCTGATGACGACAGCGAAGTCTTGCCTGTTGGTACCCTGGCACACATGGCTTACTTCATGTTAGGCTGCCTTTCCCGCGACCCCCGCGTTATACGCATTTTAGACAACACAGATTACTGGGTGCTCACCCTTCTCGACCCCCGCTACAAAGAGAACTTCTCATCTCTCATTCCTCAGTTGGAGAAGACTAGCAAAATGGTGCAATACCAGAAGGTACTTGTTGAAAAATTCCTCCAAAAATTTCCACGCTGGCGGCAGAGTATGTACTTCCTTGGGCAACCGAGAAGGAGAGACAAGGGGAACACACAGCAGTACCAACAGAGGCAGGGCAACACTCTCCAAGGCCTGGGACAGTTTCATGACACCCACCAGCACCCTCACCCTGATGCACGGCCTAGTGTCACAAGGAGGGAAAAGTTTTGGAAGATGGTAAAGGCGTACGTAGCAGACCGTGTCAGCGTCCTCAGTGATCACTCAGTGTCTTACAACTACTGGGTGTCCAATCTGGACACGTGGCACAAACTGGCGATCAACGCCTTGGAGGTGCGGGCCTGCCCTGCCGCCAGCGTTTTGTCTGAGCGGTATTTAGTGCTGCTGGTTGCATTATAACAGATAAGCGTATCTGTCTGTCAACTGAAAATGCTGATAGGTTGACTCTTACAAAAATGAACAAGGCCTGGATTGCCCCAGACTTCTCGACTTCACCAGAGGAAAGCGGATGAACAAAGGCATTTTAAATGTGTTGTTTAATGTATTCAATGCACTGTATTCCCATGCACCCCTTCAACCACAAAAAAGGTTATATGGTTAAATCTTCCTTTTCTCATCCTCCTCCTCCTCTTCCATCATATCAACATGCTTATTCGTCACATATAATGCCCTGACATATAATGTTTTACAGGGTCAGCTCACCTGCAGGCCCTCGCATATAATGTTTTATAGGGTCAGCTCAGCTGCAGGCCCTCGCATATAATGTTTTACAGGGTCAGCTCAACTGCAGGCCCTCCCATATAATGTTTTACAGGGTCAGCTCACCTGCAGGCCCTCACATATAATGTTTTACAGGGTCAGCGCACCTGCAGGCCCTCGCATATAATGTTTTACAAGGTCAGCTCAACTGCAGGCCCTTGCATATAATGTTTTACAGGGTCAGCTAACCTGCAGCCCCTCGCATATAATGTTTTACAGGGTCAGCTCACCTGCAGGCCCTTGAATATAATGTTTTAGAGGGTCAGCTCACCGGCAGGCCCTTACATATAATGTTTTACAGGGTCAGCTCACTTGCAGGCCTTCACCAACAATCTTTTACAGGGTCAGCTCACCTTCTGATGACGACAGCGAAGTCTTGCCTATTGGTACTCTGGCACACATGGCTGACTTCATGTTAAGCTGCCTTTCCCCGCGGGTTATACGCATTTTAGACAACACGGATTACTGGTTGTTCACCCTTCTCGACCCCCGCTACAAAGAGAACTTCTCATCTCTCATACCTCAGGTGGAGAGGACAAGCAAAACAGTGCTATACCAGAAGGTCTTTGTTGAAAAATTGCTCCAAAGTTGATATGGGAGCACACCCCCGAATGGATCGTCGCCGTCACAGGGACGTGCAGATACCCAGAGGTTATCTAGAGTCACAAATGCGGCAGCAGGCCCTCGCCCCTTATGTTTTAGATGGTCAGATCAGCAGGTCCTTGCTCCAAATGTTTTTGAGGGTCACCAGCAGGCTATCAATCATAATTTTTCAAAGGTGTGTATGATGCCCTCCTTTATGTGTAACAAAGGGTGTTTTGGAGTGCCGATTCCTTGTAATTTTTGGCAGCCCTTTCACTTAGTGCATAGGCAATGTGTTCGGCCAGAGCACCCGAGCACTTTGGTGCTCGATCAACACTAGTTGACTCTTATCAAAATGAACAAGGCCCGGATTGCCCCTGACTTCTCTACTCCACCAGAGGAAAGCAGCTGAACATAAAGGCACTTTAAATGTCATTTTTATGGTGTATTGAATACATTGTATTCCCATGCACCACATCCACCACAAAAAAGGGTATATGCTTCAATTTTCCTTTTCTCGTCCTCCTCCTCCTACATTATCAACATGCTTATTAGGCTGCCCTCGCTCCTAAAGTTTTTGAGGGTCAGCTAAGCAGCAGACCCTCACCCCTAAATTTTTAGATGGTCAGATCAGCAGCAGGCCCTTGCCGCTAATGTTTTAGATGGTCAGCTCATCAGCAGACCCTCACCCCTAATGTTTTAGAAGGTCAGATCAGCAGCAGACCCTCACCCCTAATTTTTAGATGGTCAGCTCAGGAGCAGACCCTCACCCCTCATTTTTTAGATGGTCAGATCAGCAGCAGGCCCTCACCCCTAATGTTTTAGAAGGTCAGCTCAGCAGCAGACCCTCACCTCTAATGATTTAGAAGGTCAGATCAACAGCAGACCCTCACCCCTAATTTTTTAGATGGTCATATCAGCAGCAGACCCTCACCCCTAATGTTTTAGATGGTCAGCTCAGCAGCAGACCCTCACCCCTAATGTTTTAGAAGGTCAGATCAGCAGCAGACCCTCACCCCTAATTTTGTAGATGGTCAGCTCAGCAGCAGACCCTCAACCATAATTTTTTAGATGGTAAGATCAGCAGCAGGCCCTCGCCCCTAATGTTTTAGAGTGTCACCAGCAGGCCCTTGCTCCTAATGTTTTTGAAGGTCACCAGAAGTCCATCAATCATAATTTTTCAAGGGTGTGTATGATGCCCTCCTTTATGTGATATACAGGTTGTATCGGAGTGCCTCTTCCTGGTAAATTTTGGCAGCACTTTCACTTTATATACAAGTAAATATCCAGGAAAGAATTCCTAACAATTTTTCCTCTAAAATCAATTTTATCTTCGGTTTGGTGCGTATTATTGTAAGTCTGCAAAAGTGGCGTACTACTCGGACAACATCGTTCCCAGCAGCGACCTGGGAGTCCAAGATGTATCCAGACATCCTCCCCATGCTGTTCCCGAACCATTTCAGTGGTGTTTTCATGAACTTCTGACCTTTTCCTATGAACCAGACATAGGAGCACCCGAGCATCCCAAAGTGTTCTACTCGAGCACCTGAGCACTTTGGTGCTCGATCAACACTAATGGGCAGTTTTATTCATAAACAATGCTTGGAACTCCTAAAGAAGCTTTGGGAGGTGAAACTAGTTGGGCACTTATGAGCTCCATCCTGAGATGATGCCTACAATTTTATTGCATGTTTGATACAAGATATAGATCTTTGATTGGATTGGGCGTCACTCTTTATCAGGCAACACAGACAAGTTGGTTGGTATATCAGAAATGTTTTATATATGATACTTAAAAATAATTTACAACATGTTGCATAAAATTCATACATTCAATCAATGTTAAAACTCAGACTAAAACTTCAAAATATACACTTCTATATACTAAAAGTCCTTGGGGGGGGGGGGCTGTTGAGCCAATAAGTCCAAAGGCAATTATAACCCTGATGTGTATTAGCAGCTATACTTGTGGGAGAGCACAATGTTCAATAGAGCAATGTCCAAAGAGATCAATATCATCCCCAGATTTTGACAAGTTGCAGTAATCCAATGCTATACTTTGTATAGAATATATAGAGTACTTTACCCCTCCTGTGTTCGGGCCATTTGTGCACCAGTTTGTCAGATGTGGTGCTTTAAGCTTCCAGGACCTGTCGGTAAAGTCTATAGGGGTTTACACCCTTGCCTGGATAGCAGTGTGATTTCTTTGCTCTGCTTTGACCTTCCAGGACCTGTGGCGTCCCACGTGGTTGGCTGGGGCGGTCAGATGACTTGAATTTCCAGGCGGGGTTTTCAAATTAATCTGTAGATGTTAAAAGTTGAAATCAGACGATTTCCAAATGTTGTTCCTTGATGTTCCCTCACTGTCTTTACCAGTTGCTCTATTGAACATTGTGCTCTCCCACAAGTATAGCTGCTAATACACATCAGGGTTATAATTGCCTTTGGACTTATTGGCTCAACAGCCCCCCCCTAAGGACTTTTAGTATATAGAAGTGTATATTTTGAAGTTTTAGTCTGAGTTTTAACATTGATAGAATGTATGAATTTTATGCAACATGTTGTAAATTATTTTAAAGTATCATATATAAAAAATTTCTGATATACCAACCAACTTGTCTGTGTTGCCTGATAAAGAGTGACGCCCAATCCAATCAATTACCTTTTTAGGCTACTTTCACACCTGCGTTCCGAGCGGGTCCGTCTGGTATCTGCACAGACGGATCCGCTCCTATAATGCAAACGCTTAGATCCGTTCAGAACGGATCCGTTTGCATTACCATGAACAAAAAAAAAATGTATATTTTTTTTTTTTGTTGTTCATGATAATGCAAACGGATCCGTTTTGACTTTACATTGAAAGTCAATGGGGGACGGATCCGTCTGAAAATTGAGCCATATTGTGTCAACTTCAAACGGATCCATCCCCATTGACTTACATTGTAAGTCTGGACGGATCCGTTTGCCTCCGCACGGCCAGGCGGACACCCGAACGCTGCAAGCAGCGTTCAGGTGTCCGCCTGCTGAGCGGAGCGGAGGACAAACGGTGCCAGACTGATGCATTCTGAGCGGATCCGCCTCCACTGAGAATGCATTAGGGCTGGACGGATCCGTTCGGGGCCGCTTGTGAGAGCCTTCAAACGGAGCTCACAAGCGGAGCCCCGAACGCTAGTGTGAAAGTAGCCTTACTTTACCAGCATTAGGGAGTGATGTCGGGCAGTGCACCTACCCAATAGCGGATCAGAAAGTGAGCCACCAACCTTGTGCTATTTAAGATATAGATCTTGTGAGTATTCTGAATAAATACAGCAGGCTGTTTTACTCAGGGATACACCACCAATAAGGCAAGGTGAGGCCATTGCAAGGGGGGCAGCAGAAGGGCCATAGGCAATGAACGCTTCCATTGTGAAAAAGCTCATCTCTACATATTGAACTACATCGATGTACTCAGGACAGCATTACACTTGAACGCTGCGACAGGGCACAGGAGCAAAGTCTCACTGGCCCACTGTTTCCTTTAATAGACTTTAATCCTAGTACCTGTAGCCTAGCAGAGGCCGGTGCCATTATTATCGCGTTGCCTGAGCCGGGCTGCATAGAGCGCAGGGTACAGACTAGAAGAGGTCTATGTCTTGCACTGCATCGCTGACAGCAGAATGGAGGAAAGTATTTGAGTTTATTATTTTTATTTGGCAGCATGGTGTTGGGCCACAATGGGGTGGGGGGTCCTTATTTTGTACCTGGAGAAAGCACTATGGGGACATTGCGGCTATAAAAAGGAGCGTTTTTGTACTGGCACACAATATAATTGGGCCACTATGGGGACATCCATTCTACTTAGGGCACTAAAAAGGAGAAGTTTTTTGTACTGACACGTTATAAGGGAATATTTTTGTACTGAAATATAAAGGGACAGTTTTTGTACTTAGCACACATTAAAGGGGAGCATTTTTGTACTGGCACACATTGCAAAGAGAAACTACCGTATTTTTCGCCCTATAAGACACACTTTCCCCCCCCCAAAAGTGGGGGGGAAATAGCAGTGCGTCTTATGGGGCGAATGCTGCATTTTGCCCAATTGTCAATGATACGCCGCGCCGCGATGCCGCGCAGCGGGTGTATCAGCTGAGAGGGAGGACGGGCTGGGGGCCGGCATCTGCTTTTATAATGACAGCAGGGCCCGTGCAGTGACTGTATTCTACTACATGGGCCCCTCTCACTGTATATAATCGTATCTGTAATTGTAGGCATTGTTAATGTATAAAAATTCTGGGTAATCAGCGCCTGTATTACGGTACTTACAAGCGCTCGGTAGCAGAGAGGAGGGAGGAGGCAGGCGGGGAGGACGGGCGCTGGCAGCATGAGTCACTAAGTCACGCGCCTGCGCCGCCCACTTTATGAATGAAGCAGGCGGCGTGGGCGCATGACGTAGTGACTCACGCTGCCAGCGACCATCCTCCCGGCCTGCCTCCTCCCTCCTCTCTGCTACCGAGTGTTTGTACCAGTAAGTACCGTAATACAGGCGCTGATACCCAGAATTTGTGTACATTAACAATGCCTACAATTACAGATACGATTATATACAGTGAGTAGAATACAGTCACTGCACGGGTCCCGCTGTCATTATAAAACCAGATGCAATCCACACCCCCTGTATTGGGGGTCATTCACACTACAGGGACACTGTTATGGAGAGGATCTGTGGATGACACATAGCATAAGATGCTATATATGTGTCATCCACAGATCCCCCCATAACAGTGTCACCCACAGATCCCCCATAACAGTGTCACCCACAGATCCCCCATAACAGTGTCCTCAACAGATCCCCCATAATATTGTCATCCACAGACCACCATTAGTTCAAAACCCACCAAAAGTGCGTCTTATAGGGCGATAAATACGGTATTTTACTGGCAAAAGTTATAAGGGGTTATTTTTTGTACTGTCACATAATATAGGGGGTATTTTTTTGTTGTTCAAATACTTTTATTGAAAAGGATAAAGAAAATAACAATATATAACAGTTTTGAAGTGTATTAAACAGCATTGTTTAAATACTATCTGTTCAGAATAAAATAGATTTTGCATATCTTACATGAAGAATAAGGATTGTTAAATAAGATCAAACACTTCAGGAGAGGATTGTGGAACATCTAAAATCCCATGGATTGAAAGATGAAAAATAGCATGGGTTTACTTCAGGGAGATAATGTCAAACTAATCTTATTGATTTTTTTGATTGGGTGACTAAAATAATAGATGGTGGAGGTGTAGTAGATATCGCTTATCTAGACTTTAGTAAGGCTTTTGATACTGTCCCACATAGAAGGCTTATCAATAAATTGCAGTCTTTGTGCGTGGACTCCCATATTGTTGAATGGATTAGGCAGTGGCTGAGGGACAGACAACAGAGGGTTGTAGTCAATGGAGTATATTCAGACCGTGGTCTTGTTACCAATGGGGTACCTCAGGGATCTGTTCTGGGACCCATATTGTTTAATATCTTTATCAGCGAAATTGCAGAAGGCCTCGATGGTAAGGTGTGTCTTTTTGCTGATGACACAAAGATTTATAACAGGGTGGATGTTCCTGGAGGAATACACCAAATGGAAAAGGATTTAGGAAAACTAGAGGAATGGTCAATCTGGCAGCTAAAATTTAATGTTGATAAGTGCAAGATAATGCACCTGGGGCGTAAAAACCCAAGAACAGAATATAAAATCAGTGATACAGTCCTAACCTCAGTATCTGAGGAAAGGGACTTAGGGGTCATTATTTCAGAAGACTTAAAGGTAGGCAGACAATGTCATAGAGCAGCAGGAAATGCCAGCAGAATGCTTGGGTGTATAGGGAGAGGAATTACCAGTAAAAAGAGGGAGGTGCTCATGCCGCTCTACAGAGCACTAGTGAGACCTCATTTGGAGTATTGTGCTCAGTACTGGAGACCATATCTCCAGAAGGATATTGATACTTTGGAGAGAGTTCAGAGAAGAGATACTAAACTAGTACTTGGATTGCAGGATAAAACTTACCAGGAAAGATTAAAGATTAGCTTGGAAGAAAGACGAGACAGAGGGGATATGATAGAAACTTTTAAATACATAAAGGGAATCAACAAGGTAAAAGAGGAGAGAATATTTAAAAGAAGAAAAACTGCTACAAGAGGACATAGTTTTAAATTAGAGGGGCAAAGGTTTAAAAGTAATATCAGGAAGTATTACTTTACTGAGAGAGTAGTGGATGCATGGAATAGCCTTCCTGCAGAAGTGGTAGCTGCAAATACAGTGGAGGAGTTTAAGCATGCATGGGATAGACATAAGGCCATCCTTCATATAAGATATGGCCAGGGGCTATCCATAGTACTCAGTATATTGGGCAGACTAGATGGGCCAAATGGTTCTTATCTGCCGACACATTCTATGGTTCTATGTTTCTATGTTCATTGTAAGGGGAGAGGGGGAGTGAGAGGGGAGGGAAGAGTCGGATATACTACCTGGAATACTGGATCTTTTATAAAGAGAAGGAAAACTAAAAATAAACAAAAGCATAGGACTTACGTCCAAACATCAGCTCGAGCCAACCAATTGTGAAAGGCTTGTGAACCTTTAAATAGAATCCAATGGAAATACAAACAGTTGGCACTCCTCCTCATGAATCGTCGTGCTCGCATCCAGGGTAAGAATAACCCGCTTCAAACATCCAAAGAAAAGACCGGCACTTCACTCCTTGTTCAATATAGTGTTGCTTTATTCAAGCATAGAGGAGAGACACAGCACTAAAGCGACATGTGTTTCAGCTTGAATGCGAGCCTTTTTCAAGCATAGTATGACATTACAAAAAACACATTTAAATAGTGCGCCATCACCGGCGTCAAAACGTGTTGACGTCACATCACCATAGTAACTTATATACACAAAACATAGAACACAGTAGAAGACATTGTAATACATAATCATAATGCAGGTAAACATCTAAATTTATCTTGTAACTTCATGTAGAAAGAATGGGCTGTGAGAAGGAAAATAAAAGAGGTAAGTCAGCAACATGTGATGCAAATAAACAAAATTCATTTAAACCAAAAAATAATTACCCTGAGATATCTAAATCTCATACAGGCTACACTTGGATTAGGGGTTTCCAGTTTGGTCATTTTTTCTGTGACTAGATGAATGTAAAAATATAAGTTTAAAACATAATAGCATTAATTGTCAATTATAAAGAAAAACATACATCATTTATAACCTACAAAAATGCACTCAATTCATACTCCCGATTGACACCACTTGGTTCAAGGGTTTGCAGAGTGTGGATCCAAAAACGTTCCCGCTGATAGTTTCTCTATTGTACGGATCATAGGGTGTATTTTTTTATACAGTCACACATCATAGGGGAATTATTACTACTAGGGGCACTATGAGGGCATTATTACATCTGGAAGCAAAATGAAGGCACAGTAATTTTTTTAGAGCACTGTGTGTCAATAATTATTGAAGGGGAACTATCTGTTTCCGCAGTATAGTATTGGGAAGCACAGTGGGCACAGTATGTGGCGCTGTATTACCCTACACACCGTATATGTTTTGCAGCTCTGTATGTAATGTTTTCCAAGTTTGTCTTTAACAGTAGAGCTGGAAGGAAGGGGTCAGATTAAGAAATTGGCATCCGGGGGTGTGGGGGGATTGGGTGGCACAGTTTCCGTTTTCGCCTCAGGTAGCAGAAAGGCTAGGTGCACCCCTGGTTTTACCTTAAATCAGGGGTGTAGCTATAGGGGGTGCAAAGGTAGCAGTCGCTACAGGGCCCAGGAGCCTAAGGGGGCCCATAGACCCTTGTGCTGCATAAGAAGACACCAGCATTATAGAAAGTGCATGCTGGTCAAGTTACACCTCTGGCTGGAGGGAAGGCGTTAGGTCAAGAATTTGGCATGGGGGGGTGCCGTTTCAATGTTTGCCTTGGACGGCAGAAAGGTTTGTGCTTCCCTGCCCCTGGCCACAAAGCACTGAGGGAAGGGGGGCCCAAGCTAAACTCTTGAACTAGGGCCCATGAGCTTTTAGCTATGCCCCTGCCTTAAATCATTCTGCAAAAGGCTCTGTCTTTTTGTGTCTCCAAATTCCTATGACTGTTAGAGGATCAAGATCCAAGTTACCCAGCTTCAGCTGGCAAACAGTGATTTGAAAGAATAAAGTGTTGCTGTGTAGCTATCTATAGCACTTGTGGTGATCCATACAAGTCTACAGGAGGCAGGGGCGGATTGGCCATAAACCCTACAGGGAAATTTCCCGGTGAGCTGATGCCCAGGCAGTCACTCAAGCCCCCTTGATGGCCGCAGACCAGGTACATAATCATCTGATGCTCAACGGCTGCAGGTGCCCTCGTAATCTCAACTGAATTATCATTATTATGTGCCGGCAGGCTGTGCGGTGGGAGGGTAGGTGCAGGCAGTGCGGGTGGGCGCACGATCATCCCGCCCGCCCCCTCTCATTTCCAGGATGGCTGAGCACTTTTAGCAGAGTGTCAGCACATTGCTGGCACTCTGCTTGAAATGGCTGACATCTGTGCTGTGATGTCAGCCGTTTAACCCCTTCAGTGCCAAAACAGCTATTTCTTGTTACCTTGCCTCACAAAAAGTGTAATATAGAGCAACCAAAAATCATATGTACCTTAAAATAGTACCAAGAAAAATGCCACCCTATCCTGTAGTTTCCAAAATGGGGTCACTTTTTTGGAGTTTCTACTCTAGGGGTGCATCAGGGGGACATGATGTCAAAAGACCAGTCCAGCAAAATTTGCCTTCCAAAAACCGTATGGCATTCCTTTTCTTCTGCGCCCTGCCGTGGGCCCGTACAGTAGTTTACAACCACATATGGGGTGTTTCTGTAAACTGCAAAATCAGGGCCATAAATATTGAGGGTTTTTTGGGCTGTTATCCCTTGCTTTGTAACTGGAAAAAATCTGCCAAAAAAGTTAAATTTTGAAATGCTATCTTTATTTTCCATTAATTCTTGTGGAACACCTAAAGGGTTAACAAAGTTAGTAAAATCAGTTTTGAATACCTTGAGGGGTGTAGTTTGTAAAATGGGGTTATTTTTGGGTGGTTTCTATTATGTAAGCCTCACAAAGTGAGTTCAGACCTGAACTGGTCCTGAAAAAGTGGGTTTTAGAAATTTTCTGAAAAATTTCAAGATTTATAAAATAAAATGGCATTCACAAAATGATCCAAACATGAAGTAGACATATAGGGAATGTAAATGAATAGATATTTTTGGAGGTATTACTATCTATTATAAAAGTAGAGAAATTGAAATTCAGAAATTAGCTAATTTTTCAAAACTTTTTGTAAATTTTGCATTTTTTTATAAATACATTTTTTTTTTTTTTACTCCATTTTACCAGTGTCATGAAGTACAATATGTGCTGAAAAAACAATCTCAGAATGGCCGGGATAAGTAAATGGTCAGATTTGCAAAAAATGGCTTGGTCCTTAAGGTGAAAATGAGCCCGGTCCATAAGGGGCTAAATATTTTAATAGTATAGGTGTTTTTGTACGTGAACAATGCCCTTGATGTTGTTGTTTTTTTATTGTTTAGGTATTTTTATTTTCTGGAAAGATTGTAGATTTATTAAAACTTTTAAAAAAAAATTGAAACTTTTTATTAGGTTCCCAAGTGGACCACAACATGCAATTAGTGTTGAGCGAAGCGAAGCATTCAAAGTGGAATTCGCTCCGAAGTTTAGGAAAACTTCGATTTGCCACAAAGCTGAATTTCCTCATGTTTCATGAGAATTAATCAGGCTTTCCTAAAGTGGCGGCTAAATACAGTGGATATAAAAAGTCTACACTCCCCTGTTAAAATGTCAGGTTTCTGTGATGTAAAAAATTAGACAAAGATAAATCATTTCAGAACTTTTTCCACCTTTAATGTGACGTATAAACTGTACCATTCAATTTAAAAACAAACTGAAATCTTTTAGGTGGAGGGAAGAAAAAAAAAAAAAACTAAAATAATGTGGTTGCATAAGTGTGCACACCCTCTTATAACTATGGATGTAGCTGTGTTCAGAATTAAGCAATCACATTCAAAATCATGTTAAATAGGAGTCAGCATATACCTGCCATCATTTAAAGTGCCTCTGATTAACCCCAAATAAAGTTCAGCTGCTCTAGTTGGTCTTTCCTGAAATTTTCTTAGTCGCATTCCACTGCAAAAGCCATGGTCCACAGAGAGCTTCCAAGCATCATTCTAGGCTATGGGGTAGAGTGGCAAGACAAAAGCCTTTTCTTACGAAGAAAAACATCCAAGCCAGGCTACATTTTGCAAAAACACATCTGAATCTCCCAAAAGCATGTGGGAAAAGGTGTTATGGTCTGATGAAACCAAGGTTGAACTTTTTGGCCATAATTCCAAAAGATATGTTCGGCGAAAAAATAACACTGCACATCACCAAAAGAACACCATTCCCACAGTGAAGCATGGTGGTGGCAGCATCATGCTTTGGGGCTGTTTTTCTTCAGCTGGAACTGGGGCCTTAGTTAAGCTAGAGGGAATTATTAGAAGCTGCTAGAAAGCTGAACATGAAGAGGAACTTCATCTTTCAGCATGACAAGTGGCGGATTACAATAGGGACGTTCGGGTCGGCAGCCCCGGGCCCAGCACCGCTGGGGGGCCCAGCGCCGACCCGAACGCCCACATACTGCGGCGGGGCACGGGAGCGCATGGCTCCCTGTCCCGTCCGTAATCACCGCCATAGGCTTCAGGCTTTGTAGGCCTGAGGCCTATGCGGTAGTAGAGAAATCCCGGCGCAGGCGTGCGTGATGACGTCATCATCGCGCGCCTGTGCCGGGACGCAGCACTGTGACGCACCTGACTGATCCCGCCTTCCTCTGCGAGCAAGCGCCTGGCCCTGGACATAGGTGAGTATTTATCTTTTCATTTTTTTGTTCATTTTTATTTTTTTATTTCATGTGCTTACTTGGGGGGCAGTGTGGGGACAAATTACTATATGGGGCAGTGTGGGGACAAATTACTATATGGGGCAGTGTGGGGACAAATTACTATATGGGGCAGTGTGGGGACAAATTACTATGTGGGGGCAGTGTGGGATAAAAATTACTATGTGGGGGCAGTGTGGGGACAAATTACTATGTGGTGGCAGTGTGGGGATAAATTACTATGTGGGGGCAGTGTGGGGACAAATTACTATGTGGGGGCAGTGTGGGGACAAATTACTATGTGTGGGCAGTGTGGGGACAAATTACTATGTGGGGGCAGTGTGGGGGCAAATTACTATGTGGGGGCAGTGTGGGGGCAAATTACTATGTGGGGGCAGTGTGGGGCAAATTACTATGTGGGGCAGTGTGGGGGCAAATTACTATGTGGGGGCAGTGTGGGGACAAATTACTATGTGGGGGCAGTGTGGGGGCAAATTACTATGTGGGGGCAACTTACTATGTGAGGGCAGTGTGGGGACAAATTACTATATGGGGCAGTGTGGGGACAAATTACTATGTGGGGGCAGTGTGGGGACAAATTACTATGTGGGGGCAGTGTGGGGACAAATTACTATGTGGGGGCAGTGTGGGGACAAATTACTATGTGGGGGCAGTGTGGGGACAAATTACTATGTGGGGCAGTGTGGGGACAAATTACTATGTGGGGCAGTGTGGGGACAAATTACTATATGGGGCAGTGTGGGGACAAATTACTATGTGGGGGCAGTGTGGGGACAAATTACTATGTGGGGGCAGTGTGGGGACAAATTACTATGTGGGGGCAGTGTGGGGGCAAATTACTATGTGGGGGCAGTATTGGGGCAAATTACTATGTGGGGGCAGTGTGGGGGCAAATTACTATGTGGGGGCAGTGTGGGGCAAATTACTATGTGGGGGCAGTGTGGGGACAAATTACTATGTGGGGGCAGTGTGGGGACAAATTACTATGTGGGGGCAGTGTGGGGACAAATTACTATATGGGGCAGTGTGGGGACAAATTACTATGTGGGGGCAGTGTGGGGACAAATTACTATGTGGGGGCAGTGTGGGGGAAAATTACTATGTGGGGGCAGTATGGGGGCAAATTACTATGTGGGGGCAGTGTGGGGGCAAATTACTATGTGGGGGCAGTGTGGGGCAAATTACTATGTGGGGGCAGTGTGGGGACAAATTACTATGTGGGGGCAGTGTGGGGACAAATTACTATGTGGGGGCAGTGTGGGGACAAATTACTATATGGGGCAGTGTGGGGACAAATTACTATGTGGGGGCAGTGTGGGGACAAATTACTATGTGGGGGCAGTGTGGGGACAAATTACTATGTGGGGGCAGTGTGGGGACAAATTACTATGTGGGGCAGTGTGGGGACAAATTACTATATGGGGCAGTGTGGGGACAAATTACTATGTGGGGGCAGTGTGGGGACAAATTACTATGTGGGGGCAGTGTGGGGGCAAATTACTATGTGGGGGCAGTATGGGGGCAAATTACTATGTGGGGGCAGTGTGGGGGCAAATTACTATGTGGGGGCAGTGTGGGGCAAATTACTATGTGGGGGCAGTGTGGGGACAAATTACTATATGGGGCAGTGTGGGGACAAATTACTATATGGGGCAGTGTGGGGACAAATTACTATGTGGGGGAAGTGTGGGGACAAATTACTATGTGGGGGCAGTGTGGGGACAAATTACTATGTGGGGGCAGTGTGGGGACAAATTACTATGTGGGGGCAGTGTGGGGACAAATTACTATGTGGGGCATTGTGGGGACAAATTACTATGTGGGGCATTGTGGGGACAAATTACTATATGGGGCAGTGTGGGGACAAATTACTATGTGGGGGCAGTGTGGGGACAAATTACTATGTGGGGGCAGTGTGGGGACAAATTACTATGTGGGGGCAGTGTGGGGACAAATTACTATGTGGGGGCAGTGTGGGGACAAATTACTATGTGGGGCATTGTGGGGACAAATTACTATATGGGGCAGTGTGGGGACAAATTACTATGTGGGGGCAGTGTGGGGACAAATTACTATGTGGGGGCAGTGTGGGGGAAAATTACTATGTGGGGGCAGTATGGGGGCAAATTACTATGTGGGGGCAGTGTGGGGGCAAATTACTATGTGGGGGCAGTGTGGGGCAAATTACTATGTGGGGGCAGTGTGGGGACAAATTACTATGTGGGGCAGTGTGGGGACAAATTACTATGTGGGGGCAGTGTGGGGACAAATTACTATGTGGGGGCAGTGTGGGGACAAATTACTATGTGGGGGCAGTGTGGGGACAAATTACTATGTGGGGGCAGTGTGGGGACAAATTACTATGTGGGGGCAGTGTGGGGACAAATTACTATGTGGGGGCAGTGTGGGGACAAATTACTATGTGGGGCAGTGTGGGGACAAATTACTATATGGGGCAGTGTGGGGACAAATTACTATGTGGGGGCAGTGTGGGGGAAAATTACTATGTGGGGGCAGTGTGGGGGCAAATTACTATGTGGGGGCAGTGTGGGGGCAAATTACTATGTGGGGGCAGTGTGGGGCAAATTACTATGTGGGGGCAGTGTGGGGACAAATTACTATGTGGGGGCAGTGTGGGGACAAATTACTATGTGGGGGCAGTGTGGGGACAAATTACTATATGGGGCAGTGTGGGGACAAATTACTATGTGGGGGCAGTGTGGGGACAAATTACTATGTGGGGGCAGTGTGGGGACAAATTATTATATGGGGGCAGTGTGGGGACAAATTACTATATGGGGCAGTGTGGGGGCAAATTACTACGTGGGGGCAGTGTGGGGACAAATTACTATGTGGGGGCAGTGTGGGGACAAATTACTATGTGGGGGCAGTGTGGGGACAAATTACTATGCGGGGGCAGTGTGGGGACAAATTACTATGCGGGGGCAGTGTGGGGACAAATTACTATATGGGGCAGTGTGGGGACAAATTACTATATGGGGCAGTGTGGGGACAAATTACTATATGGGGCAGTGTGGGGGCAAATTACTATGTGGGGGCAGTGTGGGGGAAATTGCCATGTGGGGACAGTGTGGGGTAATTTCTATGTGGGGACAGTGTGGGGTAATTTCTATGTGGGGACAGTGTGGGGTAATTGCTATGTGGGGGCAAATTACTATGTGGGGGCAGTGTGGTGGAAATTACTATGTGGGGGAAGTGTGGTGGAAATTACTATGTGGGGGAAGTGTGGTGGAAATTACTATGTGGGGGAAGTGTGGTGGAAATTACTATGTGGGGGAAGTGTGGTGGAAATTACTATGTGGGGGCAGTGTAGGGCAAATTACTGTGTGGGGGGCAAACTACTATATGGGGGCAGTTTGGGGGAAATTACTGTGTGGGGGGCAAATTACTATGGGGGGATTACCATGTGGGGCAGTGTGGTGGAAATTTCTATATGGGGGTGTTGCTATTGGGGAGGCACTGTAGGGGCAATTCTATTATTTCTGGGGACACTATACAGGTATTATTGCCTGGAGCACAATAGAGGGTGGTATTATTACTCGGGGCACTCTAGGGGACATTATAGCTACTGTGAACACTATAGGAACATTTGGGGTAATTTATCAAACTGGTGTAACGCAGAACTGGCTTAGTTGCCCCTAGCAGCCAATCAGATTCCACCTTTCATATTTGACAGCTCTTTTGGAAATCCAGTTCTACTTTACACCAGTTTGATAAATTACCCCAATTATGTCTATTAGGGTCACTATTTTTTCAGCAGTATAGTACCTGGGACATTGGGGAGCAAAATGGGCACAGTATTAGGGGTGGCAGGATGACACTGTGGGGACACCAGGATGGGGAGGTTGATGGAAAAATTGAGAAATCTAACGTGTCTGTGTTACAAACTGTAGAGACGAGATGCGGCTGAAAGAATTTGCCATGGCGGTCTGGGTCAAATGGAGGAGAAGAGGAAAGAGAAGGTCTACATGACAGGAGATGTCCCTGGATGTAAGAGGTATGTGGTGCTGTATTCTCGTCCATGTCTTTTTTATTACAATTATATGTATTTTAAATTTGGTGACCAAATTTTTTAGTTTAGGACCCAATTTGGGGTATTTTTTTTTTAGTCTGAAGATGTCATATGGCCTAAGAAGAGACTGTTGGCGCCCATGAAGCACCGCAGCCTCTTCATAAAAAAAAAAAAAACTAAAATGGAGGGGGGGGGGGGGGGGCCCAAGTTGGGTAGACAGCCCCGGGCCTATCATGCACTTAATCCGCCCCTGAGCATGACAACGACCCAAAGCATACATCCAAATCAACAAAGGAATGGCTTCACCAGAAGAAGATTAAAGTTTTGGAATGGCACAGCCAGAGCCCAGACCTGAATCCGATTGAAAAGCTATGGGGTGATCTGAAGAGGGCTGTGCACAGGAGATGCCCTCGCAATCTGACAGATTTTAAGTGTTTTTGCAAATTCAAAATGTGCCATGCTGATAGACTCATACCCAAAAAGACTGAGTGCTGTAATAAAATCAAAAGGTGCTTCAACAAAGTATTAGTTTAAGGGTGTGCACACTTATGCAACCATATTATTTTATTTTTATATTTTTTCCTCCCTTTACCTAAAAGATTTCAGTTTGTTTTTCAATTGAGTGGTACAGTTTATAGGTCACATTAAAGGTGGAAAAAGTTCTGAAATGATTTATCTTTCTATTTTTTTTACATCACAGAAACCTGACATTTTAACAGAGGTGTCTAGTCCTTTTATATCCATTGTATGTTACAAAGCAAAAGTAAGAATCCTGTTAACATAAGATTACCCATAATGCCGTGCAGCCAGCCAATCTGCAGATAGTAATCCCCTGTGATGTCACAGCCCTATAAAACCCTAATCCCAGGCGATCGCCGCCTTTTCACTGTGAGCTGAGAATAGGCAGAGGCGTGGCAAGCGCTCATGCACTAGAGACAATGAAACTAGTTTAAAAAGGATTATTGGAGAGGGAGAGTGTAGTGATATAGTTTATAAGGCTGAAAAAAGACATTATTCCATCTAGTTCAGTCAATTATCCTGCAAGTTAGAAACATAGAAACATAGAAACATAGAATGTGTCGGCAGATAAGAACCATTTGGCCCATCTAGTCTGCCCAATATATCTGAATCCTATGAATAGTCCCTGGCCCTATCTTATATGAAGGATAGCCTTATGCCTATCCCATGCATGCTTAAACCCCTTCACTGTATTTGCAGCTACCACTTCTGCAGGAAGGCTATTCCATGCATCCACTACTCTCTCAGTAAAGTAATACTTCCTTATATTACTTTTAAACCTTTGCCCCTCTAATTTAAAACTGTGTCCTCTTGTGGTAGTTTTTCTTCTTTTAAATATGCTCTCCTCCTTTACCGAGTTGATTCCCTTTATGTATTTAAAAGTTTCTATCATATCCCCTCTGTCTCTTCTTTCTTCCAAGCTATACATGTTAAGGTCCTTTAACCTTTCCTGGTAAGTTTTATCCTGCAATCCATGTACTAATTTAGTAGCTCTTCTCTGAACTCTCTCTAGAGTATCTATATCCTTCTGGAGATATGGCCTCCAGTACTGCGCACAATACTCCAAGTGAGGTCTCACCAGTGTTCTGTACAGCGGCATAAGCACTTCACTTTTTCTACTGCTTATACCTCTCCCTATACATCCAAGCATTCTGCTGGCATTTCGTGCTGCTCTATTACATTGTCTTCCCACCTTTAAGTCTTCTGAAATAATTACTCCTAAATCCCTTTCCTCAGATACTGAGGTCAGGACTGTGTCAAATATTCTATATTCTGCCCTTGGGTTTTTACGCCCCAGGTGCATTATCTTGCACTTATCCACATTAAATTTCAGTTTCCAGAGTTCTGACCATTCTTCTAGTTTTCCTAAATCCTTTTCCATTTGGCGTTTCCCTCCAGGAACATCAACCCTGTTACATATCTTTGTGTCATCAGCAAAAAGACAAACCTTACCATCGAGGCCTTTTGCAATATCACTTATGAAGATATTAAACAAAATTGGTCCCAGTACAGATCCCTGTGGAACCCCACTGGTAACATGACCTTGTTTTGAATGTTCTCCATTGACTACAACCCTCTGCTGTCTGTCACTCAGCCACTGCCTAATCCACTCAACAATATGGGAGTCCATGCTCAATGACTGCAGTTTATTGATAAGTCTTCTATGTGGGACAGTGTCAAAAGCCTTACTAAAATCTAGATATGCGATGTCTACTGCACCTCCACCGTCTATTATTTTAGTCACCCAGTCCAAAAAATCTATAAGATTTGTTGATCCAGAGGAAGGCAAAAAAAAAAACTGTGAGGTAGAAGCCAATTTTTCCCCACTTTAAGGGAATTAAAAATTTCTTCCCGACTCCAATCAGGCAATCAGAATAACTCCCTGGATCAACGACCCCTCTCTAGTAGCTATAGCCTGTAATATTATTACACTCCAGAAATACATCCAGGCCCCTCTTGAATTCCTTTATTGTACTCACCATCACCACCTCCTCAGGCAGAGAGTTCCATAGTCTCACTGCTCTTACCGTAAAGAATCCTCTTCTATGTTTGTGTACAAACCTTCTTTCCTCCAGACGCAGAGGATGTCCCCTCCTCACAGTCACAGTCCTGGGGATAAATAGATGATGGGATAGATCTCTGTACTGACCCCTGATATATTTATACATAGTTATTAGATTTCCCCTCAGTTGTCTTTTTTCTAAAGTGAATAACCCTAATTTTGATAATCTTTCAGGGTACTGTATTCCCACCATTCCAGTTATTACTTTAGTTGCCCTCCTCTGAACCCTCTCCAGCTCTGCTATGTCTGCCTTGCTCACAGGAGCCCAGAACTGTACACAGTACTCCATGTGTGGTCTGACTAATGATTTGTAAAGTGGCAGGACTATGCCCCATCACGGGCATCTATGCCCCATTTTGCCCCATGGGCATCTATGCCCCAACACGGGCATCTATGCCCCATTTTGATGCAACCCATTATCTTATTGACCTTGGCAGAAGTTGCCTGACACTAGTTTCTACAGCTTAGTTTGCTGTCCATTAAAATTCCTAGATCCTTTTCCATGTCAGTGTTACCGAGTGTTTTACCATTTAGTATGTATGGGTGACTTGCATTATTCCTTCCCATGTGCATAACTTTTCATTTGTCAGTGTTAAACCTCATCTGCCACTTCTCTGCCCAAGCCTCCAGTCTATCCAGATCCCTCTGTAGTAGTATACTGTCCTCTTCTGTGTTAATTACTTTACACAGTTTAGTGTCATCTGCAAAAATTGATATTTTACTATGCAAGCCTTCTACAAGATCATTAATAAATATATTGAAGAGAATAGGGCCCAATACTGACCCTGAGGTACTCCACTAGTGACAGTGACCCAATCTGAGTGTGTACCATTAATAACCACCCTCTGTTTTCTATCACTAAGCCAGTTACTTACCCACATACAGAAATTTTCCCCCAGTCCAAGCATTCTCATTTTTTATACTAACCTTGTGGTACAGTGTCAAATGCTTTGGAGAAGTCCAGCTATACATCCATTCAGAGTTAATTTTTATCTTAGTGATACAGTTAGTGTGTCTGAGTATATAAGGCAGGTGTAATAACCGTGTGCACCATTTCAGGATGGTGTATTTTTTTTGCCCTGTATATGTGTGCAGTGGAGCGAAATTGATTATAGCGAATGTTTTCGATTAGTTTTTGTGCTACATAGTGTCAGTATGACGTCATGGTTAAATACTTCGCCCTGTACATTTGTGCAGTTGAGTGAAATTGATTATAGCGAATACCTTCTGTTAGTTATTGCTTTACATAGAGTCAGTATGATGCCACGGTTAAATATTTTGCCCTGTACATGTATGTAGTGTGACTAAATTGATTATAGCTAATGTCTTCTGTTAGCTTTTACGTTACATAGCATCAGTATCACGCCACGGTTAAATATTTCATCCTGTATATGTGTTAAGTGTAGCAACATTTATCATAGTGAATGCCTTCCGTTAGTGATATAATTGTTATAGACTACGACCTACAGACAGTCGCCTGGGCACTCCAAAGGAATAGGCAGTGGCAAAAATGATGCTGTAGCCAGCGCAAGTAGCAGCAGAAGAAGGGGTGGTGGTAGCAGCAGCTGCAGCAACAGACCAGGGGTGCCACTGTCATCTATCAGTTGTGTTTTTGACCAACAAGCCAGCTCTACTGGAATGGTTCACTCACTCTTCACAATCATCTCAAGTTACATCAGATACACACAGCCAGCAATCAGTGAATTCCTCTGACACCACACTTAGTTGGCATGGCCCAGGAAATTTATCTATGCACTCAATCTGTCCTGATCCTACCTTTTGCTTTTGCTGCTCCTTCTGTTAGCCAAGGAATGTTTGCCAATGGCTCTGCTCCACTTTTCAATAACGATGACCTTTGTGGGGACAGTCAGTCAGCAGTTACAGGCCAGCACAGACTTGGAGGAGAGGTCTGCTGTGGACTCCTATACTGTAGGTGTGCAACTACCTATGATGGGAGAATATGTAGGATCATTTGTTGAGAGAGGTTAAGGACATGTACAAGAGACAGGTAAGGGTGACACAAGTGACGACCAAACAGATGTAGATGATGATCTAGCCGATCACACATGGGAGTCGGGTGAAGAGGGGGCTTCGTCATCATTAGGGTGCAAAGGTGGCAGTTTGCCTGTGAGAAATCATGGTGGAAGCGTGCCCGAGAGAAAACAGGGTGGAAGCGTGCCCGTGAGACAGCATGGTGGAAGCATGCCCATGAGACCGCATGGTGGAAATGTGCCTGTTGAACCAGCAGGGTGGAAGCAGTGGAAGATCTGGAGCCAAACGAGGGTGGGGTACATCGTCTGCTACTCAGGACACTACCTGTAAGGAACACACTAGGAGTGCACAGGTTCATAAAAGCAGCAGCAGGCTGCATCACGCAGTGGTGGAGGGAAAATGGTATACTCGTCACTGGGGGACGTTAATGTGGTGGTATGCAGGATGTGTGAGCAGAAGGTGAGGCGCGGGCAGGGTGCTAATGTTGGCATGATGGCCTTATGTCAACATATGGAGCGTCACCATAAAGTGGTGTGGGAAAACTGTGCTACTCATTTAGTGTTACAGACTGATGCAGCAACCACTGCATCTCACTCCAGCCTGCACCCCCTCTCCAGCAGTCAGAGCTCGTCAACGTCAGCAGAAGGAAGCTGTCACTCCTTCCCATCAACTTCAATGTTGTCTATTACTCCTGATGCTCCTCCTTATGCTTGTTTCAACAGCAATTCATCACCGAGGTGATTGCCAAAACACAATATGCCTGTACTTCTTCTTCTGTCACTCAGGGAATTTCCCTTGACCATTTTTCTCTCCTCTTTTATCGGTTCATTGGATCCAATTGCTGGTCAACTGCTGCGCCACGAGGTACTCTTCATATGTAGTTTCACGTTTGGCTAACATATTATATGATAGCTACTAGTTTTCAGGCTCCTGTCCCTTATGGCAATAATCCAAGGGCCATGTTTGATCCAGCCACCATGTTCAGCCTATCTGGTATTATCACTAATACATTTTTAAAGCGAAATACCATCCGATTCATAGTACATATTTGTATAGTTTTCGATGTTACACTAGGAATATGGAAATCATTCTTTTTTTTAGAGGGATTCATTTCTACAGTGTTAAAAAATAATTTCTGTTCTTTTAGTAGTTTTCCATTTGAAAGAACAGAGCCATTTACAATTTTAGTGTGTACATTTTTATATTTATTTTAAATACATTTTTGAAAGTTCTTCATTGTTTGTACACTGAGCAAAAATATAAACACAACACTTTCGGTTTTGCTCCCATTTTGCATGAGCTGAACTCAAAGATCTGAAACATTTTCTACATACACAAAAGACCCATTAGACTCAAATATTGTTCACAAATCTGTCTAAATCTGTGTTAGTGAGCACTTCTCCTTTGCCGAGATAATCCATCCCATCTCACAGGTGTGGCATATCAAGGTGCTGATTAGACAGCCTGAATATTGCACAGGTGGCCCTTAGACTGCCCACAATGAAAGGCCACTCTAAAATGTGCAGTTTGATCACACAGCACAATGTCACAGATGTCGCAACGTTTGAGGGAGCGTGCAATTGGCATGCTGACTGCAGGAATGTCTACCAGAGCTGTTGCCCGTGCAATGAATGTTTATTTCTCTACCATAAGCCGTCTCCAAAGGCGTTTCAGACCACGTGTAACCACACCAGCCCAGGACCTTCACATCCAGCATGTTCACTTCCATGATCGTCTGAGACCAGCCACTCGGACAGCTGCAGCAACAATCGGTTTTCAAAACCAGAAAATTTCTGAACAAACTGTCAGAAACCATCTCAGGGAAGCTCATCTGCATGGTCGTTGTCCTCTTCTGGGTCTGGACCTGACTGCAGTTTGTCGTCGTAACTTGAGTGGGCAAATGCTCACATTGAAGGACGTCTGGCATGTTAGAGAGGCATTCTGTTCACGGATGAGTCCTAGTTTTCACTTTTCTGGGCAGATGGCAGACAGCGTGTGTGGCGTTGTGTGGGTGAGCAGTTTGCTGACGTCAACGTTATGGATCGAGTAGCCCATACTGGCGGTGGGGTTATAGTATTGGCAGGTGTATGTTATGAACAACGAACACTGTTGCATTTTATTGATGGCATTTTGAATGCACAGAGATACCGTGACGAGATCCTGAGGTCCATTGTTGTGTCATTCATCCACGACCATCACCTCATGTTGCAGCATGATAATGTACAGCCCCATATTGCAATGTTCTGTACACAATTCCTGGAAGCCGAAAACATCCCAGTTCTTGCATGGCCAGCATACTCACCGGACATGTCACCCATTGAGCATGTTTGAGATGCTCTGGATCGGCGTATACAACAGCGTGTTCCAGTTCCTGCCAATATACTGGAACTTCGCACAGCTATTGAAGAGGAGTGGACAAACATTCCACAGGCCACAATCAACAACCTGATCAACTCTATGCGACGGAGATGTGTTGCACTGTGTGAGGCAAAAGGTGGCCACACCAGATACTGACTGGTTTTCTAAATCCCCCCCCCCTACCCCCAGTAAGGCAAAACTGTGAGGTAGGATGAATTATCTCGGCAAAGGAGAAGTGCTCACTAACACAGATTTAGACAGATTTGTGAACAATATTTTAGAGTAATGGGTCTTTTGTGTATGTAGAAAATGTTTCAGATCTTTGAGTTCAGCTCATGCAATGGAATTTTCTCCATTATCCTATAAAGAAATAGTTATATTACAATTCAGTGCTGCTACCGTCTGGCCTGAATTGTAATATACAAGCAATGAGCCTGGAAGCTTAATACAGGCTCATTACTTTGAATAAACGCCTTTCCTGATCTCTGCCGGATGGGAGGCATTCCAGCCCGTGAAGCACGCTCTTCCAGGATTCCGGCTTCTCAGTTGCCATCATCACATTTGACTACGGTATCTGAGAGGTGAAATGTCCGTGATCAGTATTACTGCCAGTCTGGAACATTAGCCGTGGGTGTCTTCTGGATGAAAGAGAAGGAACTGCTAACTAGTTCTGCTCCTGTGAATTTTTGTTGCATCTAAGGCTACACCCCTTTTATGCTAAGTCATGTCTATTCTAACTAAACCATGCTGCTTTTGTCACATTTGATTTGGGCCTTATGTTGCGACGAGTGTGAACACGTCACCACATGATCTCTCTGCCTGTGTGGTGACGTCATGACAATCACTGATGACATCACCGTGAGCAGCCAGTGTGATCACATGGTGACGTCTTCACGCTCCCGACAGGTCCTTTGGCGGGTTTTCTTCATTGAAGACGGGAGAAGACGCCTCTACATGATCAAGTGGATGAGGTAAGCATAAATATATATTTTTTTACTTTTAGCCACCATTTTAGGAAAAATTTATTCTCTACCATGAAGCGTAAGGAAATTCGGGTTCGTGGCAAAATCTAATTTTTTCCTGAAATTCAGATCGAAGTCCACTTTGGATATTTCGATTCACTCAACACTAATTGTAAGCTCTCATGGGCAGGGTCCTCTCTCTCTCTGTACCAGTCTGTTAATAGTTTCATGTTTATCATATTTGTGTTTTTTATTTTATATATTTGTATCCCTCTATTGATGTACAGCGCCATGGTATTAAAGGTGCTTTCAAATAAATAATAATAATAATAATTCTGTGGCTTTGCCATAAAGTATTAGTGCAGTATTGTAGTTATAGAGGCTGACTGGGTGCTAGGTTTTTATGTATGTGTTTTCAGGCTCTGACAGAAAGCAGAGTACTAAAAAAATGAAACAAAATTTCTATCAGAGTTAATACCAGCTGCATAATGTTTCATAATACCAATTACTACCCATCTAAAAAAAAAAAAGACTTTAACCCCTTAAGGGCCCGCGCCGTACATGTAGACGTACATGTATATGTTTCTGTCATCACAAAATTCAATATGTAGCTGGCTGACTTTACGATGTGCTAATGTCAGCAGTACATAACTGTGTAACTTTTATCTGCCTACTTGCCGCCATTCACCCAGAAAACTCACTTTTAAAATATTCAAATGAGCCTCTAGGTGCTATTGGGGCGTTGCTGCAGCACCTAGAGGCTCCGTCTCCTCACCGTTCGGCACGCCCATTTTGGTTTGATGGACATATCTGCTCTGCGCTTTGAAAGTAAAATCCTGCACCTGCGCCGTCCCGTTTAGTATTCGGCGCAGGCCCAGTGAGTAAAGGAAGCTCGCCTGCTGCCGGCTTCCTCACTGCGCCTGTGTCGAATACATCACAGAGCTCCCTGGAAGTGAAGACAGCCGGCGAACGTCCTTCACTCACTGCGCCTGCGGACGCTACATTTGTACTCTGCTCAGAAGCCCCAGGCAGATGGGCGTTGCTTAGTCTAAAAGAGGCGCTACCCTCAATATATACTACAAGAAAATTTAGACTAACACAATCATGGTCACAGGTGCATATCCATCAAGCAAGCATATAGAGAACTAATAAATGCATGGCTGCACAACCTTTCACATGCAAACAATAGAACTGAGAAATGGGGCACAGTGAGGAAGTGCACAGCGAAACGATCGTCGGGCGGCACGCTCCAGACTGGGTCAGTAACCTTCATGTTTATTGTTAGTAACAATGTATTAGACCTTGCAGATGTATGTTACGGCTCTTTACCATGAGTGGTGAATTGCATGATATTAATGTATGGTTATATACCGAGTCTAATATATGTTTATATTGCTATTTATAATTGTACTAGGCCCTCAAGTCTGGAGCTGAGTATATTTGTCATACTTCAGTTTTTTCCATGTCTGCTGCTATATGTATTTTATGATAATTATGTAATATACAGTCCTGATCAAAAGTTTAAGACCACTTGAAAAATGGCAAAAAATCTTTTTTTACATTGTTGGATCTTAACAAGGTTCCAAGTAGAGCTTCAACATGCATCAAGAAGAAATGAGAGTGAGACAAAACATTTTTTCGAGCATTCAATTAATTGAAAATAACGATTAAACTGAAACAGGCTGTTTTTCAGCTGATCAAAAATTTAGGACCACATGCCTTTAAAAGGCCAAATCTGTGCAAAAATGTGGATTCATTGTCATTTTCTGTCAGGTAGTCACACGTTGTGATGGCAAAGGCAAAAAAACTCTCCATTTTTGAACGTGGTCCGGTTGTTGAACTGCATAAGCAGGGTCTCTCACAGCGCGCCATCGCTGCTGAGGTGGGATGCAGTAAGACAGTCATTTGGAATTTCTTAAATGATCCTGAGGGTTATGGAACAAAAAAGTCAAGTGGAAGACCCAAAAAAATGTCATCAGCACTGAGCCGGAGGATCCAATTGGCTGTCCGTCAAGACACTGGACGATCCTCGACCCAAATTAAGGCCCTTACTGGTGCTTATTGCAGCCCCATAACCATCAGACGGCATCTGAGACTGAAGGGCTTCAAAAACAAAAAACGTCTTCAAAGACCTCTTTTCCTTGAACGCCACAGAACTGCTCGTTTGGACTTTGCAAGAGAGCACCAAACATGGGACATTCAAAGGTGGAAGAAAGTTTTTTTACCTTGATGGTCCTGATGGTTTCCAACGTTACTGGCATGACAAGCAGATCCCACCTGAGATTTTTTCTACGCGCCACAGTGGAGGGGGCGCCATAATGGTCTGGGGTGCTTTTTCCTTCAGTGGAACAATGGAGCTTCAGGAAGTGCAGGGGCATCAAACGGCCGCTGGCTATGTCCAGATGTTGCAGAGAGCATTCCTCATGACTGAGGGCTGTCGTCTGTGTGGTAACGACTGGGTTTTTCAACAGGACAACGCTACAGTACACAATGCCCGCAGGACAAGGGACTTCTTCCAGGAGAATAACATCACTCTTTTGGCCCATCCTGCGTGTTCCCTTGACCTAAATCCAATTGAGAACCTTTGGGGATGGATGGCAAGGGAAGTTTACATAAATGGACAACAGTTCCAGACAGTAGATGGCCTTCGTGCGGCCGTCTTCACCACTTGGAGAAATGTTCCCACTCACCTCATGAAAACGCTTGCATCAAGCATGCCAAAACAAATTTTTGAAGTGATAAACAATAACGGCAGAGCTATTCATTACTGAGTTCATGTTTGGAAGTTGGATTTCTGTTTTGGGGAAGTTTAGTTTTTTTTTGGAGGTGTGGTCCAAAACTTTTGATCAGCTGAAAAACAGCCTGTTATTCGTTGTTTTCATTAAATTGAATGCTCAAAAAATGTTTTTCTTACTCCCATTTTTTCTTGTTGCATGTTGAAGCTGTACTTGGAAGATCCAGCCATGCTAAATATGATTTTTTGCCATTTTTCAAGTGGTCTTAAACTTTTGATCAGGACTGTATATGTGGATTACTCAATACATTTTTCAAGTTTAGAAAATAATCTTTTGCGTGGTAGCTATTTTAGCTTGATAGGAGTTGTATGTATGATTCAATGCAAGATACTTATAGTATTTAATCTTTGGTGTTTTAGTCACATACTCCTGTATATAGTCTCTTAAGAATCCTTCAAACATTTTTCCCACAACAGAAGTTAAACTGGTCTATAATTACCTGTGGAGGACCTAGATCCTTTTTTGAACATGGGCACCATATTTGCCTTGCGCCAATCACTTGGCACTGTGCCAGTACCTAGAGAATCTTTAAAAATTATAAACAGAGGCACAGCATTGACTGAACTGAACTCTTTAAGCACTCTTGTGTGTAATCCATCTTGACCCTGAGCTTTGTTCACATTTACCTTATTTAACTTCTCTTGGACCATATCTACAATTAGCCAATTAAGTATATTACTGGATGTACTAACAGCCCCAGCACTACAGATATTAGATCCTTTCTCTTCTTTTGTATACACAGAGCTAAAAAAAAAACATTTAGTAACTCTGCCTTTTCCTTATCTTCCCCCCTTTATCATTATTTAGTGGACCTACCTGCTCAGACCTTGATTTTTTAGCATTTATATATTTAAAGAATTTTTGGGGATTTGTTTTGCTCTCTTTTGCCACCTGCTATTCGTTTTGTATTTTTGCTAATTTTATCTTCTTTTTACAGATTTTATTAAGCTCATTGCAAACTTCAAATGCTACAGCAGACCCCTTAGATTAGTATTTTTTAAATGCCCTTTTTTTGTCTTTTATTGCCCTTTTTACAATAGCTATAAGCCATGGGGGTTTAATTTTAGCCGTTTAAACTTGTTACCTAAAGGAATAAATTTTTAGTGCAATTACTCAATGTGGATTTAAAGCTCTCCCATTTATCCTCAGGATAAAACTTACCAGGTAAGGTTAAAGGACCTTAATATGTATAGCTTGGAAGAAAGAAGAGACAGAGGGGATATGATAGAAACTTTTAAATACATAAAGGGAATCAACTCGGTAAAGGAGGAGAGCATATTTAAAAGAAGAAAAACTACCACAAGAGGACACAGTTTTAAATTAGAGGGGCAAAGGTTTAAAAGTAATATAAGGAAGTATTACTTTACTGAGAGAGTAGTGGATGCATGGAATAGCCTTCCTGCAGAAGTGGTAGCTGCAAATACAGTGAAGGGGTTTAAGCATGCATGGGATAGGCATAAGGCTATCCTTCATATAAGATAGGGCCAGGGACTATTCATAGGATTCAGATATATTGGGCAGACTAGATGGGCCAAATGGTTCTTATCTGCCGACACATTCTATGTTTCTATGTTTCTATGTATTATTATGTGACAGTAGCTGCTCCCAGTCTATGCCCTGAAATGCTACCCTCAAGGGAAATTAGCCTTTTTAAAATTCAGTGTATTTGCTCTGCCTGCCAGAGTTTGCTTCTTATAGTTTAGGGGGAATATATATTACCAATTTTTTCTCGAACAGTAACATTTCCAAGAAGCTCTGCATCATTAGAAATTACTAGCTCCAACAGAGCATTGCCTGTAGTGGGAGTTTCTACACACTGGCTCATAAAGTGGTCCTGTGGCAAGTTGAGGTTTCCCCATTTGTGATTGAGGCAGAACCATGACCCCAGTCAATGTCTGGGAAGTGAAAATCTCCCATTATGACCACTGTGCCAGCCTGTGCAGTCCAGTCTATTTGGTTATACAGTTGCGTTTCTATCTCCTCTGTGAGATTTCTTCAAGTATTAGTTTTTCAGTGTTTATATCCCTTTGAGATTCCACCCATAAGGTTTCAACATCCTCACCATCCTCACCCACAATTGCCTCTTTCACACTTGTCTTCAGATCACTCCTCACATACAGGCACACGCCACCTCCTTTTCTATTGACCTTGTCTTTCCTGAATAGTATAAATTCTATTTTTCATCGGTGTATAGTTCTATCCAGTCTTCTCCCTACTTTTCTCACTAACCCCAGCCCCCACTAAATCCCCACTGTCCCCTCCTATATCCCACTTTTTATCTACACTATCTACCCCCTTATTAGTATGATCCCCCACCCACCCCCCAGATCCAAGTTTAAAAGCTCCTCCAGCCATCTAACCATTTTTTCCCCCATTAAGATGCAGCCCGTCCCTACTGTAGAGCCTGTAACCGACCGAGAAGTCTGCCCAGTTTTCCATGATTCCAAACCCTTTCTTCCTGCACCAGCTTCTGAGCCACTTATTTAACTCACTAAGCTCCTGTTGTCTCTCTGGTGACGCTCGTGGCACTGGTAGTATTTCTGAAAACACTACCTTGCAGGTCCTGGACTTGAGCTTCTATCCTAGTTCCCTAAAATCATTTTTAAGGACCTTCCATCTCCCCCTGACTTTGTCATTGGTGCCAATGTGTACCATGACCACCGGGTCTTCCCCAGCCCCACCCAGCAATATGTCAATCCGATCCGCAATATGCCAAACCTGAGCACCCGGAAGACAACACACTGTTCGGCATGCAGGGTCTCGGCAACAGATGACCCTGTCTGTCCTCCTAATAATAGATTCCCCTACCACCAGCGTCTGTCTGACCTTTGCTGCACTCCTTTTCCAATTCTTCCTGAAGGGGGCATCCTCCTGGTTGCTAGGAGAAACGCTCTGCTGCAGTGTTGCTGGCCCTGGGCTTTCATCCCTATTATCAGCCAAACAAGCATATTCACTAAGGCGTGTCAGCTCAGGACTAGCCTCTCTGGCACTTTTCACTCTACTCCTTCTTCCTACATTATCCCAACTGCTGACCTGATAGTCCTAATCTTCCTCTCCTCCTCCCACCTCTATTTCACTAACCCCAGTCAGTGCCTGCACAGTGAGGTCTAAGCCTCTCTCCAGTTTTGCAATGCCCCTAAGTATTTCAAGGTGCTTATTTAGATCCAAGATCTGGGCTTCCAAACAGGGGCGTACATAGAAATCACTGGGCCCCATAGCAAGAATCTAAATTGGGCCCCCATTCCCCTTTTATAGCCCCTCCCACTACCCATTCCAGGCCTCTCTCTTTGTTCCATGAACTATGTTTGCTGCTGCATTTTATAATTTATGCATCAGGGCCGGATTGGGATTACAAAACAGGCCTGGCAGACAAAAGAGGTATAATAGATGCAGTGTGTACAGATGTATAGTGTATACAGCAGTGTACTGATATGTGAGGAACATGGTATAATATATGCAGTGTGTACATGTATATACAGGTCACTGTGTGGGAGGTACATGAGGTAGTGGTCACTTTACCTGTCTGAAGTATTATACATGAGTGAGCAATGAGTAAAAACAGGGCATGGGGGGGGGGGGGTAAATGACAAGAAGTGGAGGACCTCCTCTTACCACTCCATTCCATTCCAGTCTGTATGGATCAATGCAGAGCTGATTGTGAACTTCTAATACTTACTGTTAGATGTCATCACAGGTCCTGGCAGATGTACCTTTCAAACCTAGGAACTACACCATTTTTGGTGCAGTTCCTTTGCTAGATCCTGCAGGACCTGTGATGCTGAAGATGATGTCATCACAGGTCCTGGCAGATGTACTGTTCTAACCTGGGAACTACACTTTACACTGTGCAGTTCCCTTACAGGACCTGTGATGACATCACCAAAGGTCCTTTAGCATTAGAAAGATAGACCGGAGCAATTAGGGGGCGAGGCCTCTCCTCCACTGCGGGCCCCTCTTCCTCACGGGCCCCATAGCAGCTGCGTGGTCTGCCTATATGGTAGGTACGCCACTGCTTCCAAATATGCAACATGATTGCATCTAGTGCAAATGCATTCACCCTCGAATGGCTTTTCAAGGCATGCACACATTGCACAGGACACACACTAAGGCTACGTTCACACTGGCGTTTTAAATTCCGTTTGTGAGATCCGTTTCAGGGATCTCGCAAACGGTTCAAAACGGATCAGTTTAGCCCCAGTGCATTCTGAATGGGTAAGCATCAGTTTGGCTCCATTCTGCATCCATTCCGCTCTGGATGCGGACACCAAAACGCTGCTTGCCGTGTTTTGGTGTCCGTCTGGCGATGCAGAGTCAAACAGATCCGCCCTGACTTACAATGTAAGTCAATGGGAGCGGATCCGTTTTCACTGACACAATATCGTGCAATTGAAAACGGATCCGTCCCTTATTGACTTTCAATGTAAGTCAGGACAGATCCATTTTGACTTTGTTCTTCATAATGCAAACAGATCCATTCTGAATGGATACAATTGTTTGCATTATAGGTGCGGATCCGTTTGTGTAGATACCAGACGGATCCGCACCTAACGCAGGTGTAAACGTAGCCTTAGTAGCATTGTCCATGGAGCAAATGTTTAGATGGGGATGATCAGTAAAGAAGGAAGGAAAACAGTAAATCTGGAAGTGCTTCATTAGTACCGGGAATCGGTGAAGGATCTGTACTCACCGCTTCCTGGTCCTCCGCTCAGCTGTCTGCTGTGCACCATGTGACCACACTGTGCGCAGCCTTCACAGCTGACAGCCGAGAACCAGGAAGAAGAGAGAGAGCGCTGGTGGTGAGAAGTGGCGGCGTCCAGGAGTAGGAGAGGTAAGTTATTTTTTTATTTTATTTGCGCTGATGGCTGACATGGAGGGCATGATCGTTGACATGAGGGGCTGATCTGAGGCATTGGGGGTCTGATCTGAGGTCTGATTAACATTCGGGGTCTGATTGGGGCTGTGAGCTGAGGTCTGATTAACATTGGGGGTCTGATTGCTGGTCTGACCTAAGGTGTAATGGAAAATATTTTTTTCTTATTATCCTCCTCTAAAACCTAGGTGCGTCTTATGGGCAGGTGCGTCATATAGGGCAAAAAATACAGTAGTTAATCCGTCTTTTAGATGGGTGGGTGACATACACCCATTTTTGGTGCGAGGTACAGCTGCACTGCATCCGTGACAGGGAAATTAATATAGTTAATCTGTCTGTTAGTTCGGTGGGTGACATATACCCATTTTTAGTGTGAGGTACACCTGCACTGCATACATGACAGGAAAATTAATATAGTTAATCTGTCTGTTAGTTCAGTGGGTGACCTCAAAGAATGAGGAGAGCATTAAATAAGGCACGTGGTCCTGGTGCTGCTGGTGTTGGTGGAGCTCCTGTTGCAGGGAGAGGACGTGGTTGATCTGTGCCAGCTACACACCCCAAATGAAACACCTTCCTGAGGTGCACGTAGGCGACAGAACATTCAATGTTTTTTTGTAGGCCCGAATACACCGGTGTATGAATGGTGAGGCCAGAACAAGTAGAGGCGGTAGTAGATTGGGTGGTTGACAGTGCCTCTAGTTCCTTCACATTGTCTCCCATCCGGTCCCCTGCTGAAAGTGCAGAGTTGGCACCTGCAGCACATGGGAATCTGTCTTTCACCTCACCCCCTTGCAAATCAGGCAAGCAGTCTAAGCCTCAAGTCATGCTGTAGTCTCTTATGCTTTTTTAAGACTGCTGGCGGGCTTTCATTGGGCCATCCACCTAGCCCTGCCCCAGAAGAGGAAGAGATTGAGTGCACTGATGCCCAACCACTTATGTTTCAGGATGTGGACATGGGAAGACCACTGCATTACGTCTCTGATGATGACGAAACACAGGTGCCAAATGCTGCGGCTTTCTGCAGTGTGCAGATCGGCAAGGAGGGCAGGGGTAAGGAGTGGGTAGAAGATGATGTGGAGGATGATGAGGTCCTAAACCCCATATGGAATCAAGTTTATGCGAGTGATGTATGCAGTTCGGAGGAAGAGGTGGTGGTCACACAGTGCCAGCCGCACAGCAAAAGGGGAAGCAGGGCGCAAAAACAGAGTGGCCGTCCCCTAGCCAGTACGCCTTCTACTGCCCACCACACCCAGGGACTGAGCACACCAAAGCCAGCTCCAAGGAGTTCCCTGGTGTGGCAGTTCTTCAGATAATGTGCTGATGACAATTCGCCAGTAGTTTGCACTCTGTGCAATCAGAGCCTGAAGCCTAAATGTTCTAAACCTGAGCACCACCTGGATGACCAGGTATCTAAATGCAATGCATGAGCTGCAGTGGAGTACACACCTCAAAAACCACGAAAGATCTCATGCTCTTCCTGCTCCTTCTCCTCCCCCTCTGGAGTGACAGTGGCACCTTCCACCCCGCAAACAGAGGATGTGGCAGCAACACCACCACCTCCACCACCGTCACCAAGCATCTCCACACTATCCCATGGAAGCTTTCAGTTGTCCATCCCTAAACACTGGAGAGAAAGAGGAAGTACCCCCCTACCCACAAGCGATCCCTGGCCCTGAATGCCAGCATTTCAAAATTCCTGGTCTTTGAAATGCTGTCATTCCATCTGGTGGAGACAGAGACTTTTAAAAACCTTATGGCGATGGCTGTCCCACAGTACGTGGTTCCCAGCCGCCACTACTTTTCCAGGCGAGCTATCCCTGCCCTGTACAACCAAGTGGCGGATAAAATCAGGTGTGCACTGCGCAATGCCATCTTTGGCAAGATCCACATAACCACGATACATGGACCAGTAAGCACAGGTATGGAAGTTATATCTCCCTAACTGCACACTGGGTAAATGCAGTGGCGGCTGGGCCCGAGGCAGATAGCAGTTTGGTGCATGTCCTTCCTGCTGTGTTCCACGTAGTGCAGGAAGTGACGTTCTATGCGACCGGGAGGAACAGCCTGTTGCTCAGGTTAGATGGATAATTACGTCAGAGGTTTGCCACCTGCTCAATAGATATCAACCTGTAGTTTTTCTTTGTAAAGAAGTCTTTTTCAGCTTATTCGGATATCATAAATCCATGTACTGTCTCTTATAAGACCAAACGCGTTTCGGTGCACTCTTGCACCTTCACCACTGATGAAGGTGCAAGAGTGCACCGAAACGCGTTTGGTCTTATAAGAGACAGTACATGGATTTATGATATCCGAATAAGCTGAAAACGACTTCTTTACAAAGAAAAACTACAGGTTAATATCCATTGAGCAGGTGGCAAACCGCTGACGTAACTATCCAGCTGACCAGAACAACAGGTTTGCTGCGCTTTCTGCAGTTTCTGAAACTTTAGTGTGCCTAAAATATCGATTTTGCACCCCCCCCTGCACCCCTGCATGATTTTTTGCCAGCGGGTGGTGCAGGGGGGGGTTGTGGGCGATGGGGGCGGTGCGGGAGGCGGGCCTTTGCAGCCCCCCGATGGAGAGGGAGAGAGCCCCCAGAGAGCTCATCAGTGGGGTTGCAAAAGGGAGAAGGCGGGCCACACCAAACGGGCCCACAGCTGTTCCACGGAGCACCCCCTTGCGGAAATCTTCCTTGCCAAGGGGTAGGTGTTCCGCAGTTTGGCAGTTTTTTGAGGAAAGTGCGGACGACAAAAGAATAGTAGTTTGTAACCTGTGCTGTACCAAAATGAGCCGGGGGCGTGAACACTAGCAACCTCATCACCACTAGCATCATCCGCCACATGGCATCCAAGCACCGTAATAAGTGGGTCCACAATCTGTGTCTGCGGGTCACACCACTGCCTCCTCTTCCCCTGTGTTACGCGCTGGCAAATCCCCTGTCAAAGGTGCAGGCCCGGATGCCTCCAGCCCTGCACCTGGACCTTCGTGAGCACCATCACCACTTCCGTGTCTCCACGCAACGTCCAAATGTCCTTGCCCCAGGCCTTTGAACGCAAGCGTAAATACCCAGCCACCCACAGACCATAGCACTAAATGTGCAGCTTTCCAAATTACTGGCCCTGGAAATGTTGCCATTTAGGCTTGTGGACACTGAGGCCTTCTGCAGCCTGATGTCGGCGGCCGTCCTGCGTTACACAGTCCCCAGCTGCCACTATTTTTCAAGGAGTGCCCGCCTTACACAAACATGTGTCCCGTAACATCACACGTGCCCTGACCAACTCAGTTACTGGGAAGGTCCACTTAACCACGGACACATGGACAAGTGCATTCGGCCAGGGACACTACATTTCCTTGACGGCACACTGGGTGAACATTGTGGAGGCCAGGAGCGAGTCGTACCCTGGGATGGCAGAGGTGCTACCGACCCCAAGGATTGAGGGCCCTATGTCAATCAGGGTTTCCGCCAGCACCAACATTAGTGGCTTCAACCCCCACTTCTCCTCCTCCTCTTCCACTTCCACCTACGAATTATCTGCATACAGCACCAGTCAGCCATCAGTCGGTAGCTGGAAGCAGTGTAGCACTGCAGTGGGGAAACTGATATGCTTAGGGAACAAACAGCACACCGCCGCAGAGCTGTGGCAGGGGATAAGAGACCAGACTGAGCTGTGACTCTCACCACTCAACCTAGAACCAGGCATGGTTGTGTGTGATAATAGCCTTAACTTAGTGGCGGCTTTAGAGCTCAGCAAGTTCACACACATACCATGCCTAGCCCACGTCTTAAACTTAGTGGTTCAGCGGTTTCTCAAAACCTACCTCAATTTCCCTGAGCTACTGGTGAAGGTGTGCCGCGTGTGTGCACATTTCCACAAGTCATCAACAGCTTCAGCTGGTCTGTCAACGCTGCAGCAGCGCTGGAAATTGCCAGCTCACCGGCTGTTGTGTGACGTGAGCATGCACTGGAACTCAACTTTCCACATGTTGGCCAGGCTTTGTGAGCAGCAGTAGTGGAATACCAGCTGCAACATGGTCGTCGCCTTTCCAGTCAGCTTCTGCTATTCACAAGCAAGGAGTGGGCATGGATGTCTGACCTCTGTGAGGTTATAAGAAAATTTGCGGAATTAATACAGATGGTGAGCGGCGATAACGCTATTATCAGCGTAGCCAATAACCATCCCACTTCTGTGTCTACTCAAACGCTTGCTGCTCACAATTAAGGACCGCGCTTTGCATGCGGAAGAAGTGGAAATGGGGAAAGACATTAAACAGGGTAATAGCCAGACCACCCTCAGTTCGTCTTCTCAGTGCGAGTTGGATGAAGAAGAAGAGGAGGAGGAGCAGGAGACGGTTGCCTCCGCTACAGAGGGTAGTACCCATGGAAGTTTAATTCCATCTGTTCTGCGTGGGTGGGCAGAAGAGGAGGAATAGGATGAGAAGATTGAGAGTGGTCCTCCTGATGATGACAGCAAAGTCTTGCCTGTTGGTACTCTGGCACACATGACTGACTTCATGTTATGCTGCATTTCCCGCGACCCGCGCGTTATACGCATTTTAGACAACACGGATTACTGGTTGTTCACCCTTCTCGACCCCCGCTATAAAGAGAACTTCTCATCTCTCATTCTTCAGGTGGAGAGGACGAGCAAAAAGGTGCAATACCTGAAGGTCCTTGTTGAAAAATTGCTCCAGAAATTTCCATCTGACAACGCTGGCGGCAGAGTCGGTGGTTCCTTGGGCAACCGAGGAGGGGAGACAAGGGGAAGACATAGCAGTTCCAACAGAGACAGGGCAACACTCTCCAAAGCCTGGGACAGTTTCATGACACCCCGCCAGCACCCTCACCCTGATGCGCGGCCTACTGTCACAAGGAGGGAAACTGTCACGGAACCATGAACCAGACGTACAACAAGAGATAAGTGAAAATAAGAAGGCTTTATTGAAAATAAAGCTGTAAAGCAAAAGTCCAAACGGATGGTGAAACCGAGCAGAGTCTTTGCGAAGCCAGAGGTCAGGAACCAGAAGGGTAGTCAGACGAAGCCAGGATCAGGAACCAGCAGGGTAGTCAGACGAAGCCAGGATCAGGAACCAGAAGCAGCAGCAGTCTAGAAGCATGTGAACACAGGAGGACCAAGCAAGGAACTGAAGCCACAGACCTCCTATATATATGAGCTAGGCATCCAGCTCCTCCCAGGGGAAGGAGGAGCCGCAGGGTGGAAGGCTACAAGAAACCCAGAACCCAAGATGGCCGCCAGCACATGTCAAACGAAGGAGAGCAGCAAGCAGGTAAGACCATGACAGAAACATTTTGGAAGATGGTGAAGGAGTACATAGCAGACCGTGTCAGCATCTTCAATGATCCCTCAGTGCCTTACAACTACTGGGTGCCCAAGCTGGACACGTGGAACGAACTGGCGCTCTACGCCTTGGAGGTGTTGGTCTGCCCTGCCACCAGCGTTTTGTCTGAGCGGGTATTTAGTGCTGCTGGTGGCATCATAACAGATAAGCGTATCCGTCTGTCAACTGAAAATGCTGACAGGTTGACTCTGGATTCACCCTGACTTCTCGACTCGCCACAGGAAAGCTGATGAACCTAAAGGCACTTTAAATGTATTGTTTATAATGTACTGAATACACTGTATTCCCATGCACCCCTTCCACCCAAAAAAAATGGGTATATGGTTGAATCTTCCTTTTCTCATGCTTCTCCTCCTCTTCCATCATATCAACATGCTTATTCGTCGCATATCATGCCCTTTCATATATGCCCTCATATATAATGTTTTACAGGCCCGCGCATATAATGTTTTACAGGGTCTGCTCACCTTCAGGCTCTCACCTACAATCTTTTACAGGGTCAGCTCACCTGCAGGCACTCGCTTATAATTTTTTAGAAGGTCAGCACACCTATAGGCCCTTGCATATAATTGTTTAAAGGGTCAGCTAACCTGCAGGCCCTCACCTACAAACTTTTATAGGGTCAGCTCACCTGCAGGCCCTCGCATATAATGTTTTGCAGGGTCAGCTCACCAGCAGGCCCTCGCCTACAATCTTTTACAGGGTCAGCTCACCTTCAAGCCCTCGCATATAATGTTTTATAGAGTAAGCTCACCAGCAGGCCCTCGCATATAATGTTTTACAGGGTAAGCTCACCAGCAGGCCATCAGTCATAATTTTTCAAGGGTGTATGATGCCCTTCTTTATATGTAATAAAGGGTGTA
Organism: Bufo bufo; assembly: GCF_905171765.1. Classification (NCBI taxonomy): domain Eukaryota; kingdom Metazoa; phylum Chordata; class Amphibia; order Anura; family Bufonidae; genus Bufo; species Bufo bufo. Next base: position 689,474,477 of record NC_053389.1, on the reverse strand, counting down.
TTGGAGTGCCCATTCCTTTTAATTTTTGGCAGCCCTTTCTCTTTCATGCATAGGCTTTATGAGTGTAGGAGTTCCACTACCTGAAAAATTGTACCACAATGTGAATAAGGCCGTCCTTTATGTGATATACAGGTTGTATCGGAGTGCCTCTTCCTTTTAATTATTGGCAGCACTTGCACTTTATATACAAGAAAATATACAGAAAATAGTAGTTTCCTAACAATTTTTCCTCTAAAATCGATTTTATCTTCGGTTTTGTGCGTATTATTGTCAGTCTGTAAAAGTGGCGTACTACTCGGACAACATCATTCCCAGCAGTGACCTTTGAGTCCAAGATGCATCCAGACATCCCCCCCCATGCTGTTCCAGAACCATTTCAGTGGTGTTTCCATCAATTTCTGATGTTTTCCTATGAACCTGACACCCTCCCCTTTTCAGAGCGGGAGGTGCCTGGTTTACTGCTCGGGTTCTCCTATTGACTTCCATTGTGCTCGGTAGAGCACCCGAGCAGCCTGAAGTGTTCGGCCCGAGCACCTGAGCACCCGAGCACTTTAGTGCTCGATCAATACTAGTGAGGACGATCTAATTTACTAGTTATAACCAGATGGGGAGAACACACCCAAGATCATCACTAATGAGTCAGTATGGGGAATAGTGATGGCATTAGTTATCGCTCCTCCCCATACTCTGGAGCAGATTGCTGCATGTAATGGCAACGGTCTCCTCTGATGGTAGCCATCATGGCACATAACAGGTAGACATTTGTGTTAGGTTCCCGTCTTACAGAGATCGCCTTGACGTGCGGCATACAGGCTCAAATATTTTGTACAAAATGATTTGCCAAGCATCTCTAGTTTATAAGCATAGCATAAGCAATATAATTCATTTTTGTACTCTATTTGGTTTGCAGAGGGCTGTTGCATTGTATGTTTTGTTCTAGCTTAATAGGTAATGTTTTTCTTATGGATCATGCACATGACTGGGCATTTTGCCCACATCCAATCCACATTTTTTCTGGGTCGGATGCAGACCCATTCACTTCAATGGGGTCGTAAAAGATGCAGACAGCACACTGTGTGCTGTCTGCATCCATATATCCGTTCCTTGACACCCGCAAAAAAATATAACATGTCCTATACTTGTCTGTATAATGGATAAGGATAAAAAAGTTTTATGGATGGCAGGATGTTCGGTTCCACAAAATGCGGAATGCACACAGCCAGTATCCATGTTTTGCGGATCCGCAATTTGCGGATGCGAAAACATCTGCGGCCGTGTGCATGAGTCCTTATATAAGTTTTGGTCTTGAACAATTATTCCAAATTTTTTTTTAAATGCTCCCTTAACTGCAGGGTCAGTTAAGACATATGTAAGACACTCTAGGGGTGGTCCCCTTTCAAATGGATGGATGATAGAGAAACTTGCAAAGTAATCCCAGTGTTTGCATGTACACAACCTGCTCTCAAGGCCCAATGTCAAGGGTGTCCAAGCAGTTATACTTCAACAGTCATCAGTTAAGGAAGCACTCCTACAAAAAAAAATCTCTGACCTGTTAGAAAGGTACCAGATGTAAACTGCAGTGAAGGTAATCTTCCACCCAGTGTCTTAATTGGTAAATCACAGTATCCCCTTCCTTCTACTTCTCGGCTGTGTCATGTGACCAGCAATCAGACTTTCCAAATAACTTAGCATTTTATGTGTGGACAGGAAGCCAGTCTCTCTATGTATTCCTATAGAAGCCTCAATGTCAGTCTCATAGGAATGCATAGAGAAGTAACTGACTTCCTGTACTGTGTCAGATGGAGATCAGAGTTGGTCACATGACACAGCTAAGGATCAGAAGAGAGGGGATAACTCAAATACAGTCACTGGTAAGAAAATTATCTTCAGTAGGGATTACATCATGTACCTTTCTAACAGGTCAGAGAATATATATATACAGTCGTGGCCAAAAGTTTTGAGAATTACATAAATATTGGAAAAGTTACTGCTTAAGTTTTTATAATAGCAATTTGCATATACTCCAGAATGTTATGAAGAGTGATCAGATGAATTGCATAGTCCTTCTTTGCCATGAAAATTAACTTAATCCCGAAAAAACCTTTCCACTGCATTTCATTGCTGTCATTAAAGGACCTGATGAGATCATTTCAGTAATCGTCTTGTTAACTCAGGTGAGAATGTTGACGAGCACAAGGCTGGAGATCATTATGTCAGGCTGATTGGGTTAAAATGGCAGACTTGACATGTTAAAAGGAGGGTGATGCTTTAAATCATTGTTCTTCCATTGTTAACCATGGTGACCTGCAAAGAAACATGTGCAGCCATCATTGCATTGCATAAAAATGGCTTCACAGGCAAGGATATTGTGGCTACTAAGATTGGACCTCAATCAACAATTTATAGGATCATCAAGAACTTCAAGGAAAGAGGTTCAATTCTTGTTAAGAAGGCTTCAGGGCGTCCAAGAAAAGTCCAGCAAGCGCCAGGATTGTCTCCTAAAGAGGAGTCAGCTCCGGGATCGGAGTGCCACCAGTGCAGAGCTTGCTCAGGAATGGCAGCAGGCAGGTGTGATCGCATCTGCACGCACAGTGAGGCGAAGACTTTTGGAAGATGGCCTGGTGTCAAGAAGGGCAGCAAAGAAGCCACTTCTCTCCAAAAAAAACATCAGGGACAGATTGATCTTCTGCAGAAAGTATGGTGAATGGACTGCTGAGGACTGGGGCAAAGTCATATTCTCCGATGAAGCCTCTTTCCGATTGTTTGGGGCATCTGGAAAAAGGCTTGTCCGGAGAAGAAAAGGTGAGCGCTACCATCAGTCCTGTGTCATGCCAACAGTAAAGCATCCTGAGACCATTCATGTGTGGGGTTGCTTCTTATCCAAGGGAGTGGGCTCACTCATAATTTTGCCCAAAAACACAGCCATGAATAAAGAATGGTACCAAAACACCCTCCAACAGCAACTTCTTCCAACAAACCAACAACAGTTTGGTGAAGAACAATGCATTTTCCAGCACGATGGAGCACCATGCCATAAGGCAAAAGTGATAACTAAGTGGCTCGGGGACCAAAACGTTGACATTTTGGGTCCGTGGCCTGGAAACTCCCCAGATCTTAATCCCATTGAGAACTTGTGGTCAGTCCTCAAGAGGCGGGTGTACAAACAAAAACCCACTAATTCTGACAAATTCCAAGAAGTGATTATGAAAGAATGGGTTGCTATCAGTCCGGAATTGGCCCAGAAGTTGATTGAGAGCATGCCCAGTCGAATTGCAGGGGTCCTGAAAAAGAAGGGCCAACACTGCAAATACTGACTCTTTGCATAAATGTCATGTAATTGTCGATAAAAGCCTTTGAAACGTATGAAGTGCGTGTAATTTTATTTCGCTACATCACAGAAACAACTGAAACAAAGATCTAAAAGCAGTTTAGCAGCAAACTTTGTGAAAACTAATATTTGTGTCATTCTCAAAACTTTTGGCCACGACTGTATATACAGTATTTATATATATATATATATATTTTTTTTTTTTCAGTGGGGGTACTACTTTAACGATGGATGATGAAAATTGATGAAACTAATAATTACAGCTTATTCATATTTATAATGCAAATATTTAAAATATAAATAAATGAAGTATAGAAATGTGAAATGCGAAAGAGACTCATACCCACATACTTCCTGCTTTTCTTTCTGTTGCTGCCCTTCATGTTTTTTTTCTGGGACCCTTAAAGAAGCGGAGCGAAACGTGCGTCGGGGTGTGCTCACAGCTGACTGAAGGTTGGATCCCTATACTTTACCATTTCCCAGGTACTTTCTGTTCCTTTCCCTTTTATCTGCCTGTAGCTTTTATCCATTGATGGTTTCCTACTGGTACCTTGTATGGAGTTTTGCACATAAGGCATTTGGGATTATGAGATAGTTTCCAGGAGATCATTGGTATACTATTTGTTATTGCTCTTTTGCCCTTGTGCTGAGCAAGCTTAGATATTGGGATCTTATACCTTGTCAGTCAGCAGGTGAGCTACTTCATGCAACACTACCTGTATTGCTACTTTACCTTTTAGATATTTGTCTCTAATCATGTGTTGTTGTAATTATTTGTCCTTAATTACCTAATAAAGTTTCATATTTTTTGTATGTGTGTCCCTACGGGTCTTTTGTTTTTTTTATGTGATGTCATGCATCTTACCAACATCTTGTTGGTCTAATAGGTTGTACTGCTTTTCTTTCTGTTGCTGCCCTTCATGGTTCTTTTTCATCTGCACTTTCAGCCTTAGACAGTTCATAGAATCCAAAGGCTTTCAGTTCCACTTTTATACTGCTGACACTCAGATTTACCTGTCTAGTCCAGATGTTACCTCTATTCAGAACTCCAGAGTGAATACAACTATATATTAAATTTTCTCCCACTTTCTAAAACTGAAAATGGAGAAAAGTGCATTCATCATCTGTCATACATTTAATGGTCTCCCCATCAAACCCATAAATAATAATTAATGGCTCCATACAAGTCTGATACATCAGGATAACCTTTGATTCTTCCTATCATTTCCACTTTGAAAATATTTCTCAAAACTGTTCTTTCCTTGGGGGGCGGAGCCTGGCCGCTGGCGTGGATGGCTGTGTGAAAGACCTGCTCCTCCACGTCCTAGCATCTACAGCCCTATTAACAGCGGTGACCAGACCAGAAATGGTCAAATACGGCAGAGATAGGGGACTAGACCCCCCAGATACCCCTCGATCCCACAAAGGCCAGCAAGACATGCAGAAATTCTTGAAAAAGAGAAGCTCTCACTCGCCGCGAGCTGGCGCCAAAATGGCAACGGAGCACATGAAGGAGGCTAAAGCCAAGGACTCAGGGGAAGACAGCGAGCACTGCGGCACGACTGAAGAGCAGGACCCGGCTCCAGTGTCTAAATCTTTCCTCTCTAAAGTGCTCAGCCAAGCCCTAGACAAAGCACTCAGACAAGTCCTGACCGAATTAGCGGACATTAAAACTGAGATATCCCAAGTGGGACACAGAGTAGAGGCTCTGGAGCAAGCGACGCAAGATCTAAGATCGCATGCAAATGGAGTAGCTGAGTGCCTTACCGGCCATGCTGAGGAACTTAACAGAGCCTTCTCACTGCTAGAAGACCAGGAAAATCGTAGCAGACGGCGCAACATCCACATAAAGGGCCTCCCTGAGTCTTGGGCGGCTGAATCGCTACATAAAGTAGCCATGGAGATATTTGCAGACATTTTAGATCCTGACTCTGCTGCATCAATTGTTATTGAGCGCATCCATAGAGCGCTAAGACCCCAGCCGAAACCGAATGAGAGACCAAGGGATGTGGTCTGCGGCCTACTGTCCTTTGTAGACACGGCGCGGGTCATGGAGACGGCTTGCACTAAGAGTCGGATCACATATGGACACACGGAAATTGCCCTATATCAGGACATTGCTCCATCGACACTGGCGAAAAGGCGCATATTGAAGCCCTTGCTAGATTCACTCCGTGGCAAGAAAATCCCATATACCTGGATGTATCCGTTCGGACTCTCTATAAACAAGAATGGGAAACGTATCCTCATCCATACACCGGACAACTTGGATAAAGCGTGGGAGCACATCGGCATACAGCTGTCACGACTGTGACTGATCCAGACAGGTCTGGGAGGAGAAGGTCGCAGCGACTTTCTACTCGCGATAGCTTGTGAGTTTGCTCCATGGTTCAGGGTATGTCATCCGGGTTTTGCCTTGTGAACCTTTTTGTCCTGACTGGGAGTTTGTAGGCATCCTTCTCAGGTGAGTCCTGTCTGCCACTCCCAGCTACTATATTAGTTTCAGTTTCACTTGCAGTCATTGCCAGATATAGTCCTTACTTCCAGTTCTATTCTGACCTTTGAAGGAGATCGTTTGATGGTGTTGCTGTGGAGCTCTTGTCCGGCGTGGACTGTCGTGATTGGGATCGCCTTCTCTGCTCGTGACTGGATAAGTCTATCTCTGCTATAGTTTGTTTGTTGCTGTCTTCCCCTGTTGTTCTCCTAGACATGAGTGATGGTGACTAGTGCTCCCATCGGCCTTTCCCCACTCTAGGCTTGTTAGGGTGACTGAGGGTTTAGGCATCCTGCTCGCCGCACGGGTTCACACCCCGTCTAGGGTATCAGGGCAGACAGGTGCCAGCTTAGGGTTAGTCAGGGGTGGCCATACTATTCCCATCCGTAGATAAGGGTCCCCCTTCCCCTCCGTCTGGTGCGACACGACTGCTGCTGGGATAGCGGTTGTGACAGTATATCTGGCCTTTTAAAAAAAAAAGTGACATTTCCTTTTTTTTTTTTTTTTTTGCTTGCTGTTTTGCTTTGTATTTTTCTGTTCCACTATGGATCCGGTTACGGTTTTGGCGAAACAATTACAGGGATTATCCCTTGAAGTGGCAGGATTAAAAGCAACAGTGCTGCAGCAGCAGCAGCAATCCTTGGGTTCCACCGTTGCTACGGGAAACCAAGGTACTCCTGAGCCAAAAGTGGCTTTACCTGATAGGTTCTCAGGAAGGAGAGACCAATTTGTAACCTTCAGAGAAGCTTGCAAATTGTTCTTCAGGTTACGCCCTAGATCCTCTGGCGGTGAGGAACAACGGGTGGGCATTGTAATTTCTCTCCTGCAAGGAGATCCGCAGGCTTGGGCTTTCTCCCTACCATCAGACACTCTGGCCTTACGATCAGTGGAGGAGTTTTTTGAAGCCCTGGGTCTCGTATATGATGACCCGGACAGGGTCTCACTGGCTGAGTCTAAGCTACGTAGACTTCGGCAAAAAAAAACGGTCTGCTGAACTATATTGTTCCGAATTCCGTAGGTGGGCTACTGATACGTTATGGAACGACTCGGCCCTTAGGAGTCAGTTCTGCCAGGGGTTGTCTGAAAAATTAAAAGATGCGCTGGTGGTATACGAGGTCCCTGGGTCTCTGGAGGCTGCTATGTCTCTGTCCATAAGAATCGACAGACGACTCAGGGAGAGACTATTACATTTTACGGAGGCCTCTATAGGGCAGGGATCGGTTTGTTATGATCCAGTCGAACCAATGCAAATAGGGGGCGCCACTAGATGGGTGAATCCTCCTAAGTTCTGCCGTAGGTCAGAGGTTTGTTTTCGTTGTGGGGGGAGGGGTCATTTTGTAAAGGTTTGTCCCTCAGAACCCAAGAGACCACAAACAAAGAAGCCGCCGGAAAACTAGAGTCCCCAGATTGTGCGGAGGATAACAGTCTGGGCGTATTCGTTTCCTCCATACGCATGTCTCAGTTTCTGTTGTCCGCTACCGTTGAGGCGGGCAATAAGACTGAGATCTGTTCCGTCTTTTTGGACAGTGGGGTGGGGGTCAACTTGGTGGATTCACGGTTTGCTCAGGCTCTGGGTTTTACTCCGGAACCGATACGCAGAACTATTCCTGTTTTTGCCATCGACTCCTCCCCTCTTACTCAGAAAGAGTTAACTCAGATCATCCATAATATCCATCTGCAGGTAGGGGACCTCCATAAAGAGCATATCTCTTGTTATGTCCTGGACGGTCTTCCGGCTCCTATGGTATTGGGGCTTCCCTGGCTGGTGACTCACAATCCAGTGGTGGATTGGCAGGCCGGGGAGATTGTGGAGTGGCGTGAACATTGTAAGGACAACTGCTTGAGTAGTAGGTGCTCTACACTCTCTATAACATCTTTACCTGCCTTTCTGTCAGATTTTATGGATGTGTTCTCTGAGAAGGGTTGTCAGGGGTTACCACCTCATCGTCCATATGATTGCCCGATTAATCTATTACCTGAGGCAAAACTACCTAAAACCCGGTTATACAATCTTTCCGGCTCGGAGAGGAAGGCTATGAAAGATTATATTTCGGAGAGTTTGGCTAAGGGACACATCAGACCCTCTTCTTCACCTGTGGCTGCAGGGTTCTTTTTCGTTTAAAAAGAAAGATGGGGGCCTACGTCCTTGCCTGGATTTCCGGGAATTAAACCGGATAACTATCCGAGATCCCTATCCTCTTCCTCTCATTCCCGACCTCTTTAATCAGGTTGCTGGTGCTAAATGGTTCTCCAAAATGGATCTCAGAGGAGCCTATAACCTGGTTCGCATCAAAGAGGGGGATGAGTGGAAGACGGCTTTTAATACTCCGGAAGGGCATTATGAAAATCTGGTCATGCCATTTGGTCTTACTAATGCGCCTGCGGTATTCCAACATTTTGTCAACGATATTTTTAGTCACCTTATCGGGAGATTTGTTGTGATATATCTTGATGACATCCTGGTCTATTCCCCGGATCTGGATACACATAAGATCCATGTGAGACAAGTGCTGCAGATATTAAGGGCCAACAAATTGTTTGCTAAGTTAGAAAAATGTGTGTTCGCCGTAAAAGAACTGCTATTTCTGGGGTATGTGTTGTCAGATTCAGGTTTCCGCATGGATCCAGAGAAAGTCCGGGCGATTTTAGACTGGGATCTGCCCGAGAACCTGAAGGCATTGCAACGCTTCCTGGGGTTTGCCAATTTTTATAGAAAGTTTATAAAGAACTATTCCTTGGTGGTCAAACCACTGACGAACATGACCCGAAAGGGATCCGATTTTTCCAAATGGTCACATGCAGCCAAAACTGCCTTTGCATCTCTGAAGGAGAGATTCACCTCGGCCCCTATTCTCATACAGCCAGATGTCTCGCTTCCTTTTATTGTAGAGGTTGACGCATCAGAGGTGGGGGTGGGAGCGGTACTATCTCAGGGCCCGTCCCCTGGTGAATGGCGTCCGTGTGCTTTCTTTTCGAAGAAATTGTCTACTGCAGAAAGGAACTATGATATTGGCAACAGGGAACTTTTGGCTATTAAGTTGGCTTTTGAGGAGTGGCGTCATTTTTTGGAGGGGGCGGTTCATCCCGTCACGGTGATTACTGATCACAAAAACGTATTATATCTGGAGTCTGCTAAGCGTCTCACCCCTAGACAGGCTCGGTGGTCGTTATTTTTTACTAGGTTTAATTTTGTAATAACATATCGCCCGGGGGCAAAAAATACTAAGGCGGATGCATTGTCTCGAAGTTTTCCTGGAGGGGGTGATGTTGAGGTACCAGAGCCCATTTTGCAAAAGGGGGTGGTGGTCTCTGCATTACACTCAGGTTTAGAGGGGAGGGTGTTGGAAGCTCAGGGGGACGCCCCGGCCTCCTGCCCCTCGGGTAAACTGTTTGTGCCAGAAAATTTACGACTGGAGATACTAAAAGAACACCATAACTCCACACTGGCAGGACACCCAGGTAGTAGGGCAACCTCTGAATTAGTGTCTCGTCGGTTCTGGTGGCCTAAGTGGCGCCAGGAGGTGTTGAATTTTGTGTCTGCATGTGCTACCTGTGCTCGTTCTAAGGTAGATCATACTCGTCCGGCAGGGTGTCTTTTACCTCTAGCCATCCCCAACAGGCCTTGGACGCACCTATCAATGGATTTCATTACGGATCTACCAGTATCAGCGGGGAAAACTGTTATTCTTGTAGTTGTTGACAGATTCAGTAAAATGGTGCACTTTATTGCTCTTGCCGCATTGCCTAATGCTAACACACTGGCTCAGGTTTTTATTGACCACATCGTGAAGCTTCACGGGGTCCCTTCCGATATTGTTTCGGATCGTGGTACCCAATTCGTTTCTAAATTTTGGAAAGCTTTTTGTTCTCGTTTAGGGGTTCATCTGTCGTTTTCTTCATCTTTCCATCCACAGTCCAACGGTCAGACTGAACGTACCAATCAAAACCTAGAGACATATTTGAGATGCTTTGTTTCCGAAAATCAGGAGGAATGGTCATCTTATTTACCGTTAGCCGAGTTTGCCATTAATAATCGTCGTCAAGAATCCACCGATAAGTCACCATTTTTTGGTGCGTATGGTTTCCATCCTCAGTTTTGTACGTTTAGTGAGGGGGGGCCGTCTGGGATTCCCGAGGAGGAACGATTTGCGTCTTCACTTTCTTCAGTGTGGCAGAGTGTGCAAGAAAGTTTGAAGAGAATGGGTGGTAGATACAAACGTGTGGCTGATAGGAGGCGCTCTGAAGGTCCGGACCTTGGGGTGAATGACTTGGTGTGGTTGTCTACCAGAAATATCAAGTTGAAGGTTCCCTTGTGGAAATTAGGTCCGAGATTTATTGGTCCTTATAGGGTAATTAAGATCATTAACCCGGTGGCTTTTCGTCTGGAGCTACCTCAGACTCTAAGGATCCATAATGTCTTCCACAGATCTCTGCTTAAGAGATATGTAGAACCTCCTTAACCATTGCCACTACCGCCTACACCGATGGTTGGTGATGGCAGTCTTGAGTTTCAGGTAGAAAAGATTGTTGACTCACGATATATTCGCCGCTCTCTTCAGTACCTGGTGCACTGGAGAGGTTATGGTTCCGAAGAGAGAATGTGGGTTCCAGCTTCAGAGATAAAAGCGGACAGACTCATTCGGGCTTTTCATAGCTCCCATCCGGAGAGGCCTGGTCTTGAGGGTCCGGGGGCCCCTCGTAGAAAGGGGGGTACTGTCACGACTGTGACTGATCCAGACAGGTCTGGGAGGAGAAGGTCGCAGCGACTTGCTACTCGCGATAGCTTGTGAGTTTGCTCCATGGTTCAGGGTATGTCATCCGGGTTTTGCCTTGTGAACCTTTTTGTCCTGACTGGGAGTTTGTAGGCATCCTTCTCAGGTGAGTCCTGTCTGCCACTCCCAGCTACTATATTAGTTTCAGTTTCACTTGCAGTCATTGCCAGATATAGTCCTTACTTCCAGTTCTATTCTGACCTTTGAAGGAGATCGTTTGATGGTGTTGCTGTGGAGCTCTTGTCCGGCGTGGACTGTCGTGATTGGGATCGCCTTCTCTGCTCGTGACTGGATAAGTCTATCTCTGCTATAGTTTGTTTGTTGCTGTCTTCCCCTGCTGTTCTCCTAGACATGAGTGATGGTGACTAGTGCTCCCATCGGCCTTTTCCCACTCTAGGCTTGTTAGGGTGACTGAGGGTTTAGGTATACTGCTCGCCGCACGGGTTCACACCCCGTCTAGGGTATCAGGGCAGACAGGTGCCAGCTTAGGGTTAGTCAGGGGTGGCCATACTATTCCCATCCGTAGATAAGGGTCCCCCTTCCCCTCCGTCTGGTGCGACACGACTGCTGCTGGGATAGCGGTCGTGACAACAGCCCATCGACATACCTACCTGGCTACCGGTGAACTACCCGACGACGCTCCCGAACCTACCGCACTTGGAGTCCTGGAAAAGAGTTCATCGCATCAAGTCCGGGAAATCATCCAAACACCTGACAGGATCCATGGATCTCCCACCCTGAGGACTCCCTCGCCAAGTTCGGGTCCAGTATTATTGGGACATGGGTGGGCTCTGGTAGTAGTCCTACCATGTTATTAATCCTCACACTTTTGATACACCTATTGCACACTCTGTCGCGTATATTGTACAAAGTAGAATATTATGCCCCTTGATCGCAAGGGGTAAGCCATGCGACTAATCTGTGGTCTACATCATGAGACCTCAGATAGCCATTGTCTCGTATGAATGTTCCGGTACACTATGTACCCTGTTTTGCTATAGTTCTAAGTTACTTGGCGAATTGTTTATATGACCTCTTAACATGAAAATCCTCACACATGGAGTCCGGAGAAGAATGTATTCCTGCAAAATCCTAGCTTGTAACTATCGAAAGATCGCGAGCAGGGAGCTGGACAAGCTCTGCATTCTATCTGGGCTCCATGTCTCCGATTCACCTAACAAATCTAGGGGCCTTATCACACTCAGTCTACCAATCGTGCTCAGTATAACGGGTGTTACCAGCACAGGCAGACTAACTGTTCGCATGATTGAAGACAGGATATGAAAGTACTTATTATCAATGCAATTGTATTTACCCTACCTGAGAATCCAAATTTATAAGATCACTAGTGGTCAGTCCTTATTCAATGTACTTTAAATGCCGGCTCCTAGGAATCATAAGCTGATGCTTACCCCCCCTTCCCTTTCCCTTCCCCTTCCCTTTACTTGCTTTCAATGCCGTCCCAACATACAAAACGCATTCACGCAGACCTAGAGTTGAGATACTCCCATTAATTATGCTTAACGTTTCTCTGAAGGAATATTTCTCAGGGGGATTGTAGATAAAGCACTAACTAAGCAATAGGTCATACCCGAACTCGATCTACCCCTATGTAACATGCCCTCCATACTTATCCTTAAGGAAAATGAGTTTTTCTTTAACCTACCCCCCCCCCTCCTCAAATGCTGGCCCTCGACTCTCATTCCCATTTACCTATAAGAAGCAATGGGGTCTGTCTAACCTGGAATACCTAGAATTCATATTATGTATGGCAAACCTAATATATTCAACCACCCTCAGGCTTTCCGCTTAATAGATACGCTCTGATAGGGAGACTTGATGTGTATACACATGGAAACCAGGTATACGACCACCTGGGATCATGGCCCTTTCCCAGTGTAATCAGCATATTTTCCCTAACAAACATAAGCTGTGGCTATAACCCCCCCCCCCCTTTTTCCTTCACCATCTTCGCTCATAAGGTCTAGACGCTAAGTAAAAGATTTAGGTCACCAAATATAGTGCTATGCCCTGTGGCTGTGATGTCTAGGCAACACGTACAGGCTAGAAATATACACTGCTCAAAAAAATAAAGGGAACACAAAAATAACACATCCTAGATCTGAATTGTGACGGACGGTCTCCTGAGGGATCTCCTCCCAGACCTGGACTAAAGCATCTGCCAACTCCTGGACAGTCTGTGGTGCAACGTGACGTTGGTGGATAGAGCGAGACATGATGTCCCAGATGTGCTCAATTGGATTCAGGTCTGAGGAACGGGCGGGCCAGTCCATAGCATCAATGCCTTCGTCTTGCAGGAACTGCTGACACACTCCAGCCACATGAGGTCTAGCATTGTCCTGCATTAGGAGGAACCCAGGGCCAACCATAACAGCATATGGTCTCACAAGGGGTCTGGGGATCTCATCTCGGTACCTAATGGCAGTCAGGCTACCTCTGGCGAGCACATGGAGGGCTGTGCGGCCCTCCAAAGAAATGCCACCCCACACCATTACTGACCCAATGCCAAACCGGTCATGCTGGAGGATGTTGCAGGCAGCAGAACGTTCTCCACGGCGTCTCCAGACTCCGTCACGTCTGTCACATGTGCTCAGTGTGAACCTGCTTTCATCTTTGAAGAGCACAGGGCGCCAGTGGCGAATTTGCCAATCTTGGTGTTCTCTGGCAAATGCCAAACGTGCTGCACGGTGTTGGGCTGTAAGCACAACCCCCACCTGTGGACGTAGGGCCCTCATATCACCCTCATGGAGTCTGTTTCTGACCGTTTGAGCAGACACATGCACATTTGTGGCCTGCTGGAGGTCAATTTGCAGGGCTCTGGCAGTGCTCCTCCTGTTCCTCCTTGCACAAAGGCAGAGGTAGCGGTCCTGCTGCTGGGTTGTTGCCCTCCTACGGCCTCCTCCACGTCTCCTGATGTACTGGCCTGTCTCCTGGTAGCGCCTCCATGCTCTGGACACTACGCTGACAGACACAGCAAACCTTCTTGCCACAGCTCGCATTGATGTGCCATCCTGGATAAGCTGCACTACCTGAGCCACTTGTGTGGGTTGTAGACTCCGTCTCATGCTACCACTAGAGTGAAAGCACCGCCAGCATTCAAAAGTCACCAAAACATCAGCCAGGAAGCATAGGAACTGAGAAGTGGTCTGTGGTTATCACCTGCAGAACCACTCCTTTATTGGGGGTGTCTTGCTAATTGCCTATAATTTCCACCTGTTGTCTATCCCATTTGCACAACAGCATGTGAAATTGATTGTCACTCAGTGTTGCTTCCTAAGTGGACAGTTTGATTTCACAGAAGTGTGATTGACTTGGAGTTACATTGTGTTGTTTAAGTGTTCCCTTTATTTTTTTGAGCAGTGTATTTGTGTTCTCTTCCCTGCTATCTACACACATAACAGTTTACTCCTGTTGTGATAGTCCACTCACTGGTTTTAATTCCGGTATCTGTTAGAATTACTGATTGTTGTTTTTTCTTTTTTCCTTTCTTCTCGCTCTTTCTTTTCTTTCATCTCCCCTCCCTCTAACTTCTATTTCCCGATCCTTCGCCTCCCTCTCCCTCCTCGTTGATATCCCTCTCAGACCCATAAGAGTCTCATAAGGAGATCCCGCAGATTACAACCCTACTTCAGAAGTAAATATCTTGTCCACTGAGATGACTGATATAAAGGTCACGACATTCAATATAAAAGGTCTAAACTCACCACAGAAACGAGGTCAAGTCATGCTAGCTCTCAGGAAAATGTGTTCACAGATAGTGTTTCTTCAGGAAACCCACCTACGCCAGAAGAAAATGCAAAAGCTGCCAAAACGTCAGTTTGCCCACTGGTTTCATAGTGTTCAATCAGCTTCAGCCTCCAAAGGAGTAGCTATAGCAGTCCACCAATCCATCCCGTTTACTGTATTGCAGCAACACACAGATGCAGAGGGACGCCTTCTCCTAGTCAAAGGCTTAATAACAGATCGGAAATTCACTTTAGCTAATTTTTATGTCCCAAATAAGTCCCCCGTTCATTGGCTTTCACAAGCCTTAGACACGCTTAAAATCTTCGCTGAAGGGCAGATAATTTTAGGAGCTGACTTAAACCTAGTACTAAATCCCGCCATTGACTCATCCTCAGCTAAATCCCGGGTAACGCAAAGGCTTCTTAGTAAACTCCATAAGAAACTTCATGACCTACATTTGATAGATGTATGGCGAAGCCTTCACCCCACAAGTAAAGACTTCTCCTTCTACTCAGTACCGCATGGGACGTATCAACGTTTAGATCATGTTTTAACCTCTGCATCTCTTCTTCCCTTTTTCAGGAAAGCAGACATTGGAAATATCACCTTATCTGACCATGCTCCATGCTGTGCGACCTTCACCCTGGCCTCTCTACCAAAAAAGGACTGGAGCTGGAAGCTAAATGAATCTCTGCTGTACAACCAACTCCACACGGACCAGGTCAGGACTCAACTGATAGAGTACTTTGCACTTAACTCCTCCACACACAGCTCACAACCTATTGTATGGGAGGCCCACAAGGCTTTTATCAGAGGATGCTTTATTATCTTAGGTACCACAGTAAAAAAGGAACAGCAAAAGGATGTTGACACACTCTTAGCAGAAATAGCGACAATTGAAAGGAAGCATAAAGCTTCACTGCGTAACGAGCACCAAAAAACACTGACAGAACTCAGGCTTAAACTACGAGACCTTCTTAGCCATAGAGTAAATGATGAATTTTCAGCACAAGGTCTACGCTCATGGAGAGAAAGGAGGAAAGCTGATGTCATCCTTGCTTAAGAAAGCCAAGAATGTCACTCACATCTCCTCAATTAAACAGCAAAACGGCAATTTGACTAATGACACTCCAGAAATAGCCAGCGCTTTTAAAGAGTTCTATTCAAAACTATACAACTTACATCAGGCAGGTGCCCCTGAGGAGGAACTCCAAAAAGAGCGCTGCATCAGAAACTTTTTGGAATCCCTCCATCTGCCAACTATAACACCAGAAGACTCAAAATACCTCGTTAGCCCAATATCGGCTGAGGAAGTAAGTAGTACTCTTAAAACTTTTCCCCCGGGGATAAGCCCGGGACCTGATGGCTTACCCCTACTATATTATAAAAAGTTCCAGGATATCCTCATTCCTAGGTTCACAGATATGTGTAATGCACTCATGCAGGGGAACTCCCTGCCTAAGCAGACGCTCGAATCTTATGTCACTCTGATACCTAAAGAGGGTAAAGACCCTTTGAACTGTGGCAGTTACCGCCCGATTCCCCTCTTGAACCTGGATTTAAAACTATGAGCCAAGATTTTGGCTTGCAGGCTAGGCAAGTTTCTGCCAGCCTTGATAGGACACGAACAGTCTGGCTTTGTCCAGGGCCGAGAGGGAAAAGACAACTCCCACAGGATATTCCATGCTATACACATGGCGCATAGAAAGAAGCTACCTTTAGCTTTATTAAGTATAGACGCCGAAAAGGCGTTTGACAGAGTCAACTGGCTGTTCATGAAACTGACTCTGCAGCGCTTCGCCTTCCCAGAAGCTTTCACAAGAGCGATATTCACTCTATACCAAAACCCATACGCCAGACTGAAAGAAAATGGCACGCTATCACCATCCTTTGACATAACCAACGGAACTAGGCAGGGATGTCCCCTGTCCCCCTCACTGTTTATCTTAGTAGCAGAGTCGCTTTTACAACTAGTTAGGCAGTCCCCAGAAATTTCAGGAGTTAAGTATGGCGGAAGGGAACTAAAATGTACTGCATTCGCAGATGACTTATTGTTCTTGATAATGGATCCGGAGAAGGAGCTAGATCCGTTAGTAGAGAGAATAGGCGAGTACAGTTCTTTATCAGACTTCAAAGTTAACCATTCCAAATCCGAGATAATGAACATTTCTCTACCTGATTCCAAAATTGCCCCCTTGTGGGTCCGACTTCCATTTCAATGGACTAAAGGGCCAATTAAATACTTAGGGATCTTAATCCCCAGTAATACCAATGATCTATACCAACACAACTACACTCCTCTCTTAGGGGACCTACAGCGCTTGCTACAAACATACAACCTTCCCTATCTCTCCTGGATGGGACGGAAAAACGTCCTGAAGGCATATGTAATGCCGGAAGTCCTATATACCATGCAATTGGTACCGATTTGGCTCCCTAAATCTTTCTTCCAGAGTGTGAAGAGTAACATAGTAACATAGTACATAAGGCCGAAAAAATACATTTTTCCATCCAGTTCGGCCTGTCATCCTGCAAGTTGATCCAGAGGAAGGCAAAAAAAAACTGTGAGGTAGAAGCGTGTTTTCTAAGTTCCTGTGGAACGGCAGGAAACCTAGGATATTGCACGAAATCTTAACTAGACATAAAGGGAAAGAAGGACTTGGTCTGCCAGATGTATCCAGATATTACAAAGCAATACAGCTTAATAGATGGCTTGAAATGGTAGATCCCAAAAGACGACCAGATGTTCAAGCCATTTGTAGTCACAGTGTAGGGAAGTATTTCCAGAAACATCTATGGCTCCCAGATAGGAACATCCATAATGACAAAACTATGGACCATGGATGCGTAGTCTAGGTGGGACCTAGAAAGAAATGAAAGAGAAATTAGCTCCTGACCCATCTCCTCTGCTCCCAGTGAGCCTATTACCAGACCTCCTTAATCATGACAAACTAGACAAACTACAATTGTGGAACTCTCTAACATCGGTAAAATTGGGTGGTCACCCCAAATATGGAAGCTTCCATTTTAAAAGCACTCCCACGCTCGATTACTGAATCCCCAGGCTTTTTCCTAGCGAAACCTCATATTAAAGCTGTGTGTGGGGAGTTGACAGTGAAATACCCTCTCCAAAGGTCCTTGACTGAGTTTGAGAGACTAATATTGTCACCACTTTCTGCTGCTAAGAAGGTGTCGAAGCTTTACCCGGTGGTGGGAGGCGAGGGTGAATCGCTGAGGCCTGTGTACATCAAAGAATGGGAAAAAGAGTTGGATAAGGTGCTAACTGATACTGAGGTAAAGCAGATACTAAGAAGTTCACATGTTTTTTCCCGCTGCTCCCGCCTACAGGAGAATCATTTCAAACTCCTATCAAGGTGGTATAAAACACCTGACTTTTATATAAAAGGGGCCTGGCGTCTACCAGAGAATGGTGGAAGGGTGGAGATGGCGTAGGCTCCCTTTCGCACATCTGGCGGAACTGCCCGCAGATTAAGACCTATTGGAGGGAAACAGAAACACTGATTTGGAAACTTACAACTCCTGGTTTTAAACTCACCCTGGAAATGGTAACACTCGCACTCCCATCACCTCAATACTCCCCTTCTAAAAAGAATCTGACCTCACATATTATAGCGACAGCTAAAGCATTGATCCCCCTACTTTGGCTTGATGTTACCCCCCCTCCACACAAGAAATGATAGCCAAGGTGACTCAAATCTGTAGATTTGAAGAAATGTCTAGCTGGATTGATAGGACACACAATAAATTTGCAACGTTATGGAACCCCTGGAGATCTTTGGCGAAGGTGAACCCTGACTAAACAAATGCAATGATCCTAAGACCTGGGTCGCGATATCTATGAGCCCCCCCCCCCCTCCCCCCCACCATTCCCCTTCTTCCTACTCTTATCTTTAATTCTTTCCCTTCTCTCTTTAATCTTTCCTCATTATCTTCAGTTATTATTTTATGCCTCATACATGGCTTGAATAGGGAGCACTTTGGATACCCTGAAGAAAAGAGTATTCATGCTCTCATCCATCTACTTGATTATTGAAAGTAGCCAATTTATTTGACAACTATTTAGACCCATGTATGTACCTGAACAACTTTTATTGTTTGCTAATGTATGACTTGTGAAACTTATGTCATAATTGCAAGCTTTTTTATGTCATACTAATGCATATCTGTTGCTTGATCTTTTAAAAATGAAAAATAAAGAATTTATAAAAAAAAAAAGTTCTTTCCTAAATATCAAGTTAGGAAAATGCTATTATATGCCTTTATGCTCTCCCTCTGAGACTTCTGCATCATCCGCCCTCTGTGGTTACCCATTTAATACCTTTTTCCCCTCTATTCCATCCTAATCTCTAGATATCTCCCCACACATACTGTAAGCTTCGATCCATTTTTGTTGCGCACCCATTCACTTGAATGGATGACTCTTGTGTGATAATCAGACCTCAATGGTACATTATAAGATTTTCAGAAAATTGCACATGTGAATTGGCCTACTAGAAATGAGCTCTCATCTGACAGGAAATGTGTATCAATTGCACTAATACACTGGTGTGGTGGTAATAATTAAGTTGAACTTTTCAACTTCATGTGATTGTGTGCTGTGATTAGGTTAGGCATCTTTGGCACTTGAATGCTGCTGCAACTGCTCAATAGTGATTTTAAGAAAACTAAACACAATGGACGATGGGTTGACTTATAATGGTGTCCATTGAGGTTTTCATTGTAGTGTTCATAAGACATATAATTTTGATGGAAATAATTTTACTGCATGCTGCGCTAATTATTTCTTGCAAAATATGACAGAGTAGGAGATATCACAATGTGAGTGTCAAGATTCCTGCATGTCAACTGGGTTGATGTTTATATGAGAGTAGATACTTCAGGTCCTCCAAATGTTATCCTAGGGCCTTTAGCAGCCAGTTTTGTTTTGTTTTTTTGCGGGGAGGAGGGGGCCAGCATAATGTCTAGGACAAGGATATTCAGTATATTCATGCTCAGCCAGAAATTCAGGCGTTGCATTCCTGAATTGCACAGGCAACTGCGAGAAAAAGTCCAGACCATGGCGACCAGCAGTCAAAATTATATCAAATTCCAGGAGGTCAAAATTGCGAATGTTTATGTCCATTAGGATGTGATGCTTGAGTCCATCCAGGGCTCCTTATACTAGTGGGAGCCTCTCCAAGAATGATCCAAAGAGGTAAGAAAGTGCGGGAGAAAGGGGTTCTCTCATTCCCCTCAGGATTTTGAAAGGTGGTTTTAATGGCAATCCAGGCCATGCCTCCATCTATTTCTTTTCTAAATGACAGTGTGTCTTAGAAATCAGCTTATACAACATCTACACACTTTGCCCTGGACACACACAAAATGCTGATAAGTGGACTGTTGCATCAACACCTTTTGCTGAGTGACCCAGCTGAGGTGGTGTTCAGTCATGCCGATGCCCTCTCCTCCCCATAATCCCAATTGTTTCTAGGGCATATGAGCCAGTTGCCCTAAAACTAGAACCCGGGGGTCATTTATCAAACTGGTGTAAAGTAGAACTGGCTTAGTTGCCCATAGCAACCAATCAGATTCCACCTTTCATTTTGGATAGCTCCTTTGGAAAATTAAGGAGAAATTTGATTGGTTGCTATAGGCAACTAAGCCTGTTCTACTTTACACCAGTTTGATAAATGACCCCTGCCCCCTTCCTGTCTCTGTAACTAGCTTATGCTGCAGATAGGGTTAATATAAACTTGGTTACAGATTACCTTTAAACCCTTTTGTATTTAAAATGGACATGGCCTTGGAATTAAAGGGGTTTTCTGGTTATGTTGTTATTACCTATCCACGGAATTGGAGATAACTATTAGATAGGTGGGGATCCTACCTCTGGGACCCCACGATCCTGAGAACAGGGCCACCGTCCTCTGTGGCACCCCCTGAAAAGAACGACAGGCATGCATGCTACCACTTAATTAATTTCTATGGTAGTTCAGGAGAGAGTTAGCTGAGAATCTTCTTCTTTAGATTACTTTAACTTCTTCAGGACCAGGCCATTTTCATTATATTTTTTTTTTTTTACTCGCAGCCTTCCCAGAGCAATAGCTTTTTACTTTTTCCATTCACATAGCCATATGAGGGATTATTTTTTGTCGGGCAAGTTGTACTTTCTAATGACATCACTGTTGCATCTGTTGTCATAGGAAGCAGGAAAAAATATTAAGATGGGGTGGAATTATTAAAAAAAAAAAAAAAACAATTCGGCCACAGTTTTATGGGTTTTGTTTTTACAATGTTACCTATTTGGTAACACTGACCTGTTAACATCTTTCCCTGAGTCAGTACGATTACAACAATACCACATTTATATAGTTTTCTTTTATTTTAATACTATTTTTTATCTTTGCATTGTCATATTAAGACCCCCTAAAATTTTTATTTTTATGTGCATGGAGCTACTGTACGTATGGCTTATTTTTTGCAGGATAATCTGTGGTTTTTGTTCATAGCATTTTGGGGTATATATGACTTTTTGATAACTTTTTGATACATTTTTTGGGGAGGTGAATTGACAAAAAATTGAGAATTGACTATTTAGAGTTTTTTTTTTTTCCTATTATGCCATTCACTGTATGTGATAAATATTTTTAGATTTTAACAGAACGGACATTTTTGCACTTGCCGAAGACTATGATGTTTATTATTTTAAAAAAATAAATCTTTTTACACTTTTTAAAAGTTCCCCTCGGGAACTTGAACAAGTAATCATTAGATTGCTTCCCTCATAGACTCCAATGCATTAGCATTGTACTCGATGAGCATTTCACTATGTTCCTATGGAGCCCTTCCACAAGTAGGGTCTCCATAGGAACCTATCTGTGGCAACCTAAGATCATTCATAAGGACCAAGGCTGCCACTCACAATCCAACTCTCCCGATCCTCACAAGTGGGAGCTGTTGCACTTGTGCATTCCCAGGTTTTTGAGCTCCTAGATGCTGTGGTCATATTTGACCATGGCATCTGAGGGTTAAATGTGTGTGAGCAAGGTTATCGCATAGATAAGCCCCGGGTGTCCGTTGTTTAAAACAGAAGGCACCCGACGGCTATGGCACCCAATTGCGCTTGCTTATCACTGCACTATATTGTATTTTTCTCTTTTCTCTTTGCATAATCCACATTTAGTATGTGTTCCATTACTGACAGCGCAGTCCAGTGCACATCTTGTCTAATGTATGCAGTCCTGGAACAGCCGTTTAAGGGTGCATATCTTTGTTCAAAATCTAACCGGGCGAGTTTCAACACTGAAAAGCATTGACAATTTGGAAAAGAGTTTGCTGCTCACTGAGCAAACACTCTATGGGGTAGATGAGGGGGAGGGTGAAAGCGAGGAGGCTCAGGAAAGTGAGGTAGCTAGCTAGGTAACAGTTAGAAAGCGCGGTAGAGGGAAGATTGCCAGGGAGGCTAGCCCTGATCTGACACACCCCAACAAGTTTGTACGGTTGGCAGATGAGGAGGATGTTGGTTCAGGGAGAGCACTGCTGCAGCCAGACACTTCCTCTGCCTGTCAGGGGAATGTCAGCTCCAGTAAGCAGGGGACCAGGAGAGCAGGGCAGGTCAGACAGGTGCTGGTAGTGGGAGACTCAATTATTAGGGGTAAAGATATGGTAATCTATAACAAAGACCGGGATCGTCGAATGGTGTGTTGAACTCGAGCGCCAGGAAGATGACACATCACGGATCGGGTTGACAGATTACTGGGAGGGGCTGGAGAAGATACAGCGGTCATTGTCCTTATCAGAACCAATGACAAAGTTAGAGGCAGGTGAAGCGTCCTTAAAAATAATTTTAGGGATTTAGGTCAAAAGCTTAGGGCAAGGACCTCAAAGGTAGTATTTCCCAAAATACTACTG
The DNA here is from genome assembly GCF_905171765.1 of Bufo bufo. Lineage (NCBI taxonomy): Eukaryota > Metazoa > Chordata > Amphibia > Anura > Bufonidae > Bufo > Bufo bufo. The sequence continues at coordinate 689,452,225 of NC_053389.1, read as the reverse complement.
GTACCACGAGCCACACAAGAAAGGCAGCGGGAGATTAGGGAGGTTAAACAAGTGGCTCAAGAACTGGTATAGGAAGGAGGGGTTTGGGTTCCTGGAGAACTGGGCCGACTTCTCTCTTGGCTACAGGCTCTATCGTAGGGATGGGCAGCACCTCAATGGGGAAGGGGCAGCTGTGTTGGGGGAGAAGATGGCTAGAAGGTTGGAGGAGTGTTTAAACTAGGGACTGGGGAGGGTAATTACGTTATAGGATAGGAAGATAGTACATATAGATACTGGGGGAGGAATGGATGGAAGGACTAGAACAGTTCAGAAGGAAAGGTGTAGGGTAAAAAATATACATAAACCTCTTAAATGTATGTATACTAATGCCAGAAGCCTGACTAATAAAACTGGGGAACTGGAATTAGTGATGTGTGAGGAGGACTATGACATAGTGGGAATAACTGAGACATGGCTGGATTATAGCTATGACTGGGCAGTTAATGTACAGGGTTACAGTCTGTTTATAAAGGATCACCAAAACCGGAGAGGAGGAGGGGTCTGCCTTTATGTAAAGTCCTGTCTAAATCCTACAGTCCGAAAATATATAAATGAGGACATGAACATGTGGAGTCACTGTGGGTAGAAATACATGGAGGCAAAAACAATAATAAATTACTAATAGGAGTTTATTATAAACCACCTAATATACCAGAGTCCACAAAAAATCTAATACTAATACTATAAGAAAAAATGTAGAATATGTAAAAAAACAAATAAAAGCAGCCAAACTAGAGACCAATACCACATAAAAGGTTAGTATATAAAATGAGAATGCTTCAACTGGGAGAAATGTCTATGTGGGTAAGTAACTGGCTCAGTGATAGAAAACAGAGGGTGGTTATTAACGGTACACACTCTGATTGGGTCACTGTCACTAGTGGAGGACCTCAGGGGTCAGTATTAGGACATAAAGAAAAAAAGTGGGGGGTTGAGTCCGCACAACCTGCCTGCAGCTGCAGATCACTATGGCGAAATACATATACAAACGGAAAATGCAAATGTGATCGCACACTGCATCCAGCACTCTGCCCTCCATGCTGGATGAGACATTTGTTTATATTTTGGCCAAAGCATAGTAAGCCACTCACCGCGTCAAGGTCGTCTCAATTGAGTGGTCCCTAACTCTTGTTCCTACCTGTTCATGGGCCATGACAGCCACATAAAATCCAGGGAATGCAGGTCAGCATGCAAGCCAAGTACACTTTGCTTGTAACCCCGTCCGGTGCCATTACAGCTTTCATCGGATCCATAGTGATCTGCACCTGCAGGCAGGTTGTGCTGACTCAACCCCCCACTTTTTTTCTTTGTAGCATATATTGGAGGCGTGGCGATCTCCTTTGAGTCAAGCACACCTGACCAGTCAATCTGTCCTGGAGGCTGTTTTTAAAGTCAGTATAAAACTGAGTCTGCTTATATAGAACCTACCATTAGCCATCTGGCTCCAGGAGAAGTATATGGTGGGTTCAGCATGCATGTTGGTACTTGCATCCCTGGATCCGATGAAAGCTGTAATGGCACCGGACGGGGTTACAAGCAAAGTGTACTTGGCTTGCATGCTGACCTGCATTCCCTGGATTTTATGTGGCTGTCATGGCCCATGAACAGGTAGGAACAAGAGTTAGGGACCACTCAATTGAGACGACCTTGACGCGGTGAGTGGCTTACTATGCTTTGGCCAAAATATAAACCAATGTCTCATCCAGCATGGAGGGCAGAGTGCTGGATGCAGTGTGCGATCACATTTGCATTTTCCGTTTGTATATGTATTTCGCCATAGTGATCTGCACCTGCAGGCAGGTTGTGCTGACTCAACCCCCCACTTTTTTTCTTTGTAGCATATATTGGAGGTGTGGCGATCTCCTTTGAGTCAAGCACACCTGACCAGTCAATCTGTCCTGGAGGCTGTTTTTAAAGTCAGTATAAAACTGAGTCTGCTTATATAGAACCTACCATTAGCCACCTGGCTCCAGGAGAAGAATATGGTGGGTTCAGCATGCATGTTGGTACTTGCATCCCTGGATCCGATGAAAGCTGTAATGGCACCGGACGGGGTTACAAGCAAAGTGTACTTGGCTTGCATGCTGACCTGCATTCCCTGGATTTTATGTGGCTGTCATGGCCCATGAACAGGTAGGAACAAGAGTTAGGGACCACTCAATTGAGACGACCTTGACGCGATGAGTGGCTTACTATGCTTTGGCCAAAATATAAACCAATGTCTCATCCAGCATGGAGGGCAGAGTGCTGGATGCAGTGTGCGATCACATTTGCATTTTCCGTTTGTATATGTATTTCGCCATAGTGATCTGCACCTGCAGGCAGGTTGTGCTGACTCAACCCCCCACTTTTTTTCTTTGTAGCATATATTGGAGGCGTGGCGATCTGCTTTGAGTCAAGCACACCTGACCAGTCAATCTGTCCTGGAGGCTGTTTTTAAAGTCAGTATAAAACTGAGTCTGCTTATATAGAACCTACCATTAGCCATCTGGCTCCATGAGAAGTATATGGTGGGTTCAGCATGCATGTTGGTACTTGCATCCCTGCATCCGATGAAAGCTGTAATGGCACCGGACGGGGTTACAAGCAAAGTGTACTTGGCTTGCATGCTGACCTGCATTCCCTGGATTTTATGTGGCTGTCATGGCCCATGAACAGGTAGGAACAAGAGTTAGGGACCACTCAATTGAGACGACCTTGACGCGGTGAGTGGCTTACTATGCTTTGGCCAAAATATAAACCAATGTCTCATCCAGCATGGAGGGCAGAGTGCTGGATGCAGTGTGCGATCACATTTGCATTTTCCGTTAGTATTAGTACATGATCTCTTCAATATAGAGTATGTATTAATGATCTTGTAGAAGGCTTGCACTGTAAAATAACAATTTTTGCAGATGACACTTGTGGCGAAACCAACCTCGCCACTGGGTTTCGGAGGGGCCTGGCTACCAGCCTCTTGCTTCAGGATTATGGCCCATACTAACTTTAAAGGAGCAGACAGACCGGCCGCACAGCTTAAATCTGTCTTTGCAATTGTATTTTGTTATGTGAGGATACCCAGATAGCTCATTTTATTGTATTCATGTTGTCTGAGTGCCATTCACCTAATAATATGCACTCAGACTTGAGCTATCTGTGGATATGTTAAATGTCTGTGTTTACTGTAAGGGTTGTGACATTGTATGTTTAAATGGTGATTCCTGTCCTGTTGTTCCCACATGTGTATTGGTGATTTCCCTTTGTCCTGAGAGATAATTGAATTGCTCCTCGGGTGTCTCCAGGGCAGAGAGGAGGAAACCATGATGCATTGTGGGGATGTCTTGTGCCTGTTTTATCCTTCATCATGTTGAGGCTGATGTTTGGGTAACTGATCGACGCTGGGGATTGCTATACGCTGGGAGATTTGCTATACTCCCCTGGCTATAACTACTATCTCTTTTAAGAGCTGTTCCTGCTCTCTGGTTTTAGGAGAGGTTCACCCACTGGAGCCTGGAGCCTTGTCGTAGGTCCAGGGTGGGTAGGAGACAGTGAGACCTCAACCAAGCTTCGGCGGTTCGTGGGGTCTGCAGTGCGTACAGTGTCAAGTGGAGTGCTTGGAGTCCTCGGAAAGCACTAGGAGCACCTATCAACGGAGGTACCCGGTCGGGGTGCTAGGAGATCCGTTACAACACTAAACTGTGTAAAGTAATTAACACAGAAGAGGACAGTATACTGTAGCAGAGGGATCTGGATAGATTGGAGGCTTGGGCAGAGAAGTGGCAGATGAGGTTTAACACTGACAAATGTATAGTTATGCACATGGGAAGGAATAATGCAGGTCACCCGTACATACTAAATGGTAAAACACTGGGTAACACTGACATGGAAAAGGACCTAGGAATTTTAGTGAACAGCAAACTAAGCTGTAAAAACCAGTGTCAGGCAGCTGCTGCCAAGGCCAATAAGATAATAGGTTGCATCAAAAGGGGCATAGATGCCCGTGCTGAGAACATAGTCCTACCACTTTACAAATGACTAGTCAGACAACACATGGAGTACAGTGTACAGTTCTGGGTTCCTGTGAACAAAGCAGACATAGCAGAGCTGGAGAGGGTTCAGAGGAGGGCAACTAAAGTAATAACTGGAATCGGGGGACTACGGTACAATGAAAGATTATTAACTTTAGGGTTATTCACTTTAGAAAAAGGACGACTGATGGAAGATCTAATAACTATGTATAAATATATCAGGGTTCAGTACAGAGGTCTCTCCCATCATCTATTTATGCCCAGGACTATGACTATGACAAGGGGACACCCTCTGCGTCTGGAGGAAAGAAGGTTTGTACACCAACATAGAAGAGGATTCTTTATGGTAAGAGCAGTGAGACTATGGAACTCTCTACCTGAGGAGCTGGTGATGGTGAGTACAATAAAGGAATTCAAGAGAGGTCTGGATGTATTTCTGGAGCGTAACAAATATTACAGGCTATAGCTACTAGAGATGGGTCGTTGATCCATGGAGTTATTCTGATTTCCTGATTGGAGTCGGGAAGGAATTTTTTCCCCCTTAAGTGGGGAAAATTGGCTTCTACCTCACAGTTTTTTTTTTTTTTTGCCTTCCTCTGGATCAACTTTCAGGATAACAGTCCGAACTGGATGGACAAATGTCTTTTTTTGGCCTTAAATACTATGTTACTATGTTAAAACAGCAGGCACCCAACGCCTATGGCACCCAATTGCGCTCGCAATTGGGTGCCATATTTAAATTTCAGATGGGCAGTGGGTAAGAGGGTAAAGTAATACTTATATAGAAATTCTGAATGTTCCATAATACAGTAAAGAAGACAGCATTTTTTTATATTTTTTTAGGAGCTAAATGTTTAGGAGTTTGTCAACTAAGGCTACATTCACACTAGCATTTTTGCTAGATCTGGCAGGGTTCAGCAAAAAATCTTCCGTTAATGATAATACAACCATCTGCATCCATTATGAACTGATCAGGTTGTATTATCTTTAACATACCCAAGACGGATCCGTCATGAACTCCATTGAAAGTCAATAGAGAACGGATCCGTTTTCTGCTATGTCAGATTGAGTCAGAGAAAACGGATCCACACCCCAGGACGGAAAGCAAACCGCAGCATGCTGCGGTTTGCTCTCCGGTATGAGAACGGAACAGAATGCATGTTGGAGCATTCCGTTCTGTTCAGTAAAGTTTTGTCTCCATTTGACAATGAATGTGTCACACTCTAGTGTGGAAGGGAAAGGGAAAAGGAAATGAGGCCTGAAAACTAGGGAAGGATGATTGACACCTCCTAGTGAAAACCATAATGAAAGCCCTGACTGACTACCAGTATCAACATGAACAGACCCTAGTGGTACTGTAGGTGAGTTCATACACAGAAATATCTAAAGTTTTATCTAACCCTAAAGGACCCTGGTACTAATGACAGGAAAGAGACATCCTGTTCCTCCAAAAGGAAGGATGAACGGGAGTCTCCCTAAGGGCTAATACAAAACAATTATCTCACAAATAGATTTTTTGGACACTAAAAACAAAACAAAAAGCTTTATTGTAATAAACTGCTTATTAAAACACTGGGTAGAAGACACTTCAGTCACTATAGTGTTAATTCCTTTAGTTTTTACGGTATTGCATAAAACTTTGTTTTAATACTGTAAGGAGCAGGAGAATGTATTGGCTCCAATGAGCCAAAGTTATTGCTTCGCGAAGTCTCGCTAGACTTTGCGCAATAATTTCATAAATTCATTTTTACTGTAAAAAAAAAACATTTTCCAAACTCGGGTTCGGTTCAAAGTGGTACTGTGGAACTGAACCAGAGTTCGGGAAATGGTGTTTACAGTAAAAATTCAATAACTTCGGCACATCGTTGCCAATACATTCTAATACTGTATGGAGCTCCTGCTCCATACAGTATTAGAACGATGTTTTATACTCATCCCTAATCATAATCCCTGACAAGTAAGAAAAAAGCTGTCTCAGCCTCCTCTATCAGAATGTTGTGAAGTAACTTGTCCTGCTGTGTGATTAGAACAGGTTTTGTGTGTACTAATAGGACGGAGGCCATTTTGTTTCTACTAATGATTTCTCCCGAAACAAAATAAGCCATTATAACCAATGAAAGGTATTTGGGAATATATTTATAATAAAGTAATATTTAAGTATTTTAATTTTCTAAATTCTTAGAGAACCCCTTTAAGGTAAATGGGAGAGGTGCAGAAATAAATATATTTACTATTCATATTCTATTCATTCAGATTGGAATAGCTAGTTACATAGTTACATAGTTAATACGGTTGAAAAAAGACAAACGTCCATCAAGTTCAACCAGGGGATAGGTGGGGACGCGAATCCCAGAAGGAAGCATTCATGTTTTTTACTTTTAAGAATTTGTCTAAACCCTTTTTGAAACTGTCCACAGTTCCTGCTGTGACCCAGTCAATTCCACAGATTCACAGTTCTTACAGTATAGAAGCTTTGACGCTTCTGGAGACTGAACTTTATTATTTATAAGCCCTGTGTTGAAATTTGCAAAATAGCAAAAAAGCAAGAGCCACAAGGGCATCACCATTGTGTTTAGTGGTAGCATGGACTATCCAGTTCTGTTCCTTTCTTGACATGTCTTGCAAATATTGGAGAAACAGTTAAATGATTTATTTTCCAGTAAACTGATGAGACGTGTTACATTAATCATGTCAGATGTTTCTATCCATCCATTTCTTAGTGCCTATATTCACAGTAAGCTACCCAGTCTATATGATATGCCTGAGGAATAAGCAATGAATACCTCAGCAGTTCCTACATCCCACTTTGTTAATAGTATGTTGTCTCTCCGGTATACTGACTGATGAAGATGTAAATGTCAGCTTTTCTGAAGAATCCATAAAGTGGATTAATTGACCTTGATTGTTTTTATTCATTGCCATGCTTTTTATTGTTGGCTAGTAAAAGGGAGTACGGGAAAACATCATAATTTAGCATTTATTAACCTTTTCAGTAAAAAAGTACTTATGACAAGGAATACATTTTTACCACAGTCACATATGTTTACCCCACTTCTATGTAACCGGCAGTGGGTGTGCAATCTAACCAGTTTGGTTTTTAGGACAATGTCCTGGTGGTTCCCTGGTATTCACCATTTAACTTTAGGGACAGAGAGCCATAGGCCGTAGAAGAATTTGGGTGTGTGCCCTGGCCCTTTCAGATGCTGAGAGTGAGTGGGCAAGCACTAAAATACAGGCTAGGAAGAAGAGTGCAGACCAAACAAAGGAGTTGGGCAGTAGTTGGCACATGGAGCTTCAGCAGCTGACTCAAGTGCAGGTCGCAAATGAGAGCACATGGTTCCGTACCACCAGTAAGGTAGGATGCAGGACGGGGTAAGAGATGCGGTACCCATGCCCACTCAGGGGAGCTGAACTGGCGGCCATTGTAACAGTACACCCTTTTTGCCCTCTCTTCTAAGGACTGGACTGTGCCTAGATTTCTTTTCAGTAGAACCAGGGCACAATGTTTTTTGCAGGTTTCCAAGACATCACCTCCAGACCAAAACCTTTACAATACCCAAGATAAAATATCTTGAACTGATTTTTATAGTTTTCTCTGGTCTGAGAAAAGATATAAAAATAAACAGGTAATGTCCCCCTTGAAGGAACTGCCTTCTTCTTTAAAAAGAGGTGGAGCATTCGATCCGGACATACCTAGAGATATGCTGAAAGCCTTTGAGCAAGAGGTTATCAGTGAAGTCACATCCAAGTGGATGCAGGCTTCAAAAGGTTATAATAACTGTACAATAAATGAAAGAAAGGCATTGGATTCTTTGAAAAATGACACATCAATAATAATTAAGAGGGCAGACAAAGGGGGAGCAACTGTCATTATGGATCGAGAGGGATATATAGCAGAGGCAATGAACCAATTGAGTGATAATAATGTATATAATAAATTAAAAGGAGATCCTACTCCTATATTCATGAAGGAACTTAGAATATTATTCAATGAGTTCATTCAAAGTGGGATTATAGAAGAAAAAATTGTGAATACCCTAATATAGGAAAGTCCAAAAGTGCCAATATTATATTTATTGCCTAAAATCCATAAGGACATATTAAACCCCCCTGGATGCCCTATATTTTCCTGCATTGGTTCATTGTTGCAACCTATAGCAATTTATGTAAATTCTTTCTTACAGAGAAAAGTAAAAACACTACAGAGATGTCTATCTGATACTACAGATTTTTTTGAGACCACTAGAAAACGAGAGATGTGATAATGTCACCTTTTTATGTACATTAGATATACAGAGTTTGTACACTAATATTCCCGAACATGAAGGACTCCAATGCGTTACGTTAGGGACTCAGGGAGATATTGATGCAGGATGCTAGTCTGGACAACTGCATGATTGCCTTCCTGATGACATTATTGCAGTTCACTCTTACAAAAAATTATTTTAGATTTAATGAAGATCATTACTTGCAGCTGCGGGGGACTTCAATGGGGTCCTCCAATGTGCCAAGTTTTGCAAATATTTTCATGGCGGCATTTGAGAATGAGCATATTTTCAATAATGGAAAATTAGAAACATCATCCCTATAGCTACGCAATGTGGATGATATATTTCTACTGCGGAAGGGTACGGAACAGTCACTGATCGAATTCAACCTTTATCTCAATTCCTGCCATGAAACTATAAAATTTCAATTGCACTATCACCCTAATTCTATACAGTTCCTAGATGTAGAGATTAAGAAAGCAGACAATGGGAGATTTAATACTACACTATATGCCATGCCAACTGATCAAAATAATATATTGCTATATTCCAGCTATCACGCCCCGCACATATTCAAAAATATACCAAAAGGTCAATTTATTAGAGCAAAATTCATCACTAAAATGGACCACGAGTATGAGAAGCATAAAAAAAGTTAGTTAAAAAATTCACGGTTCGTGGTTACCCAGGGAGATTGATAAAAAACATTAGTAGTGAAGTAGACAAAATTTCACGTGACGATCTATTAGTCAGAAAAGAAAAAAAAAAGGATAATCGCTGCATGTACAGTATATAGGGACCTATGATAGACATAAGACTCATAAAAAATGCTATATAAAGGTACGATTAAACAAACATAAATCAAATATTTGACGATATATGGAAATGCAAGAGGTGAATGCAGGTGAAACAAAGGAAAACAAGTATAGTGAAACTACATTGTTGCAACACTGTTATGAAATGAAACATAAATGGCATGATTTAAAATGGCTAGTGCTGGATTGCATTAATGAAGGTACTACTCTGGCAGAAAATAAACAGAGATTGCTACAATATGAGACTAGATGGATAATGAAAATGGAGACACTACATCCTAAAGTGTTAAATTAAATTTACAATTTTAAGGTATTTCTTTGATCAGTATCTAAGTAACTGGTTTTAAATGCAACATAAATATTTTATGTACATCTGTGAAAATTGAAACTATCAATGAATATATGTAAATGTGAAATGATGATGATCGAAAGAGATAGTATTTAAAGCGCATGGTAACAACCCACAGGCACGCATGATTAAGGGGACTTGACCCCGAAACTTCGCGCAGCATGGGGTAGCAATCAGTTCAGCGCTCTCAGGATTACTATGCATTATAGCGATTTATTTATATGAATAAAAGAACTGAAAAATACAAGAAAAGATTCAAAAGAGTGAGTATTATTTATACCTCACAAATAACCTTTTGAATACGACTAATACTAAGACTATGTGAATAAAATATCTTGACCCTGAATTTCTTCATAGCTAATATACCACTAACCTCAAGAAGGAGAAGTGGGGATAAACTGCCACATTGAATTGCACATAAGGCAGTGGGATGAGGCCAATTCAATACGACTGATAACTTCTCAGGATCCATCTAAAATCCCTGATCTGAGATTATACAGTTGCAAGGAAAAGTATGTGAACTCTTTGGAATGATATGGATTTCTGCACAAATTGATCATAAAATGTGATCTGATCTTCATCTAAGTCACAACAATAGACAATCACAGTCTGCTTAAACTAATAACACACAAAATTAAATGTTACCATGTTTTTATTGAACACACCATGTAAACATTCAGAGTGCAGGTGGAAATAGTATGTGAACCCCTAGACTAATGACATCTCTAAGAGCTAATTGGAGTGAGGTGTCAGCCAACTGGAGTACAATCAATGAGATGAGATTGGAGGTGTTGGTTACAGCTGCCCTGCCCTATAAAAAATACACACCAGTTCTGGGTTTGCTTTTCACAAGAAGCATTTCCTGATGTGAATGATGCCTCGCATAAAAGAGCTCTCAGAAAACCTATGATTAAGAATTGTTGACTTGCATAAAGATGGAAAGGGTTATAAAAGTATCTCCAAAAGCCTTGCTGTTCTTCAGTCCACAGAAAGACAAATTGTCTATAAATGGAGAAAGTTCAGCACTGCTGCTACTCTCCCTAGGAGTGGCAGTCTTGTAAAGATGACTGCAAGATCACAGCTCAGACTGCTCAATGAGGTGAAGAAGAATCCTAGAGTGTCAGCTAAAGGCTTACAAAAGTCTTTGGCATTTGCTAACATCCCTGTTAGCGAATCTACGATACGTAAAACACTAAACAAGAATGGATTTCATGGGAGGATACCACAGAGGAAGCCACTGCTGTCCAAAAAACACATTGCTGCACGTTTACAGTTTGCACAAGAGCACCTGGATGTTCCACAGCAGTACTGGCAAAATATTCTGTGGACAGATAAAACCAAAGTTGAGTTGTTTGGAAGAAACACACAACACTATGTGTGGAGAAAAAGAGGCACAGCACACCAACATCAAAACCTCATCCCAATTGTGAAGTATGGTGGTGGGGGCATCATGGTTTGGGGCTGCTTTGCTGCGTCAGTGCCTGGACGGGTTGCTGTCATTGAAGGAAAAATGAATTCCCAAGTTTATCAAGACATTTTGCAGGAGAACTTAAGGCAATCTGTCCACCAGCTGAAGCTCAACAGAAGATGGGTGTTGCAACAGGACAACGACCCAAAGCGTAGAAAAATCAACAACAGAATGGCTTAGACAAAAGAAAATACACCTTCTGGAGTGGCCCAGTCAGAGTCCTGACCTCAAGAAAGCGATTCACACCAGACATCCCAAGAATATTGCTGAACTGAAACAGTTCTGTAAAGAGGAATGGTCAAGAATTACTCCTGACCGTTGTGATTGTCTATTGTTGTAACTTAGATGGAGATCAGATCACATTTTATGACCAATTTGAGCAGAAATCCATATCATTCCAAAGAGTTCACATACTTTTTCTTGCAACTGTATAACCCAGGAAGAGAAGAGAGGTTTTCTCAAAAACACTCATTTAGGCTCTAGAGTAGAGTGCAGACGTGTCTGAAGTGAGAGGTCAAGTCAGACAAGAAGATTAAGATGCTGTCAAGGAGGACAGAGTAGAGGAGATCCCAGAATATATTGTTTTTAACTTCTTGAAACACTACTGGAGCATTACTGAGTCCAAATAGCATGACCAAGTACTCACAGTGGCCATCACGGGTACAGTGAAAACTGTTTTCCATTCACCTCCCCCCCAGATCCAGATAAGATTGTATGCTCTGTATAGATCAAGTTTATTGAAGATCCTGGAACTGTGGAATCTATCAAAAAATTCTGGTATCAAGGATGGTATAGCGGCTGCTTATTCTTCACAGTTATTTTGTTTAATCTGCTGTAATCTATGCACGGTGTAAGTGATCCATCTATGTTCTTGAAATAGAACAATTCAGCTCTAGCTAGTGAAAAACAGTTATGGATAAATCCCTTCTCCAGATTCTCAATATATTCATAGATATAGATAGCCAGTGTTTCTGGAAGAGAATGGGATACATTCAACCTTGAAGAGATATAGTCCCAGGTAACAAGTCTATTGGACAATTATATGGCCAATGAGGGGACAATATTTTATTCTCCTTCTTATTGAAGGCATGTGTATAACTGGAAGAAGTGCCTGGTGTCCTGTATAGGTTTTTAGGGATAGGTGGAGTCCAAACAGGTATAACATTCGCCAGGCATAAAAAATGGCAGGCAGGTCCCCAAATAAGTATTTGTCTAGGATTCTTGTTCAGGACAGGGCAATGCAAACATAGCCAAGGAAGGCCCAAGAGTAGAACGTTAGACATGCAGGAGATACAAGGAGATCTTGTCCAAGTGGAGAGCACCCACTTAAAATGCCAAGAATTTTGTGACATATTGTATCATCTCGGTAAGAAAATTTTAATTGACCAAAGTCAACACCAAGGGCTTCTTCAAAAGGAATTTGATACTGGTTCACCAAGGCCTGATGCAGGAAGTTTCCTGCAGAGACAGCGTCAATGAGGGCCTGCACAGTGAACTGCATATAATTGCAATAGACAATTTTGAAGAGAGTGAATCTTCACCTAGAGCTGCCTCTCCCATGGACCATAGGCTCAGAATTTTCCCGCCTTCTGAAGGCAAGTGTGGGCATAGTGTACGTATTCCCCACAGTAGAGACACAGATTGTTAGTGTGCCTGCATTGATGTTCCTCTTTGAACAACCTGACTCAGTTAACCTGCATGGCCCCTGGTGCCGAAGTTAAGGAGGATAAAGGTGAAGGAGACAGTGGGTTCTGGAATTTAGGTTCCAGTCGAGGAAGTCTACTTTTATGAGCTGCCTCCTTGGCATGCTGCCGGAACCAAAGGTCAATGGGGGTAGCCAGTGAGATCAGGGCCTCTAAAGTAGATGATGTGTCTCGAACAGCCAGTTCATCCTTGATTCACATTGACAATCCTTTCTAAAAGGCTTCATTATTGTATGCCAAGGTTCAGAACTGGATTGCGGTTTGGCCGACTGAGAGACTGCCCTGGTGTAATAGGGAGGAGGCAGCAGGCAAACCAAAACTCCCAGCACATAATACCATACATGTACGGCATTACGAGTAAAGGGGTTAGCCTAAGTTCATTCTTAGGGGCAAGAAATAAGGAACAAATGGAAAAGGTATCATACGTCAAATAGGTTAGACTACACACAGAGGTTTTTATAGTCTGCCACCATGGAGATAACTGAGTCTTCATGGTAGCTCTGGACACAAAATTATTTCCAAGTGTAAGGAACTATACTCACTTGACTAGTGTACAGAGGCAGGGACATCACAGAGTTAATCAAAGTCTTCTTTATTTAGGCTTGTCCAAATACGTACAGCCGGTAAATCCGGATCACAGCCAGGTCCAACATGAATCCCTGGACATGAGTATGCCCCAAGTCCCGGACTGGAGCATAGGCAACAGGCCCCCTCCCAGCAGATTGCCTGTTCCCAGTAAAAGCCCGACCCGGACTAGCGGGAACCAGCTATGCTATCTATCACGGTGTCCACCAACTACCTTAGTGGACACCTAATCTAGGGGCCTTTACTCCACCAAGGCTGGGCACCTTGGTAACAGGTTCCCGGTGCAAACAAAACCTCTATTAGAATGCATTCTGCAGCATTTTGGGTGACACATATCTCCCATCATAAATAACTCCTGTCACTGCCTCACACAAGGTTGATTTTTATTTTTTTTATTTTAGAAGCATGAGGCAGATGACATATTCTGTTGAAAAGGTGGACATACTCTTTAAACCTGTAAAAATGTGTACACATTTGCAAATTTAAGGAAGCACTATAGGGACACTGATATTAGTGGTCATTTGCTTCAACAGATTACCCGTTTTAGAAATGTTTTTTTTTTTTTTTTTTTTTCATTCTGTAAATCAGCAGTGGTCTGAATTAGAAGACTTCCCCCATGTCATATATGGCATCATAAAAATTCATTTTGATGGCATTTCTCCTTTAAATTACTGTAGCACTGAGCACACAAATAGTTTTATCGTGATTTATTCATCTGTATATTCAGTAGAGTTAGCAGTTTATTTATTTTTTGTTAGTTTTTTTGTTAGTAAGGGAAGAAGTTTCCTTGACATACGGAAACATTTCCAGTTTACACTACTGATATGAGGTTATGTTTCTCACTGCTTTGTCTGTGCGTGGAGATGTCAGAATATATTTGAACGTGGAGATAGGAATATATAATAATGTGTGATTTCAAACACTTCTTTCCTGTTATAGAGAAGGTGAGGCTATCAAAAATATGTTCCCATTGACCTACTGCCAAAATGTTATTTGTTTAGGACAAGCCTGTCTCCTACACGTAGATATGCTCAGTGACCCATATCCACAGCTGGTAATTGCACACCGTGGAAATATCACAAAGCAGCAAAAGGATAAAAAGTGCATATGAGAATATGGTGTGCTATGCTAGAACCTAAAAACATATCTGACTTTAATTTGCAATTATTTAGTAATTATGATTCATGCATTGGTTTATTGCAGAGGGATTAACTAATGGCAGATAACCTTTCGGACTCGTAATTTCAATGGACCTATCTTGATTTGCAGAAAATTGCCATTGGAGATGTAGACGGGGTCATCTAAATGACTTATACTCAGCACTGCCCACAATCTGTAAACTCATGGACAGTCCATAAAAATGGCTGCAGTCCAATTCTATCTATTTTGCCGTCAGAACCGATTCAGTCCAGATAAATCTGACCCAAATTGAAAGAGTCTCAATGACACCCTGGGGTCTCCTAGGACTATATCCAACCAGTTTAACGCTCTTTAATGCTAAGACAGGATTAGTAATGACAAAGTGACAGCAACGTACTGTATATGGCTGTGTGTAAATGGATGCTAGCCAGTGGTAACAACCAGCCTGCTTGAAAATACACCACAAGGTGGGAATGGTTATGCCTTAAAATTACTCCTTTTTGGGGGCAGATGCGTGCCAAAGTTTTAAAACAGTCAGAAGTAACTAAGAAAAATGTTTTTAACAAAATATGGTCAATTGGACACAGTTGACCAAGACACACAAAAATTATATAAAAGAAAAATATATACATAATCCATTTATTTAAACATGTTCATTTATTCATATGTTCCACGTGATAAAACTAGCACCATTTTGACGCCATATGACTCTTTATCTATCGGATGGTAGCAGGTGGTAACAAATTGCCTGTTTATTTTTGTATGCATTTAAAGTTAAAAAATGGTCCAAAATGATCCCTTTAGATCCCATTTGGATGTGGCCTGGCTGCTAGAATAACAATGATCACATTGCTGGCCTGTTTGATTTCTTGATGCCAGAATGATGCAACCGTCCCTCAGCCCTACATTTGAGTAAGGCCTCATGCACACGAACGTTTTTTTTCACGGTCCGCAAAAACAGGGTCCGTAGGTCCGTGATCCGTGACCGTTTTTTCGTCCGTGGGTCTTCCTTGATTTTTGGCGGATCCACGGACATGAAAAAAAAGTCATTTTGGTGTCCGCCTGGCCGTGCGGAGCCAAACGGATCCGTCCTGAATTACAATGCAAGTCAATGGGGACGGATCCGTTTGACGTTGACACAATATGGTGCCATTTCAAACGGATCCGTCCCCATTGACTTTCAATGTAAAGTCCGGAGTCCCTTTTATACCATCAGATCGGAGTTTTCTCCAATCCGATGGTATATTTTAACTTGAAGCGTCCCCATCACCATGGGAACGCCTCTATGTTAGAATATACTGTCGGATATGAGTTAGATCGTGAAACCTCATTTCCGACAGTATATTCTAACACAGAGGCGTTCCCATGGTGATGGGGACGCTTCTAGTTAGAATATACTACAAACTGTGTACATGACTGCCCCCTGCTGCCTAGCAGCATCCGATCTCTTACAGGGGGCCGTGATCAGCACAATTAACCCCTCAGGTGCCGCACCTGAAGGGGTTAATTGTACTATCATATCCCCCTGTAAGAGATCAGGGCTGCCAGGCAGCAGGGGGCAGACCCCCCCCCCCCCCCCTCCCCAGTTTGAATATCATTGGTGGCCAGTGCGGCCCCCCCCCCCCCCTTCCTCCATTGTAATAAATCGTTGGTGGCACAGTGTGCGCCCCCCCCTTCCTCCCTCTATTGTAATAATTCGTTGGTGGCACAGTGTGCGCCCCCCCCCCCTCCCCCCCCCCCTTCCTCCCTCTATTGTAATAATTCGTTGGTGGCACAGTGTGCGCCCCCCCCCCCCCTTCCTCCCTCTATTGTAATAAATCGTTGGTGGCAATCATTGGCCCCCCTCCCTCTATAGCATTTTCAACATTGGTGGCCAGTGTGCGGCCACCCATCTTGCGCCCCCCCCCCCGATCATTGGTGGCAGCGGGTTACTAGCAATAGTACAAGATTCATACTTACCTGGGAGCTGTGATGTTCGTGTCCGGCCGGGAGCTCCTCCTACTGGTAAGTGACGGTTCATTTAGCAATGCGCCGCACAGACCTGTCACTGTCACTTACCAGTAGGTGGAGCTCCCGGCCGGACACGAACATCGCAGCAGCAGGTAAGTATTAATCTTCTACTATTGTACTATTGCTAAGTAACCATGGCAACGAGGACTGTAGTAGCGTCCTGGTTGCCATGGTTACCGATCGGAGCCCCAGCGAATAAACTGGGACTCCGATCGGAACTCCGCTGCCACCAATGATGATGGGGGGGAGGGGGGGGGGGGAGATGGGAGGCTGCACACTGGCCACTAACGTTGTTAATGCTATAGAGGGGGGGGGCAATGGGGGGCGCACACTGTGCCACCAACGATTTATTACAATAGAGGGAGGAAGGGGGGGGGGCGCACACTGTGCCACCAACGAATTATTACAATAGAGGGAGGGGGGGGGGGCCGCACTGGCCACCAATGATATTCAAACTGGGGAGGGGGGGGGGAGGGTCTGCCCCCTGCTGCCTGGCAGCCCTGATCTCTTACAGGGGGATATGATAGTACAATTAACCCTTTCAGGTGCCGCACCTGAAGGGGTTAATTGTGCTGATCACGGCCCCCTGTAAGAGATCGGGTGCTGCCAGGCAGCAGGGGGCAGTCTTGTACACAGTTTGTAGTGTATTCTAACTAGAAGCGTCCCCATCACCATGGGAACGCTTCTGTGTTAGAATATACTGTCGGTTCTGAGTTTTCACGAAGTGAAAACTCAGCTTTGAAAAAGCTTTTATGCAGACGGATCTTCGGATCCGTCTGTATAAAAACTAAACTACGGCCACGGATCACGGACACGGATGCCAATCTTGTGTGCATCCGTGTTCTTTCACGGACCCATTGACTTGAATGGGTCCGTGAACCGTTGGCCGTGAAAAAAATAGGACAGGTCATATTTTTTTCACGGCCAGGAAACACGGATCACGGATGCGGCTGCAAAACGGTGCATTTTCCGATTTTTCCACGGACCCATTGAAAGTCAATGGGTCCGCGAAAAAAAACGGAAAACGGCACAACGGCCACGGGTGCACACAACGGTCGTGTGCATGAGGCCTAAGTATGACTTGAGCCCTGCCTGGATGCCTGCCGCAGGGCCTGCACTCTCTGAACAATACATGATGAATTGGGAAGGAGGCTAACATTTGACTATTAAGCCCACACTGCTCCCCTTCCCCAGGGGCCATGCCGCTCCCTTCAAGCAGCCTCTACCACGTTTTCCCCCACCTGCTCCTTGCTATCTTCACATAACCCCTGCAACTTCTGCTTTCTGCCTCTCCCTACACAAGGGCCCCACCACTTTGGACCCCCGCCTCCTATTTTCCTCTCAGAGCCCCTGAAACATTCTGTTCCGCTGCGCTCTCTCCACGGGATCCCTCCATTTCTGTATTATGCTGTTCAGCACCAGGTTCTGCAGCAGCTGAGGAATGCATTATGAAGGTCTACAGCAGCTGACGTGTGTTTTATGATGTTCTGCAGCAGCTGACGTGTGTTTTATGATGTTCTGCGCTGCTGGCATGTAAATTATAAGGTTCTGCAGCAGCTGACATGTACTGAGGTTCTGCTATACTTTGCATTATGAGTTCTGCAGCACTTTATGTGTGCATTATGAAGTTCTGCAGCACTTTATATGTGCATTATGAGGTCCTGCAGCACTTTGTGTGTGCATTATGAGGTTCTGCAGCACTTTATGTGTGCATTATGAGGTTCTGCAGCACTTTATGTGCGCATTATGAGGTTCTGCAGCACTTTGTGTGTGCATTATGAGGTCCTGCAGCACTTTGTGTGTGCATTATGAGGTTCTGCAGCACTTTATGTGTGCATTATGAGGTTCTGCAGCACTTTATGTGTGCATTATGAGGTCCTGCAGCACTTTGTGGGTGCATTATGAGTTCTGCAGCACTTTATATGTGCATTATGAGGTTCTGCTGCCCTTTGTGTGTGCATTATGAGTTCTGCAGCACTTTATGTGCGCATTATGAGTTCTGCAGCACTTTATGTGCGCATTATGAGTTCTGCAGCACTTTATGTGTGCATTATGAGGTTCTGCAGCATTGTGTGTGCATTATGAGGTTCTGCATCACTTTATGTGTGCATTATGAGTTCTGCAGCACTTTATGTGTGCATTATGAGGTTCTGCAGCACTTTATGTGTGCATTATGAGGTTCTGCAGCACTTTATGTGTGCATTATGAGGTTCTGCAGCACTTTATGTGTGCATTATGAGTTCTGCATCACTTTATGTGTGCATTATGAGTTCTGCAGCACTTTATGTGTGCATTATGAGGTTCTGCAGCACTTTATGTGTGCATTATGATGTTCTGCAGCACTTTGTGTGTGCATTATGAGGTTCTGCATCACTTTATGTGTGCATTATGAGTTCTGCAGCACTTTATGTGTGCATTATGAGGTTCTGCAGCACTTTGTGTGTGCATTATGAGGTTCTGCAGCACTTTGTGTGTGCATTATGAGGTTCTGCATCACTTTATGTGTGCATTATGAGTTCTGCAGCACTTTGTGTGTGCATTATGAGTTCTGCAGCACTTTATGTGTGCATTATGAGGTTCTGCAGCACTTTATGTGTGCATTATGAGTTCTGCAGCACTTTGTGTGTGCATTATGAGTTCTGCAGCACTTTATGTGTGCATTATGAGGTTCTGCAGCACTTTATGTGTGCATTATGAGGTTCTGCAGCACTTTGTGTGTGCATTATGAGTTCTGCAGCACTTTATGTGTGCATTATGAGTTCTGCAGCACTTTATGTGTGCATTATGAGGTTCTGCAGCAACTGACACCTGCAGTTTGAGGTTCTGCAGCCGCTCATGTGTTTATTAGGAATGTCTGTTTAGTGTGAGTGTAATGATAAGAAACATATTTCTATGCATCATTTTGTCTATCCATATATTTTACATTGTAATTAGGTAGCCCCTAAGCCATCTTTTTTTCCACACTAAACAAACACAAGTGGACCCATCTTGCTTACTGCAATCCACGAATTCCCTTACTCACCCTCATCTGCACCCACTCTAGTTCAGGTATGTCTTTCTTACATGAAGGTAGCCAAACTGAACACAATATTCTGTGTGGTCTGACTAGTGATTTGCATAGAGAGATAACTATTTGAGTTATTTATCAATCTGGTGTGAAGTAGAACTGGCTTTGTTGCCCATAGCAACCAATCAGATTCCACCTTTCATTTTCCAAAGGAAAGGAGGAATCTGATTGGTAGCTATTGGCAACTAAGCCACTTTACACCAGTATGATAAATGACCCCATATGTTCTTGTCATTAGGCATCTATGCCTCTTTGATGCATCAGTTTATTTTATTTGCCTTGGCAGCAGTTGCCTAGCATTGTTCAATAAAGATCACTGTCCACCAATATGCCTAAGGCCGGCTTGGTCCGGGAAACACGTGTGTTGGCTGCATCTCTCAGATCCCCAGACCCAAACTGACGGCATCATTGTGACTTATGATACAGTCACTTCCTACCTGATTGTGGGTCTATTGTGGCTGACATACGGCCATGTTCACGGACTGAGCTCAGTTGTATGAATGAGGCCTAAGTCTTTTTTACTTATACATTTTTTCCTCAACTCACGGTCATGACCTTACATTTATCCACATTGAACTTCATTTGCATCCAGTTTCCCCGAATCTTTCTGCAATATTATATTATCCTCTTCTGTGTACATTGCTTTGCGGACCTTAGTATCATCTGGAAACATTAAAATTCCACTATGTAAGCCCTCTACAAGGTCAATAATATACATATTCAAAAGGAGAGAGACCAATATTGACTCTTGTGGCATCCCACTGGTGACTGTGACCCAATCTACGACTGTGCCATTAATAACTACCTTCTATTTCGTACCAATAAGCCAGTTATTAACCCATGTACACATTCTCCCCTAGTCCTAGCAAGCACATTTTATGTACCAACATTTCATGGTTGAACTGTTGAACTATCATGTTATTACGAGCAGCAGGGATTTTACCATTTTCTCAAGTTCACTATGCAACTGCCTTATACCTGATCTCTAGGTCAGCTGATCAGCTTGGTCAATTTAGGGAGCAGCATTAATTAGTTGTCCTGACTTTAAATATTCATGCTTCCTACTGTTTAGCTGCCGGTCCTAGTCTAGATTTGTGTTTCAGCAGCGTAGCTTGGTTCTTTTGTACATTTTAGCCCCTTCATTGCTGCTAGATCACAGATTGCTGTTTGTTTTCCTATGGATCTTGTTAATTGTGTCTGTTTGCTCAGTTTGGTTCTTTATTTCTCCTGGGTCCTAGGTTCTTCTCGTAGTCTTGCTGCGGTAACCTTGCAAATTGGGGTCAGCTTCTGTCATAGTCATTTATATTCTGTTAACCTCAATTCATCCGCTCTCGATCTGTTTATACCGTATTCTATCGGCTCCATTAGCTGAATGATACATTCTTCATCTACTTGTGCTTTCATCCGATTTTCATCATCAGTTAGTTTCTGTCTTCTGTTGGAGAGTTTACTTATACATGTGTTAATAGATACTTCATAATATCATTATTGTGATCAGAGATGAGCGAATTTCATATTTCGAAATTCATTTACACTTCATTTGTTGGTAAAAGGTGAATTGCGTTATGGATTCCGTTGCCATAACGCAATTCTATGATGGAATGCATAACGGAATGTCTTTAGAGGCATTTCGTTTTTCATTCCGTCATAATAGAAGTCTATGGCATGCATAACGGATCCGTCCCGTTTCTGTTATGCAGGAGAGGACTCCACTGCATAACGGAAACGGGACGGATCCGTTTTGCAGCCAATAGACTTCTATTACGACGGAATGAATAACGGAATCCCTCTAAAGGCATTCCGTTATGCATTCCGTCATAGAATTGTGTTATGGTCCGTGTTACTAAAGAGCAGGAAGCCTGAATATTTAGAGGAAGGCCAACAAAAAACTCCTTTCTAACCTAATCGAGCTGAGCAAGGTGAGGCAGTTCCACTGCAGCATCAAAACAAAAATCATATCAGATTAAAGGGGTCGTCTCACTTCAGCAAATTGAATTCATCATGTAGAGAAAGTTAATACAAGGCACTTACTAATGCTTTGTGATTATTGCTGCCTGGATTCATTTTTCTATCACATTATACACATCTCGTTTTCATGGTTACGACCACCCTGCAATATATCAGCGGTGGTCGTGCTTTCATATAGTGCGTATATAGTATAGTTCCTATGGTGTGCAAGCACGGCCACTGCTGATGGGTTACAGGGTGGTCATAACCATGAAAAAAAGCAGTGCATAATCTGATGGAAAAATTGATCCAGCCCAGCAAACGAGACAATATGGATAATAACAATATATTAGTAGGTGACATATATTAACTTTCTCTTCATAATAAATGCCATTTGCTGAAGTGACACAACCCCTTTAACCCCTTAAGGACTTAGGACGTACCGGTACTCCCGCCCTATTTCCCTGAGTCCTTAAGGACTCAGGACGTACCGGTACGTCCTAAGTTTAAATCGCGATTGCGGCGCGGCGTGGGGTTAATCGCAACAGGATGTCCGCTGAAATCATTCAGCGGGCATCCTGTCACAACGCCGGGGGGGGGGGGGTCCCGTGACCCCCCGTGGCGGCGATCGCCGCAAACCGCAGGTTAATTCAGACCTGCGGTTTGCGGCTTTTACCTGGTGCAGCGGGCAGCGGTGCCATCGGGTCCCCATGCGGCTGTAGGGGGGACCCGATGGCATGGAAGGCAGCGCGATGTCTAAGGAAGGCATTGCGCTGCCTTCCGGCGAAGAGCCTGTGAGATCCAGCCCCCTGGATCTCACAGGCCGGAAGCTGTATGAGTAATACACACAGTATTACTCATACAGCCAATGCATTCCAATACAGAAGTATTGGAATGCATTGTAAAAGAGATTAGACCCCCAAAAGTTGACGTCCCAAAGTATGACAAAAAATAAAGTGAAAAAAAGTTGAAAAATAAAGTCCCCCCCCAAAAAAATTCAAAGTTTCAAGTAAAAATAAACAAAAACGTAATTTTCCCCAAATAAAGTAAAAAAAAATTGGTAAAAAATAGGGAAAAATAGTATACATATTAGGTATCGCCGCGTCCGTATTGACCGGCTCTATAAACATATCACATGACCTAACCCCTATGCAAAATAAAATTTTTTGTCACCTTACATCACAAAAAGTACAACAGCAAGCAATCAAAAAGGCGTTTGCCCACCAAAATATTACCAATCTAACCGTCACCTCATCCCGCAAAAAATTAGCCCATAGCTGAGACAATCGCCCTAAAAAATAAAAAAAATATGGCTCAGAATATGGAGACACTAAAACATCATTTTTTTTGTTTCAAAAATGATATTATTGTGTAAAACTTACATAAATAAAAAAAAAGTATACATATTAGGTAGCGTCGCGTCCGTATCGACCGGCTCTATAAAACTATCACATGACCTAACCCCTCAGATGAACACCGTAAAAAATAAAAAATAAAACTGTGCTAAATAAACCATTTTTTGTCACCTTACATCACAAAAAAATGTGTAATAGCAAGCGATCAAAAAGTCATATGCACCCCAAAATAGTGTCAATCAAACCATCATCTCATCCCGCCAAAAATGAGACCCTACCTAAGGTAATCGCCCAACAACTGAAAAAACTATGGCTCTCAGAATATGGAGACACTAAAACATGATTTTTTTTTTGTTTCAAAAATGATATTATTGTGTAAAACTTACATAAATAAAAAAGTATACATATTAGGTATTGCCGCGTCTGTAATAACTTGCTCTATAAAAATATCACATGACCTAACCCTTCAGGTGAATACCGTAAAAAAATAAAAATAAAAACTGTGTAAAAAAAACAATTTTTTGTCACCTTACATCACAAAAAGTGTAATAGCAAGCGATCAAAAAGTCACACGCACCCCAAAATAGTGCCAATAAAACCGTCATCTCATCCCGCAAAAATCATACCCTACCCAAGGTAATCGCCCAAAAACTGAAAAAATCAAGGCACTCAGACTATGGAAACAATAAAACATGATTTTTTTTGTTTCAAAAAAGAAATCATTGTGTAAAACTTACATAAATAAGAAAAAAGTGTACATATTAGGTATCGCCGCATCTGGGACAACCTGGTCTATAAAAATATCACATGATCTAACCTGTCAGATG
The DNA here is from genome assembly GCF_905171765.1 of Bufo bufo. Classification (NCBI taxonomy): domain Eukaryota; kingdom Metazoa; phylum Chordata; class Amphibia; order Anura; family Bufonidae; genus Bufo; species Bufo bufo. The sequence continues at coordinate 689,428,645 of NC_053389.1, read as the reverse complement.
AATGTTGTGAATAACAAAAAATAAAAACGGTGCCAAAACAGCTATTTCTTGTTACCTTGCCTCACAAAAAGGTTAATATAGAGCAACCAAAAATCATATGTACCCTAAACTAGTACCAACAAAACTGCCACCCTATCCCGTAGTTTCTGAAATGGGGTAACTTTTTTTGAGTTTCTACTCAAATGGGACATGGTGGGACATGGTGTCAATAAAACCAGTCCAGCAAAATCTGCCTTCCAAAAAACGTATGGCATTCCTTTCCTTCTGCGCCCTGCCGTGTGCCCGTACAGCGGTTTACGACCACATATGGGGTGTTTCTGTAAACTACAGAATCAGAACCATAAATATTGAGTTTGGTTTGGCTGTTAACTCTTGCTTTGTAACTGGAAAAAAATTATTAAAATGGAAAATCTGCCAAAAAAGTGAAATTTAGAAATTTTATCTCTATTTTCCATTAATTCTTGTGGAACACCTAAAGGGTTAACAAAGTTTGTAAAATCAGTTTTGAATTCCTTGAGGGGTGTAGTTTATCGAATGGGGTCATTTTTGGGTGGTTTCTATTATGTAAGCCTCGCAAAGTGACTTCAGACCTGAACTGGTCCCTAAAAATAGTTTTTTTGAAAATTTCTGAAAAATTTCAAGATTTGCTTCTAAACTTCTAAGCCTTGTAACATCCCCAAAAAATAAAATATCATTCCCAAAATGATCCAAACATGAAGTATACATACAGGGAATGTAAAGTAATAACTATTTTTGGAGGTATTACTATGTATTATAAAAGTAGAGAAATTGAAACTTGGAAATTTGCAATTTTTTACTAATTTTTGGTAAATTTAATATTTTTTGATAAATAAAAATGATATTTTTTTTACTTGATTTTACCAGTGTCATGAAGTACAATATGTGACAAAAGAACAATCTCAGAATGGCCTGGATAAGTCAAAGCGTTTTAAAGTTATCAGCACTTAAAGTGACACTGGTCAGATTTGCCAAAAATGGCCAAGTCCTTAAGGTAAAATAGGGCTGAGTCCTTAAGGGGCTAATATACTGCACATCTGGGATAAGACATGCATAAGTGAGCGTCACATTTAGGCCAGAAATACGGCTTTGGCATACTGTGGTGAAAAAACCCTCTAATATATTGCACATCTGGGATTACAAGTGCATAAGTGACTGTCACATTTAGGCCAGAAATACGGCGTTTTGGTTACTGGGGTGAAAAAACCCTCTAATATACTGCACATCTGGGATAAGACGTGCATAAGTGAGTGTCACATTTAGGCCAGAAATACATCTTTTTGCTTACTGGGGTGAAAAAACCCTCTAATATACTGCACGTCTGGGATTAGACAAGCATAAGTGACTGTCACATTTAGGCCAGAAATAAGGCTTTTTGGTTACTGGGGTGAAAAAACACTCTAATATACTACACATCCGGGATAAGACGTGCATAAGTGACTGTCACATTTAGGCCAGAAATAGGGCTTTTTGGTTACTCGGGTGAAAAAACCCTCTGATATACTGCACATCTGGGATAAGACGTGCATATTTAGGCCACAAATTCCGCTGTCATATAGAGTTAAAAAAGAAATAAATAGTGCAATACCCTACATCAGGGTTTTTATTGCTGGTTAATTATTTTTAACAGACTTAACCACTTTTTACTTTGCTTTGTAAACGCTAACTATGAGGCAAACATCTAATAAGGGACGTGGTCATGGTCATGGTGATGGTGTTGGTGAAGCCTCTGGTGCAGGGAGAGGACGTGGCCGTTCTGCCACAGCTACACGTCCTACTGAACCTACTAAATCAGGTCCCAGTAGCCGCCAGAATCTACAGCGATATTTGGTCGGGCCTAATCCCGTTCTAAGGATGGTAAGGCCTGAGCAAGTACAGGCACTAGTCAATTGGGTGGCCGACAGTGGATCCAGCATGTTCACATTATCTCCCACCCAGTCTTCTGCAGAAAGCGCACAGGTGGCGCCTGAAACCCATGCCCATCGGTCTGTCACATCACCCCCGTGCATATCGGGGAACCTGTCTGAGCCTCAAGTCATGCAGCAGTCTCTTATGCTGTTTGAAGACTCTGCTGGCAGGGTTTCCCAAGGGCATCCACCTAGCCCTTCCCCAGGGGTGGAAGACATAGAATGCACTGACGCACAACCACTTATGTTTCCTGATGAGGACATGGGAATACCACCTCAGCACGTCTCTGATGATGACGAAACACAGGTACCAACTGCTGCGTCTTTCTGCAGTGTGCAGACCGAAAAGGAGGCCAGGGAAGAAGACTGGGTGGAAGACGATGCAGGGGACGATGAGGTCCTAGACCCTATATGGAATAAAGGTCGTGCCACTGACTTTCAGAGTTCAGAGGAAGAGGCAGTGGTGAGAACGAGTCAATAGCGTAGCAAAAGCGGGAGCAGGGTGCAAAATCAGAGCAGCCGTCGCCAAAACAGTTCGCCTGCTACTGGCCACCGTCACCAGGGACCGAGCACCCCAAAGGCAGCTTCAAGGAGTTCCCTGACATGGCACTTCTTCACACAATGTGCTGACGACAAGACCCGAGTGGTTTGCACGCTGTGCCATCAGAGCCTGAAGCGAGGCATTAACGTTCTGATCTTAGCACAACCTGCATGATCAGGCATCTACATGCGAGACACGGGCTGCCATGGAGTAAGCACCTTCAAAACCAAGAAAGGGCTCAGGCCCCTCCTGCTCCCTCTTCTGCTGCTGCCTCGGCCTCTTCCTCCACCTCGGGAGGAACGTTGGCACCTGCCGCCCAGCAAACAGAGGATGTGCCACCAACAACACCACCTCTGTCACAAAGCATCTCCACCATTTCACACGGAAGCGTTCAGCTCTCCATCTCACAAACCTTTGAGAGAAAGCGTAAATTCCCACCTAGCCACCCTCGATCCCTGGCCCTGAATGCCAGCATTTCTAAACTGCTGGCCTTTTGAAATGCTGGCATTCAGGCTGGTGGACACGGACAGCTTCAAACAGCTCATGTCGCTTTCTGTCCCACAGTACGTCGTTCCCAGCCACCACTACTTCTCCAGGAGAGCCGTGCCTTCCCTGCACAACCAAGTATCGGATAAAATCAAGTGTGCACTGCGCAACGCCATCTGTGGCAAGGTCCACCTAACCACAGATACGTGGACCAGTAAGCACGGCCAGGGACGCTATATCTCCCTAACTGCACACTGGGTAAATGTAGTGGCGGCTGGGCCCCAGGCGGAGAGCTGTTTGGCGCACGTCCTTCTGCCACCAAGGATCGCAGGGCATCATTATTTGCCTCCTCTTCCAACTCGGCTTCCTCCTCCTCTTCTACCACCTCCTCATCCGGTCAGCGACAGACCTTCACCACCAACTTCAGCACAGCCAGGGATAAACGTCAGCAGGCCATTCTGAAACTAATGTGTTTGGGGGACAGGCCCCACACCGCACAGGAGTTGTGGTAGGGTATAGAACAACAGACCGACGAGTGGTTGCTGCCAGTGAGCCTCAAACCCGGCCTGGTGGTGTGCGATAATGGGCAAAATCTCGTTGCAGCTCTGGGACTAGCCGGTTTGATGCACATCCCTTGCCTGGCGCATGTGCTGAATTTGGTGGTGCAGAAATTCATTCACAACTACCCCGACATGTCTGAGCTGCTGCATAAAGTGCGGTCAGTCTGTGCGCACTTCCGGCGTTCTCATCCTGCCGCCGCTCGGCTGTCTGCTCTACAGCGTAACTTCGGCCTTCCCACTCACCGCCTCATATGAGACGTGCCCAACAGGTGGAACTCCACCTTGCACATGCTGTAGAGACTGTGCGAGCAGCAGGTCATAGTGGAGTTTTAGCTGTAGCCCGCACAGGTGAGTCGCACTGCGGAACAGCACCACTTCACCATCAATGACTGGGCTTCCATGCAAGACCTGTGTGCCCTGTTGCGCTGTTTCGAGTACTCCACCAACATGGCCAGTGGCGATGACGCCGTTATCAGCGTTACAATACCACTTCTATGTTTCCTTGAGAAAACACTTAGGGCCATGATGAAAGAGGATGTTGCCCAGGACGAGGAGGAGGAAGAGGGGTCATCTCTAACACTTTCAGGCCAGTCTTTTAGAAGTTGCTCAGAAAGACGATTTTTGCAACAGCAGAGGCCAGGTACAAATTTGGCCAGTCAGGGCCCACTACTGGAGGAGGAGGATGGGGATGAAGCATGTTCACAGCGGGGTGGCACCCAACGCAGTTCGGGCCCATCACTGGTGCGTGGCTGGGGGGATACGGAGGACACAGACGATATGCCTCCCACAGAGGACAGCTTGTCCTTACCTCTGGGCAGCCTGGCACACATGAGCCACTACATGCTGCAGTGCCTGCGCAACGACTGCAGAGTTGCCCACATTTTAACGTGTGCTGACTACTGGGTGGCCACCGTGCTGGATCTTTGTTACAAAGACAATGTGCCATCCTTAATTTTCTCACTGGAGCATGATAGGAAGATGCGTGACTACAGGCACACGCTGGTAGACGCGCTCCTGAGAGCATTCCCGACTGACGCCGGGGGACAAGTGGAAGCACAAGGCGAAGGCAGGGGAGGAGGAATAGGTCGCCAACGAAGCTGTGTCAGCGCCAGCACCTCAGAAGGCAGGGTTAGCATTGCCGACATGTGGAAAAGCTTTGTCACCTCGCTGCAACAACCGGCCCCAACTGCTGATATGGAGCGTGTTAGCATGATGCAGCATTTGAACAACATGGTGGAACAGTACCTGCGCACATGACTACACGTACTGACTGATGTTTTTGTCCCATTCAACTTCTGGGTCTCCAAATTGTACACATGGCCAGAGCTTGCCCTGTATCCTTTGGAGTTGCTGGTCTGCCCTGCAGCCAGTGTACTCTCTGAACGTGTATTTAGCACGGCAGGAGGCGTCATTACAGACAGACACAGCCACCTGTCCACAGCCAACGTGGACAAGCTCACGTTCATTAAAGTGAACCAGGCTTGGATCCCTCAGAACTTGTCTGTACCTTGTGCAGAATAGACAGTTCTAACAGCCTCAACCATCCATCCTTGTACTCAAGTGCACTTATTCCTTTTTATTTGTTTTATATGTCCCAATATTTTGGGGGATACCCCTATGTAAAAATGCTAAATAACACACATCTGTTTTGCTTACCTATTCCTCCTTCGCCTCCGCTTCCACCTAGACCACTACGTGAGCCTACACAGCCACATCAACCCATTCACCGACTCCTCAACCTCTTCCTCCTCCATCATTCCTAATTTTTATTTTTTTAAGGTCTTTTATGTTTTTTTAATTCATTTCCCTATCTACATTTGTTTGCAGAGCATTTGCCATGCTCTTAAGCACATTTTGATGCCATTTGCAGCCCTCTAGCTCTTTCCATGACATTTTTACAGCTATTTTAGTGCTCAAAAGTTCGGGTCCCCATTGACTTCAATGGGGTTCGGGTTTGGGGTCAAGTTCGGGTCAAGTTCGGGTCCCGAACCCAAATTTTTTTTTCAAGTTCGGCCGAACTTGCTGAACCCGAATATTCAGGTGTCCGCTTAACTCTGGTTATGACTAAGCACAGGTAATGTGTAAAACACATCAACAGCATCATGGGATCATTTTAGAGTGCATTGTTGTGCTAATTTTCATTGGATCAAATAAAGATGATCTTTTTAGCAGAAAGATCTGGATTTATTTCTTCCTGTTTTCCCGATGGTCAAGCACTGGATTGTTTGCTGCAAACACATACAGGAGCCCTACCTGCAAAACACTTCTTGGTGAGCAATCCACTTGCAGAGCAACTGTCCTAAACAGTGCTACCAACAGGAGAAGATGAGACAATAGAAAGATATCTGGTGCACATAACATAAGGGAATGCTTGTCACGATACTAGTGGAATACTGCTGGAATCCAATGGCAGGGACAAGGCCTATACACCGGAAGCACCAGAGTCTTGAATAGGAGGTTGCAGGACTGAATGATGAAGCAGAGCCAGGCAGGTGGAGCCATTACCAGTAGCAATGGTGCAGGACCGAAGGATGCAGCAGAGCCAGGCAGGCAGAGCTGTTACTGGAAGCAACGGTGCAGCAGCAGAACCACACACAACTGCCGCACAATATAAATGCACTATAATATACTTTCTAACATAGAAAGTGTATTATAACATTGTACCAGGAAGGCAATCCATTAGAATATACATAAAGATAAAACATAACCTTTAATAATGTTACTATGAGGGTCCATTCACACGTTCGTAAGTGTTTTGTGGATCTGCAAAACACGGACACTGGCAATGTGCATTCCGCAATTTGCGGACCGCACATCGCCGGCACTATAATAGAAAATGCCTACTCTTGTCTCCAATTGCGGACAAGAATAGGACATGTTCTATTTTTTTGCGGAAACTGAAGCACGGATGCGGAAGTGCAGATCCGAAAATGCGGATGCGGATCCGCAAATGCAGATGCGGACAGCACATTCCGGCCGCATTGAAAATGAATCGGTCTGCACCCGTTCCGCAAAATTGAGGAACGGATGCAGACCCATTTTGCGGACGTGTCAATGGAAAAAATCTCCCTCAAAATGAAAATAAATTAGATTATTAAAGTTAAGCAAAAAGCATAGATTTGGTAGGCAATAACAAGTGCTCGGCGGCACTAAATCAGGAGCTCGGCGGCACCAAATCAGAAACCATATGTCCACCACAATCCGGGGGGTTCCAGTGCACATCCATGAATCCTGGAGGGAAAACAAACACCATCTATCCCTGGGCTAGATGATAATGTGGTATTGAAGGAAGAGGGTGGGCAAAGAACTGTACCTGATATTGCCCTACAGGGGGGTGCTATTCTGGCTTTGATAACCTAACCACAGACCACCCGCCCTGATAAGGGCGACCTTGTCCAGAACCTTACCCTATATAAAAATGGCCCTAGTAAGCCCCTAGCCCCTAGGGCCCTGACTTCCAGGTGATCACTAATAGTGATTTACTATATAGATCTATGTGTTTTTGACTAAATATAAAAGTATATTATAAGTATATCACACCCCTCTGTGTATCACATCTATCGATAGCACACCTATACCAGTCCTTAAAAGGACTTTTGTGGCCCTATTAGCTAGCGTTTGGTGTCCCTAACATCCTGTCCCTGCTCCACACAGCAACCTCTCCCTACACTGGCAAAACACTGAATGTAAACTGGTGGCCAGATCGGGTTTATTTATAAGGTAGGGGGTATGTCCATGTGCTGAAATGTCTCAATTGGATGTCCTGTACCACCTGATGGGTGTGTCATGGTTCAAAATTCTTCACAATGTAAAAGAATATGGCGGCCGCGAATATCTCCATATGTTCGCATGTTCGGCAAATCGTGAACATGCAAAGTTCATCTCTAATGTTGTACCAAATTTATCTTCCATCACTAGCCAGTATGATAAATCTGGTACATCTTTAGACTGTCTAGTCTAAGGATTTAACTGTCTAAATCTTATAAAGTATTAGTAAATCTGTCCCAGTGTGTATTGCACTTTAATTTGTGAACCTTAACATCAAAAAGGTAACTGCCTGGTGTCTGGGACCAGCATAAGTGTAATGCCTCCAACATCACTAGTTGTCTTATTTATCTGTGGCCTCTGATACAGATTGTGCCCTGAGAGCCTCTTTAACTGTATGCTAGATGCCCTTAGACCACGGGTGTCAAACACAAGGCCCGCGGGCCGAATCCGGCCCGCTAGACCTCGTCATGTGGTTCGCGCAGCCACCGCCGGCCGCCAGCCTTCACCTTTTATTCTAGCTTTTTTTTTTTTTTTTTACACAAGAAAGCCGCCTCTTCAGCGCATGCGCGGCAGCCTACAAGCCAGAGAACGTCTGCCCTCTAGCGGCGCCGGCCGTTCTACACAGGAAATAATTGTACCGTATATCCTAATTGCTTGTGTAGAATGCAGGCAGGCCGGGCGGGCGGCAGCGTAACTCCCTGATGTCACGTGCCTGCACCGCCTCCTTTATGAATGAAGCAGGCGGCGCAGGCAAGTGACGTCAGTGAGTGACGCGCCGGCCGCCCGTCCTGCCTGCCGGCATTATACACAAGCAATTAGGATATACGGTACAATTAGGAGTGAGGGGGGCATGTTTAATAACTTTTAATTCAATAATACATTTTATATTTGTATACTGGGGGGGGGGGCGGCGGCGGGGGGGGTTTACACGGAATCTGTGGATGGCACAGTTAAGGGGTGGGGGTCTGTGGATGGCACTGTTATAGGTGGGGGGTCTGTGGATGGCACTGTTATGGGGTGGGGGGTCTGTGGATGGCACATATATAACACTGCCATCCACAGATCCCCCCCCTGTAACAGTGCCAGTCACAGATCCCCCCCCCCTGTAACAGTGTCTGTCATCCACAGATCCCCCCATAAGTGTCTGTCATCCACAGATCCCCCCATAAGTGTCTGTCATCCACAGATCCCCCCATAAGTGTCCGTCATCCACAGATCCCCCCATAAGTGTCCGTCATCCACAGATCCCCCCATAACAGTGTCCGTCATCCACAGATCCCCCCATAACAGTGTCCGTCATCCACAGATCCCCCCATAACAGTGTCCGTCATCCACAGATCCCCCCATAACAGTGTCCGTCATCCACAGGTCCCCCCATAACAGTGTCCGTCATCCACAGATCCCCCCATAAGTGTCCGTCATCCACAGATCCCCCCATAACAGTGTCCGTCATCCACAGATCCCCCCATAACAGTGTCCGTCATCCACAGATGTTTAAAATAAATAATAATTACTGTCTGTTACCAAAAATCTTTTTTTAATAAATTGTACAATAATTGTACATTTGAATATCTACTTGCCATTATTCTGACTATGTTTCTGCTTTCAGAGCTAGTTATTACTTACATTATTACAAAAAACAGTAATAATTGAATGCAGTGACAATAATTTATGATAATAAAGAGTGGACACATAGTCCTACAGATACAACTGGCCCTTTGAGGGTGACGAAACTGCTGATGCGGCCCCCGATGAATTTAAGTTTGACACCCCTGCCTTAGACGGTAACTGCTAAGCTTGCTGCCTTCGAAAGTGTTTGTAGCAGCTACACTTGTTGGGAGGAGTGGGAATCCACCCATACCAGTTAAGGGTGAAAACAGATCCTTTTGTAAATTCTGAGTCCCTTACAAGCAGAATAATAAAGTGGAGAAAGGAATGGTAGTTTTGCATCACTTAATGTTTTGTCAGAGGTGTATTGAACATCACAGAAAGTTTACAATGTGGCCCCACAACAGCAGCAAGGAAGCTCAGGACATGAAAGGCCCTCCATTAGCTGTTGGGCCCAATAGAAGTTGCTGTGGTTGGTAGTACCCTAATAGTTAAAGGGAATGTGTCATCAGAAGATGACCTACTGTCTAAATTACTTTTTTTATGTCTAACATATTATTAAATAATTTCTGATGATGTTATTTTTAATTTTCCATGTATTCCATACATTTAAACAAAAAAGATAAAATCCTGCAGTTTTTGCACTAATAATTGGTGCCACTAATCGCATTCAAATCCTGCTTGTAAAGATATCACTGCTGTGTATAGATAAGACAGGGTCCTCCATTCACAATAGGTGATTGTCAGACATTATCTATTCTTTCCTTGTACAATGACTTCTGCACAGATCACAGAGCATGACTAGAGAACTCTCCCATAGAAGTCTATGAGCTCCCTTCCTGACCATTGTGTCTATGGCCCACGGGGCTGCCGTAAAGCAATTTTCCTAAAGCTTTGTAAATGCTGTTAAGAACGGCTTAGGCAAGATGGCCGCTCCCATAATCATGTTCAGGAAATAAAATTAAAAAATTTACTATCAGGAAATAAAAACTGATTAGGAAAAAAGGAGATGTGTTATGATCTGGTTTTAAATGGCAGGTAACATTTTTGGTGACACATTTCCTTTAAGTCCATGGCTATACTTCAAAGGAAAAAATATTGAGAAAGAGATGGAAAACAAATTAGAAAAACATTTATAAATTTCACTTTGGATTATAGGAATTGCAATTTTCTAATCTCTATCTTATTTGTCCCATAATATTAAGAAAGATGTTGAGGTGAGGTGTGCACAAAACAAATATTGTATTAGCAAAGGGATCTCCAAAAACCTGGAGTGCTTATTTGGTCATTATCCTGAGTAATGCAATGCTAATGCAGCATGTTAGCTGAGGAAGTACAGTTATTTCTGTGGCTGTAGAAATGCCAGCATAAACACAAACCATCACTTTGTTTGATGAATGTGACTGCAACGTTTTTGCTATTATAATTTATCACTTAAACATTCCTTGTACAAGCAAGGTTTTACAAAGTTATTAGTCATCAAAATTGCAAGTATAAACTTGAACATTTAATCTGGATGGTTCATGAGATACATCAGTAATTGTTTTTTTTCACCACTGCAAATACATTTATTAAATCGTATTATGCCTCTTATGATGTAAAACTGCTTCAGTAAAAAAAAGACTAGTGGCGGCTGGACTGCGTTTTATGCAGAGCACACAATGGTTCCTAAACAGGATGTACCAAAATGTACCAAAATGATCTACAGGGAGTGCAGAATTATTAGGCAAGTTGTATTTTTGAGGATTAATTTTATTATTGAACAACAACCATGTTCTCAATGAACCCAAAAAACTCATTAATATCAAAGCTGAATATTTTTGGAAGTAGTTTTTAGTTTGTTTTTAGTTTTAGCTATTTTAGGGGGATATCTGTTTGTGCAGGTGACTATTACTGTGCATAATTATTAGGCAACTTAACAAAAAACAAATATATACCCATTTCAATTATTTATTTTTACCAGTGAAACCAATATAACATCTCAACATTCACAAATATACATTTCTGACATTCAAAAACAAAACAAAAACAAATCAGTGACCAATATAGCCACCTTTCTTTGCAAGGACACTCAAAAGCCTGCCATCCATGGATTCTGTCAGTGTTTTGATCTGTTCACCATAAACATTGCGTGCAGCAGCAACCACAGCCTCCCAGACACTGTTCAGAGAGGTGTACTGTTTTCCCTCCTTGTAAATCTCACATTTGATGATGGACCACAGGTTCTCAATGGGGTTCAGATCAGGTGAACAAGGAGGCCATGTCATTAGATTTTCTTCTTTTATACCCTTTCTTGCCAGCCACGCTGTGGAGTACTTGGACGCGTGTGATGGAGCATTGTCCTGCATGAAAATCATGTTTTTCTTGAAAGATGCAGACTTCTTCCTGTACCACTGCTTGAAGAAGGTGTCTTCCAGAAACTGGCAGTAGGACTGGGAGTGGAGCTTGACTCCATCCTCAACCCCACAAGCTCATCTTTGATGATACCAGCCCAAACCAGTACTCCACCTCCACCTTGCAGGCGTCTGAGTCGGACTGGAGCTCTCTGCCCTTTACCAATCCAGCAACGGGCCCATCCATCTGGCCCATCAAGACTCACTCTCATTTCATTAACGTCCATAAAACCTTAAAAAAATCAGTCTTGACGTTTCAGCTTGTGTGTCTTGTTCAGTGGTGGTCGTCTTTCAGCCTTTCTTACCTTGGCCATGTCTCTGAGTATTGCACACCTTGTGCTTTTGGGCACTCCAGTGATGTTGCAGCTCTGAAATATGGCTAAACTGGTGGCAAGTGGCATCTTGGCAGCTGCACGCTTGACTTTTCTCAGTTCATGGGCAGTTATTTTGCGCCTTGGTTTTTCCACACGCTTCTTGCGACCCTGTTGACTATTTTGAATGAAACGCTTGATTGTTCGATGATCACGCTTCAGAAGCTTTGCCATTTTAAGAGTGCTGCATCCCTCTGCAAGATATCTCACTATTTTTGACTTTTCTGAGCCTGTCAAGTCCTTCTTTTGACCCATTTTGCCAAAGGAAAGGAAGTTGCCTAATAATTATGCACACCTAATATAGGGTGTTGATGTCATTAGACCACACCCCTTCTCATTACAGAGATGCACATCACCTAATATGCTTAATTGGTAGTAGGCTTTCGAGCCTATACAGCTTGGAGTAAGACAACATGCATAAAGAGGATGATGTGGTCAAAATACTCATTTGCCTAATAATTCTGCACGCAGTGTATTACTGAATATCCATGAAGTAGATGACAGATCCTTTGTTATGGACTATTTATACAAAATGGATACTTGCTTGTGCAATGAGCAGGACCGTGGTACGGTGGCCAATTATGCAGTGGGTCAGGATAAGTGTATAAAAGTCTATGATTTGCTTGTGACGCCAATTGCAGCTTGCGCAGGGTACTGTTGCAGGGCCCTTTAAGATGTTAGAACTCACGTACCAGGTGAGGAATGCCAAAGTGGGGATAATGTCTCTGTGTAGTGTCAACGGTGTCTCCTACCTGGGTACGGCTGGACTCCTGGATCCTGGCTCACTTGCAATAAATTGAGTGTTGCTAGTAGGAGTAATTGAGGAACTTGGTGGTAATGAATGAGATCCAGACTTGTAATAAAGTTCAACTTGTCTTTACTGGTTGCAGCTTTAATCCATACGAGATACAGCAATAGTCTTGGGTCCCAGCAGGTTTCTGGCAATGTATGGCAGGGATCAATATCTCTTCTGCAGCTATACTAAGTGCCTAGAGAATATGGCAGGAATCTGTCTTCTGCTCTATCTTCTGCTTGGTGTGGGCCTGACTAGCTGAGGAGGAATTTGGCTTCTCCTGGTCTCTGGATAAGTTACTCACAGTTCTGCTTGCAGGGAATAGTTCATCCTGGAGCTCTGTAGTTCTGGAGGTGCTGCTTTCTTGTCAACCAGCTGAGGCTGAAGGCTCAGTCTGGGAAGGGTGATCTTTGGTCTCAGTTGAGACAGATGCTGGTTTGGAATCCCTATCTCTGGGAGCTCCTACTAACACAGCCTTCCCCTAGCAGGGGGGACTGGTACACTAACTAGAACTTCCTTTCCTCTCCATGAGACAGGACATGGGCCAGCCCACTTCTGCTCAAAAAGGGGGGAGCTGGACTGGAATGTACTATTCCAGTCTAGAAACACTAAACTGAACTAAGACCTGCTGAATACATTGCTGTCACCTGCTGGTATACATGGAAATTACAGCAAATACATGTAACAGGCTTAGAAAATGCACATTTGTGAGAAATATCAAATAAAATCACATTAGATGACAAGGCACATGTTACCAACAAATAGTAGGAGGGAAAAGAGTTTAGTAACATAACTCTGGGATGTTACACTTGTTGAGAAATATACTGTAGTTAAAATGGCCGCCAGGCACCCAGCCAATGCCTATAACAAGAATCTTGCTCTTTGCTTTATCATGTGTCACAAGACGTTTTCTGTTCAGCTCAAGCAAGCAGCTTCAAAGAGACAGAAAGTAGCAGCTTCCCCTAGCTATATTGCTATATATTCTTGTTTTAGAATATTACGAATATTCGAAAAAACGAAGTTATAGCAATATAGAGAATATTCGAAAAAAATCAAATAGAGCAATTTAGCTAATATATTGATATACCGTATATACTCGAGTATAAGCCGACCCGAGTATAAGCCGAGCCCCTAATTTTACCCCAAAAAAATGGGAAAAATTATTGACTCGAGTATAAGACTAGGGTGGGAAATGCAGCTATAATGCAGAGTGTATGTGTATATAATGCACACACTCTACATTATATACACACATCTGCAAGAGGGTGACTCCCTGTATTTAATGCAGAGTGTGTGCATTATATACAAACACACTCTGCATTAAATACAGGGAGCCATCCACAGATCTCCCCCCTAAACAGTGCCATCCACAGATCCCCCCTAAACAGTGCCATCCACAGATCCCCCCTCCCCTAAACAGTGCTATGATGGCACTGTTTAGGGGAGGGGGTATCTGTGGATGGCACTGTAGGGGAATCTGTGGATGGCACTGCCATCCACAGATCCCCCTACAGTGCCATCCACAGATCCCCCTACAGTGCCATCCACAGATCCCCCTACAGTGCCATCCACAGATCCCCCTACAGTGCCATCCACAGATCTCCCTACAGTGCCATCCACAGATCCCCCTACAGTGCCATCCACAGATCCCCCTACAGTGCCATCCACAGATTTCCCTACAGTGCCATCCACAGATCCCCCTACAGTGCCATCCACAGATCTCCCTACAGTGCCATCCACAGATCCCCCTACAGTGCCATCCACAGATCCCCCTACAGTGCCATCCACAGATCCCCCTACAGTGCTATCCACAGATCCCCCTCCCCGACGCTCACAGCAGTATTCTTACTTTGTCTTTGCTCCGGTAATACAGGCAGTGCGGGGAGCGGCGCTCACTCACTGATGTCACGCGCCTTCTCCCACTAGGCGGCGCAGGCGCATGACGTCAGTGAGTGAGCGCCGCCCCCCGCACTGCCTGTATTACCGGAGCTAAGACCTAGACTCGAGTATAAGACGAGGAGGCTTTTTGAGCACAAAAATATGTGCCAAAAAACTCGTCTTATACTCGAGTATATACGGTAATCTTCTTTGTCTAATAGTTGTAAGTTGAAAAATTCGCAGTAAAAAATTTGAATACGAAAACTCGAATTCTGAAAATTCGCATATTACACAATCATTAGCTTTCCGATTTTTTGAGTCAAAAAAAAAATCGCGAATTTTCGAATTTGCGAATTTTCTACGAATATTCTACAAAATATTCGCGAAATATCGCGAATTCGAATATGACCCCTGCCGCTCATCACTAGTTATGTGGAAACAGGGAGAACCTTGACAATCGGAGTTGAACGTTAGATATCCAAAGTCTACCTCAATTGCCTGTATCGCGGGACAGCCAGAGGCGTCTGCCCAGATCACAGATGGGGAGGAGGCGGTCAGACTTAGCCAGTGAGTCAAGGGTCTGACTAGAGAGATATCTGAGCACTTGATATAAGTATAGGTTACGAAGGCCTCCACAGAGAGAGGCAAGATGTTTTAGAGTCTTGATGTACTGTGTTGCGTTTACAAGTTGTGAAGACTCTGTTGACAAGTATCACTGACTGAGACATGGAGTTCTCCTATTAGCCTGAATCAGAGTGCAGCCCTGCGTCTGACTCAAATCTCCAAAAAGGGGACGATCACAGAAGGTGGGAGAGTGGTCCGCGGTAGCCTAGAGTGTGCTTGATCGGGACTCAAAGGTCATCAAGTCCAGTGATTACTCTATACAGAGGTCTTTAGACGGCTCCAGTAGGTGCGAGAGACACTGGGAAACATACCAAAAGGTGGCACACTGCCCTGCTACGTTGTAGATGTTGAATGAGAAAAGAGGGAAGGTGGAGGACGAAAAGTTAATAGATACCGTCCGTGTGTGGTTGGACTGTAGTAAGGAATTTGAAAAGACAGGGGGAGAACTAAATTATGATGAAAACGGCCGGAGATACTACTGTAAACCCGGTATATTAAGTGGGCGAGAGCAGCCTCCACCCTATAAAATGGCGCCGTCAGACAGGAAAAAGGCTGGACTTGTAAAGTGTGCAGTCAACAGAATTCTGCCTCCAGTAATACGTGCCTAGCCTGTGGTGCTTTACACCCACATAACCACACCTCTGTAGTTCCCCAGCACGTCTCATCAGTCCCCGTATGGCACCATCTTTTCCACAGCCAATGCCCATGGCTGGACCTTTTAATCTCCTTTGGCCCGGATCCCCTGTCACCCATAGTGTCCCGGTGGTCTCTACGCTGTACCCGATGATAAACCCGGATGGCACTTTTATGACTGCCCGTCAGATCACGACCCCCACACCCATAACGGTGGGAGGTCAGACAGATTAGCCCGATCAAACGCAGTCTGACGAGGTGGTAGAATCTGTGTTGGGCACAAGGACTCCCACCCCTCCCCAATTGGCACCATGGAACAAGGGTAGTCCTGCTGCACAGAACCCAAACACCACCCTTCTGTCTCAGATTACTGCATTGCAAAGAAACATGCAAGATCTAGAGAGGGGCAATTACGAAACCCTTAGGGAAGCCCTGGCACTAATACGTCCCCAGGGCCCGCCAAATTATGTGTCCTTCACCCAACAGCAGTTGTTCACCATAGTGAATCTCTTGCCAGATCCCGATACTCACCCAATGCCATTTTACAGGAAACTATCTCAGATGCACCAAACCTATGGATGCACATGTGCAGTAAGCCGGATTGGGGTTATGCACACTGACGCTATAATATGCAATGACTGGGTCAGGTGTAAATTATAGTTAATAATTTTTGTTCGTGACGCCAATTGCAGTGTGCGCAGGGTACAGTCTCAGGGCCCTTTAAGGTGTTGCAACTCACGTACCAGGTTGGGAATGCCAGAGTGGGGTAATGTCTCTGTGTAGTAGTAGGTATAGTGTCAACGGTGTCTCCTACCTTGGTACGGCTGGACTCCTGGATCCTGGCTCACTTGCAATAAATGAGTGTGTTGCTAGTAGGAGTAATTGAGGGTTTTGGTAACAATGAGTGAGATCCAGACTTGGAATATAATTCCAACTTGTCTTTATTGGAGGCAGTATTAATCCACATGAGATACAACAATAGTCTTGGGTCCCAGCAGGTATTGGCAATGTATGGAAGGAATCTGTCTTCTGCTTCTATCATGTGCCTGGAGCTCTCTTGCAGGATTAGTCGTCTGCTTATGGCTCTGTAATATGTGGCAGGAATCTATATCTTCTGCTCTGTCTATCTTCTGCTGTGTATGGGACTGACTAGCTGAGTTGGAATTTGGCTTCTCCTGGTCTCTGGATGGTACTCACAATTGTGCTCACAGGGGATGGTTCTTCCTGGAGATCTGGATGTGGCTGCTTGCTTCCTACCAGCTGAGGCTGAAGGGCTCAGGCTGGGAATGATGATCTTTGGTCTCAGCCGAGACACGATCCTGGGTTGGGATCCCTAGAACTGGGAGCTCCTACCAGCACAGCCTTCCCCTAGCCGGGGTGGCTGGCACACTCACTGAACTTCCTTCCCTCCCCATGAGGCAAGATGTGGGAACATTCCACACCTCCTCAAAGAGGGGGGAGCTAAACTGGAATGAACTATTACAGTCTAGATATGCTAAACTGAACTAAGGCCCTGCTAACACATTGCTGCCACCTGCTGGTGCACATGGAAATTACAGCAAAGTACATTCAAACAAGGCTTTCAATGCACATTTGTGAGGAATATTAAATAAAATCACATTAGATGACAAGGCACATGTTACCAACAAATAGTAGCGGGGAAAAAGAGTTTAGTAACATAACTCTGGGATGTTACACATGGTCAGACCTGCAAAGCATCGTGGAGAGCAAGACAGGAGAATACTCCTCACTGATAATGGACCAAATTCCCATCCCTGAGCTGAAGGGTCAGAACTTTGACCCCTGGAATCATGAGTCTGGGGAATACTTTATAGAGCAACTACAGAAATGGGCAAAAGCAAAATGAGCAGATCACTCCACCACATTGCAGGACAGCTACGTGCAGCTCCTGGGGAGCTATTGTCCCCCACCTTTTCTTTTCTCACAAATGCTAGTTTCTACTGTGCTGTTAAACATCCTCTTTCTGATAAGACACTGTCTCGCTTCTTTGTGGTTTTCGCTCAAGTTATGTGACGCTCACGACTGCCAGATGTCTGACAATAAAATTCTGCACTGATTCATATGAGCAAGGGGATTCACTGCAAACCATTTTGCACCTCATCCCCGATACTCTCTGGGCCAAAGGACCCCAGAATATCGGATGCCTCAATGTCCCAACAGTCACTGTGACCCTGAAGGACCCCAAAGTCCTACCATACAAAGAGACTGTACCCAGTAGCCAGGACAGCCCCTTCCTGTGTCAAAGCTGTACATGCAGCCAGTGCCCTGCTGGACACCACTTCTGATATGGTACTAGGCCACCCCTTCACTATCCTAGCACCACATGACATTTCTGCCATTCTCCAACAAACACAACCTAGGCATCTGACTAATCAACGTCACCTACAGTTGCAAGGTAGCCTGCTCCTACCTGATAATGTCACTATTCAAAGATGTCACATCCTCAATCCTGCTGCTCTTCTCCCTCTTCCAAGGGCGAGTACACTGGAGAATCTGAAGAGTTTATTGATCTACAGGCCGAAGAGGATTTTCAAGAATAAGAACTATGGGGTTCCTCTGACTCAATTTATGCTGAACTGGAACATGACTGCCTCACAATGATGGAGGCTGAAGTAGGAACGCCACCATCAATTCAGGACACTCCATTACTGAATCCACACTGGACTCTCTTTGTGGACGGCTCAAGGTATGCCGATGACAAGTGGAAGTTCCATACAGGCATGGCAGTCACTTGTGAGCATGCGGTGCTGTGTGCAAGACAATTGCGCCCAGACCAGTCAGCACTGGAGGCTGAACTCATTGCTCTTCTCACTGAAGCCTGCCTCATGGCAAAAGACTCAACTGCCAACATTTACACTGACTCTAGATATGCCTTTGGAGTAGTTCATGACTTTGGAGTAATATGGAAGGCCCGGGATTACATCACGGCCGCAGGAACCCCAATCAAGAATGCTTCAGCAGTAGCGGCTCTAATGGCAGCAGTACTCCTGCCCACCCAAGTGGCAGTGATTAAGGTAAAGGCTCACACTCGAGCTGACACCTCTGAAGCAGAGGCGTACAGAGAAATCACTGGGCCCCATAGCAAAAATCTGAATTGGGCCCCTTAACCCCGCCCACTACCCACCATGGCCCCTCCCACTTCCTGACCTGGCTCCTCCCATGCCACACCCCCATTAAATAAATTTATACATGACCTACAGATGGGCCATGTCACTTGCCAGGCTTTAGCAGAGTGGGCACAGGACAGTGGACATGTGTGGCATACATATTGCGCCCTAACTGAGCGAGTGTAGGGCAGGAGCGTATACACATCACTCCTCCTTGGGGGGTTGGGGGTTCTAGAGATTACGGAAGAATAGTTGGCTCAGGCTGAGAATAAAAGCAGCCGCATAGCGCTATAGCCGCATGTCATGAGTGGGCGGGGCCAAATATTGTGGGCGGGGCCTTCTCTGCGTTCCGGGCCCCCCAGTGCCGCGGGCCCCATAGCAATGGCGTGGTCTGCATCTATGGGCGGTACGCCACTGCTCTGAAGCCAGAGGAAATGCCCTAGCTGATCAAGCAGCAAAGCAAGCAGCAGTGAAAGAGGAAGAACAGACCTCACAAGTCTTCATGGCAACAGAGTCCACAACAGACCTAACACAGGAACTAAAAGAGGTCTCCTGGGAGAATCTTGCTCTTTGCTTTATCATGTGTCACAAGACGCTTTCCGTTCAGCTCAAGCAAGCAGCTTCAAAGAGACAGAAAGTAGCAGCTTCCCCTATCTGGAAGGGGGAGGGGGAAACTTCCTCCTGCACATAGATGTGACAGAAAATACAGTTTATAGCCAATAGAAAAGATATACGCCACCTTACACCCCCCACTCCTTCCTGTCCTATATACTGTCTGCTGTTCCGCAATAAACCAAAGATATGTGTTGACTCCCACCTGCGTGTGTCAGTGTCATTTATCTCCAGGCCTGTAAACCTACTTCTATAATTTGGACCAGAACATCAACTTTACTGACCATTGATCAGATCCAAAACACCTTCGATGGACAAAAACAAACCTTGAAAGAGACATCCCTATAAAAAATAGTACCTCTCTTGTCTGTCCCACATAGAGACCCTGAAAAAAGTACTTTATAAAGTTATGGAAATTTGCATTCGCAAATGCCCAGGGGCGGAGTTACAGCCTCAAGTATGCAGGCCCTTAAGCTATGTGCCCAGATAATCACTCCCCTTGCAGTCCTCATGGTCCAACCTCCTCTTCTACTTTATCCTCCTCCTCTGGTTTGTAGATCTCCCACGAGCACCGGCCGCCGCCATGCCCGTGCACTACTCTGCCCACTATGGGCAGAGGCACTGATCTTAACAGTGCGCATGCACGGGCTGGCAGTGACTGGCGCTTGCGTGGAATTTCCAAGCCAGAGATGGAGGACAAAGTAGGAGAGGATGGCGGGCCAGAGGAATGCAAGGGGAGAAGTTATCTGGGCACATAGCTGATGGGCCTAAGCACTTGTGGTCATAACTCCACCCCTGGGCACTTGCAGCTGCTAATTTTCAAAACTTTATAAAGTACTTTTTTCAGGATCTCTACATGGAACAGACACAAGAGAGGTACTGTTTTAATGGGTGATCAAACCTTCTATAACGCGATATGAGCGGTCTAAAATGCTCAGAGTAGGTGACAGACTCCCTTTAACACTCTTATTCAGACCATTACTCTGACCAGGGTGGTTGATCACTCAGTTAAGAGAACCACACCTTCCATCTGCTATCCCAGCAGTGTAGCTGGTCAGGGCTTCTTACATTATACTAGTCAATAGAGCTGTCATTCTGACAGTCATTCCAGTCCTCCACCTATTATTCTAATGAGATTAACTTGCAAATAAACCATTCCCTGTGCAACTGAGATTGGTTTGTTCTTCCCCTGAGGACATTTATCTCTCTCACATTACTGCTAGAGAAGGACAGTATATTTTGAATACTTCTAAGAACATAGTAGATGTGAACTAAAGAAAAAAAAATAAACTACAACAGCCAAACATTCTAAAGAAATTGTCGGCTTTCAGTGAGTTTGAGTTTGAAAAAATAGCCCTTTCTACATTTTACTTTGCAGTCATGCTTTGTAAGAATAGGCAGGTCAAGTTGTGTTGGTTAACTACAGCATATGTTTCTAAGGGCTCATGCAGATGGCCATATTTTTTTTGTGGTCAACATAAATGTGGATCCGTTTTTTTTGCGGTCAGTTCAGCACGTCCGCAAATAACTGATTGCATTCTACATTTTTGCAGACCAATAGACGTCAATGGGGCCACATCCTGATTTTCACTGACAAGTATAGGACATGTTTTATTTGCTGTGCAGTGAAACGGAAGTACAGATGCAGACAGCACATGGTGATCTTTTGGGGCCCCATAGAAGCAAATGGGTCTGCATCCAATTTGGAAAATTACGGATCAGATACCGAAAGCAACATACGGCCGCCACACAACTTTATATGTCGTGGCGGTAGGCTCTTAACTGTAACCCGACATATAAAATTATCAGGTTACATCAGGTTATCATTAGTACTGTATTTACAGAAAACTCCTGAATTAATTTAATTGTATATTCATTAAGCAAATCCCTATACAGAACTTTTGTACATGGCACAGGGATTCAAGGAATATCAAAGACAAAATCCCTGTGTCCTGCATTGCCCACTCAAGCCCAGCATTAAACAAGAAGGATGTCAATTTTTCCTGGAGTGCTCCTTTAGTGTGCATTCACACAACCGTATGTAAAATGCCAATCAGCAAAATATGGATGATGTCTGTGTGACAATCATGTTGCATCCGTTTTTTGGCGGACCTGTTGACTTCAATGGGTCCGTGGTCCACATTTGCAGCCAATAATAGGGCATGTTCTATCTTTTGGACAGTGTTGATGCTAGACAACCCAATTTCTATGCTCCTGCTCCAAGAACCAAAAACAGTGCTATACATCTTAGCTTAGGTTCACATCACCTTTTTGTTGTACGTTTATTTTATACAGAAACATTTATAAGTTAGCATATACATTTTTTACTGAACTCTGTAGGATGGTAAAGTGTAGTATGCTATGCTTTTGTATGCTTTTTCTTTCGAATATATTTTAGAAGGAAGGCAAAAACGTGATGTGAACCCAGCCTTAAAGGGACACTGACAGGCCCTATAAACATATTTAGATATTCCTATGCAGTCATAGGTCTATTAAAGTGTATTTCAATGATATAAGAGTACCCCCTGTCCGCATTTTAACCCCTTAAGGACCGGGCTCATTTTCACCTTAAGGACCAGGCCATTTTTTGGAAATCTGACCAGTGTCACTTTAAGTGCTAATAACTTTAAAACGCTTTGACTTATCCAGGCCATTCTGAGATTGTTTTTTCGTCACATATTGTACTTCATGACACTGGTAAAATGAAGTCAAAAAAAAAATTTTTTTTGCACAAAAAAAATACCTAATTTACCAAAAATTTGGAAAAATTTGCAAATTTCAAAGTTTCAGTTTCTCTACTTCTGTAATACATAGTAATACCCCAAAAAATTGTGATGACTTTACATTCCCCATATGTCTACTTCATGTGTGAATTGTTTTGGGAATGATATTTTATTTTTTGGGGATGTTATAAGGCTTAGAAGTTTAGAAGCAAATCTTGAAATTTTTCAGTAATTTACAAAAACTAAATTTTTAGGGACCAGTTCAGGTCTGAAGTCGATTTGCGAGGCTTACATAATAGAAACCACCCAAAAATGACCCATCTAAGAAACTACACCCCTCAAGGTATTCAAAACTGATTTTGCATACATTATTAACCCTTTAGGTGTTGCACAAGAGTTATTGGCAAATGGGGAGGAAATTTGAGAATTTAATTTTTTTGTCTAATTTTTCATTTTAACCCATTTTTTCCACTAACAAAGCAAGGGTTAACAGCCAAACAAGATTGTATCTTTATTGCCCTGACTCTGCCGTTTACAGAAACACCCAATATGTGGCCGTAAACTACTGTACGGCCACACAGCGGGGGGGTAGAGGGAAAGGTGCGCCGTATGGTTTTTGGAAGGCTGATTTTTATGGACTGGTTTTTTGACACCATGTCCCATTTGAAGCCCCCTGATGCACCCCTAGAGGAGAAACTCCCTAAAAGTGACCCCATCTAAGAAACTACACCCCTCAAGGTATTCAAAACTGATTTTACATACGTCGTTAACCCTTTAGGTGTTGCACAAGAGTTATTGGCAAATGGGGATGAAATTTGAGAATTTCATTTTTTTGCCTAATTTTCAATTTTAACCCATTTTTTCCACTAACAAAGCAAGGGTTAACAGCCAAACAAGACTGTATCTTTATTGCCCTGACTCTGCTGTTTACAGAAACACCCCATATGTGGCCGTAAACTACTGTACGGGCACACAGTAGGGCGTAGAGTGAAAGGTGCGCCGTTTGGTTTTTGGAAGGCTGATTTTGCTGGACTGTTTTTTTGACACCATGTCCCATTTGAAGCCCCCCTGATGCACCCCTAGAGTAGAAACTCCATAAAAGTGACACCATCTAAGAAACTACACCCTTCAAGGTATTCAAAACTGATTTTACAAACGTTGTTAACCCTTTAGGTGTTGCACAAGATTTAATGGAAAATAGAGACACAATTTCAAAATTTCAAATTTTTGGCAGATTTTCCATTTTAATATTTTTTTTCCAGTTACAAAGCAAGGGTTAACAGCCAAACAAAACTCATTATTTATGGCCCTGATTCTGTAGTTTACAGAAACACCCCATATGTGGTCGTAAACAGCTGTACAGGCACACGGCAGGGCGCAGAAGGAAAGGAATGCCATACGGTTTTTGGAAGGCAGATTTTGCTGGACTGGTTTTTTTGACACCATGTCCCATTTGAAGCCCCCCTGATGCACCCCTAGAGTGGAAACTCCAAAAAAGTGACTCCATTTTAGAAACTACGGGATAGGGTGGCAGTTTTGTTAGTACTAGTTTAGGGTACATATGATTTTTTGTTGCTCTATATTACACTTTTTGTGCAGCAAGGTAACAAGAAATTGCTTTTTTGGCACGTTTTTTTTTTTGTTATTTACAACATTCATCTGACAGGTTAGATCATGGGGTAATTTTATAGAGCAGGTTGTCACGGACGCGGCGATACCTAATATGTATACATTTTTTTTTATTTATGTAAGTTTTATACAATAACTTCATTTTTAAAACCAAAAAAATGTTTTAGTGTCTCCATAGTCTAAGAGCCATAGTTTTTTTTAGTTTTTGGGCGATTATCTTGAGTAGGGTCTCATTTTTTGCGGGATGAGATGACGGTTTGATTGGCACTATTTTATACTTTTTGTGACGTAAGATGGCAAAAAATGGCTTTTTTTACACTGTTTTTATTTTTATTTTTTTACGGTGGTCATCTGAGGGGTTAGGTCATGTGATATTTTTATAGAGCTGGTCGATACGGACGCGGCGATACCTAATATGTATAATTTTTTTTTTATTTATGTAAGTTTTACACAATGATTTCATTTTTGAAACAAAAAAAAATCATGTTTTAGTGTTTCCATAGTCTAAGAGCCATAGTTTTTTCAGCTTTTGGGCGATTATCTTTAATAGGGTCTCATTTTTTGCGGGATGAGATGACGGTTTGATTGGTACTATTTTGGCGTACATGCAACTTTTTTGATCACTTTTATTACCTTTTTTGGGAAGTAAGGTTGGCAAAATTTCAATTTTCTCATAGTTTTTATTTTTTTATTTTTATGGCGTTCACCGTGCGGGGAAAGTAACATGACCATTTTATAGATCAGGTCGTTACGGACGCGGCGATACCTAATATGTGTAGTTTATTTTATTTTTTAAATTTTTATTCAGTGATAAATGTTTTTTTTTTATCTTAACTTTTTTCACTTTTTTTTTACATTTTTTTGACCCAGACCCGCTTGGTTCTTGAAGATCCAGTGGGTCTGATGTCTGTATAATACAGTACAGTACAATATATATTGTTCTGTACTGTATTTTACTTACACTTTCAGCATAGATCTGTTCAGCACCATGGACAGCAGGACGCCTGAGCAGGCATCCTGTTGCCATGGGAACCCTCCCCGTCTGCTCAGAACTTCGCAGACGGGGAAGGGTAAGCACGGGGCTGAGGGGGGCTCTCTGGGGGCTCTCTCCCTCTCCATCGGGGGGCTGCAAAGGCACAGCAGCCCCCCGATGGAGAGGGAGGGAGCTCTCTGACCGATGACAGTTAACTTTTTCCATACAGCGGTCCGTACGGACCGCGGTATGGAAAGGGTTAAACGGCTGACATCTGCACAGATGTCAGCCGTTTATACCAGGGTGCCAGCTGCTGGCACCCTGGTATAACCACTAGAAGCCAACGATCATTCATGGGGAGGCGGGCGGGGGATCGCGATCCCGCCTGCCGCACCGCCCGCCTCCCGCAACGCCCCCACCGCCTGCGACACCCCCCCCCCGCACCACCCGCCGGCATCAAATCATGCAGGGGTGCAGGGGGGGTGAAAAATATAGATTTTAGCCACTCTAAAGTTTCTGATCCCCGCGGTCAGGGACCGCGGGCATCAGAAACTGCAAAAAGCGCAGCAAACCACAGGTCTGAATTGACCTGCGGTTTGCTGCGATCGCCGACACGGGGGGGTCACATCACCCCCCCCTGGCGTTGTCACAGGATGCCGGCTAAAGGATTTCAGCCGAAATCCCGTTCCGTTTAACCCCTCGGGCGCCGGAATCCCGATTTAAAAGTTAGGACGTACCGGTACGTCCTTGGTCCTTAAGGACTCCGGAAATAGGGCGTACCGGTACGTCCTATGTCCTTAAGGGGTTAAACCATGTAAAAACAACTTTATATTCAGCTATCAATCACATTCCTTTGTGCCCAAGGGGTGGTTTTTCTCCTACCTTTGTGCCCAGCCACGCCCCAACTGTCGTTTCCTACCGCCGTCCAGCTCATTATTATTCACTGCGCTGGGTGGCTCTTACATTCCCCGATCCTGTCAGATCCCGCGCATGCCGGATAGAGACTTATGGGCATCGGCCTCAATCGGACCATCTGCGCATGCGCCGGATACCTGTATCGGGCACCCTCCCAAGCTTGAAATAGAATGCGCCTGCGTCCCGTTTTCTTCTATGCGGCTGCTCTCTGTCTCCTGCTGCGCCTGCGCCGGATCTCTCCTCCAAGGCACTTGTATCCAGCGCTTCAGAGTGCTGATGTCATCAGAAATTCTGATAGTTAATGCGCCTGCGCCGGACAAGAAACTCAGTGAAGGCGGAGTGAAGAGTAAATGCCGCCCAGCGCAGTGAATAATAATGAGCTGGGCGGCGGTAGGAAACGGCAGTTGGGGCGCGGCTGGGCACAAAGGTAGGAGAAAAACCGCCCCTTGGGCATAAAGGAAGGTGATTGACAGCTGAATATAAAGTTGTTTTTACATGGTTTACAATGCAGGCAGGGGGTACTCTTATATCATTGGAATACACTTTAATAGACCTATGACTGCATAGGAATAACTAAATATGTTTATAGGGCCTGTCAGTGTCCCTTTAAAGGTATGTCCACATGTGTAGTAAACACTGCAGATTAGCATGAAGCAAATCATCCGCATTGTATGGTACCAGCAAAAGGAATTAGATTCTAAGAAAATACATCCACACACTGTGGAGAAAACTTACATTGTCAATTTATGCTGTGGGTTCACGGTCAATATTCGGTCAGTATTTTTGCATCAGTATTTGTAAGCCAAATCCCAGGTGCGGGTGAAAAACACAGAAGGGGCACAAATATTTCTATTATATATTTTTTCTGTGGGTTCCTCTTCTGAGTTTGGCTTACAAATACTGACCAAATACTGCTGCAAATACTGACCATCTGAAATGGGCCTTAGGAGGAGAGCCTTATGCAGTTTGCTTTTATGCATTTTATTTTTTAATATGAAATTTACAAGTTATCTAATCCTCTACATACAGATTCCCCAAGTCATACTTTTCTCATAATGTACCAATTTGTTTTTTGGCATTTAATTTTAAATACAGTTGGGAAACATGCATTCATCTCCTTCACAAATCTACCTGGTCTATCCTTTAAAGGTCAACGCTCATACTTTTTTCTATTTATGTATTTGAAGAACATTTTCAGATTAGACTTTTTTTTTTTAGCAATTCATCTTTTCGTTTTCAGCTTTGCTGACCTTCTTTGCATTTGTTGCTTTCCTTGCATCTTTAATATATCTTTACTTCCCAGTAGTATTAGAAATAAATGGGGTATTTTAGTGCATTGTTTGCAATACTGTGTGATTTAGGCTCATTCACTTCACCTTCATTGTTAACTGTATAATATTTGTAAGGTCTGCATATTTAACACTTTAACCAAATATATTTTGTTTATTTTTATCATCTCTAACATAACATTTTTTTTTTCTGCCAATGTAGCCTATCAGGATTTTAGCTGGACCAGCAGTATTTTTATAGACACGATTTTAGGGTACGTACAGTACATTTTTCTTTACTTTTCCAAGGGGAAGACAGATAGAAAACAACAGCAACTCTGATCTTGCTTTTGCGTATTGTTTTTACAGCATTCATCATACGGTGTACTTTGCATGAAACCTTTCTTCTTTGGGTCATTATAAGTGCAGCAACATCAAATTTATATAGTTTTTTTGTGTTTTCACATTTACTTGTCCACAATAAATATTGTTTTTATACCAAATAATTTGTATCTGTACTGCTGTATTTAAAACTCCACAACAAAGCTGAAAAAGAGTTATTGTCTATATTGTCTACAGTGGTAAGACATCCACCAATCAGACACTTATCATCTATGCAGTAGAAAGGGGATACGTTTAAATGTTGGCAAAACCCTTTTCAAACATTTAGACATTACATCCATGAGGCTTTTTTATTCAAGAGATGCCAGCTCTGTTCTCCACTATTATAATCCACAATATAATGTTTGTCAGCTCTGAGACTTTGTAGTATCTGCATATCAAGATATGTTCTGTTATGTGGCTTTTTAGCATTCTCATAATATAACTAGAGATGAACGAATCGAAGTTGACAAAGTGGAATTCGATCCAAATTTAAGGAAAAATTTGATTCGCCCCGAATTACCTCACGCTTCGTGGTAACAAATCAAATTTTTTCCTAAAATGACTGTTGCACATGTAAGGACATGGAGCAAAGAACTCTAGGAACGAGGGATCACCCACAATGCCATGCATGCAGCCAATCAGCAGCCAGCCCCTTTGATGTTACAACCCTATCAATAGCCTCAGCCATCTTGAATTCAGTCATTTTCCAGTGTACTTAGTGCAGGGAGAGACGTTAGCAGGCGCTTGGGAAATTGGTAGAAAAGACTTTAAATCTTTTTTGGGCTCAATAGAAGTTTAGGGAAAGATCATTAGAAGTGTAGGGAAAGGATAGGGAAGAATTATTCCACACTATAAAAGGAGAACAGGGTCCAATAGGAAAGTGTACAGTCTGGGTAATAGAAACAATCCTATTACACCTTGCTGCACTGACTGGGGATCGAAATTGCCATTATATTGCTGCTTCTAGGTTTGCAATAGATGATACCTCTGTAATTCAAGCAAACATTTTTTTAGGGTGCATTAGTGGGGAAAAAAGGGCTTATTAACTGTTCAGTGGTGCAGTTATATGTTTTAAAGCCTTTTTGGGGTGTATTAGTGATAAAAAAAGGTTTATTTGCAGTTCTGTGGTGAAGTGTCAAGATTACAGCCTTTTTTGGGGTGTATTAGTGGGAAAAAAAATAAGTATCATTAGCAGTTCAGTGGTGTAGTTATATGTTCTGAAGCCTTTTTTGGGGTGTATTAGTGGAAAAAAGGGGCTTATTTGCCGTTCAGCGGTGCGGTTATATGTTCTAGAGCCTTTTTTGTGGTGTGTATAAGTGGGGAAAAAAAAGGCTTTCTAGTTGTTGTGCGGTAAAGTAACAAAATTACAGCCTTTTTTGGGATTTACACGTATTAGTGGAAAAAAAAGTCTTATTAGACGTTCAGCGGTGCAGTTATATGTTCTAAAGCCTTTGTTGGGGTGTATTAGTGGAAAAAAGAAGGGTTTATTTGCAATTAAGCGAAGCAGTTATATGTTCTAAAGCCTTTTTTGTGGTGTATTAGTGGGGAAAAAAGGCTTGTTAGCCGTTGTGGGGTGAAGTGACAAAATTGCAGCCTTTTTTGGGGTGTATATAATTTCCTTTTTAACTATTTATTTGATCTAACAGTATGTCAGACAGAGAAGTGGCAGGCCCTGCACAGGGGAGGGGCAGAGGTCTAAATGTTTCTGGCGCAGGCACAGGTTGCAGCAGAGTAAGGGGGTGTGGAATCAGGGGTCACTTCGCGAACCCTGAGCTACCGGTGTCTAGCGGTCGTGTCCTGACAAGCAACCCAGCGGTGCTTGAATGGTTGACTCGGTCATCCTCTTCATCCCAAGTGACATCAGACTCCCCCAGCCAAGAGTCAGTGGGTTTGTCAGACACAACCCTTAGTTGGCATGGCCCGGGAGCAGGCCCTGTGCCCTCACCTGTCCTTAACCTGCCTCTGTCCTTTTCTGTTCCCTCAGTCAGACAAGTATTATATGCTGTGGGCTCAACTGCACTATACAGCGAGGACGAGCTACCAGGGGCGGATCAAGTGCATGATAGGCCCGGGGATGTCTACCCAGCTTGGGCCCCTCCCTCCATTTTAGTTTGAAAAAAAATTCTGTATGAAAAGGCTGTGGTGCTTCATGAGCATCACAGTCTCTTCCTAGGCCATAATTTGCTACCACACTGCCCCCATTAAGTAATTTTCCCAACACTGCCCCACAATAAGTAATTTGCCCCATGTAATCATTTGACCCCACTGTCCCTGCAGTAATATGACCTCCTCTGCCCCTCAAAGTTGGCACACAAAAAACAAAAAACAAAACCTAAAGGCTAATACTTATCAAAACCCTGCGCCCCGACACAGGCGCAAGATGATGTCATCGCACATGATGATGTCATCACGCATGCCTGCACCGGGCTTTTACTACCACATAGGCCTCAGGCCTACTAGACCTGAAGCCTATGGCGGTGATAGGCAGCGGGGTAGGGAACTATGTGCTCCCGTGCCCCTCCGCAGTATGAAAGTGTTCGGGTCCTGGGCTGCCGACCCGAATGTCCCTATTATAATCCACCACTGCGAGCTACTAAAAAACAATCAGCAACTACTGCCCAGCCAAGATCTTGAGGAGACATCCGCCGCTTCCTTCGTTAGGCTGGAAAGTAGTGATGAGGAGAGTGGCGTGGGAGGTGATGTTGCGAGCGGTCAGGCTCCTGGCTCAGAGACCGTTAAAGAGGACATCAGCGATGTGCAGACAGTACTCGATGATGATGTAGCCGATCGCAATTGGGAGCCGGGTGACGAATAAGCTTCATCATCATTGGGATAAGAGGGTGGCAGCTTGTGCGTGAGGCAGCGGCAGAGCCAGCAAGTCGGTAGCATGGCTAAGAGTCAGCAGGGTGGCAGTGGGAGGTCGGCAGCCAAACATGCCCGGGGTAGACCACTCCCTTCGCATGAGCCTACCTGCCTGGAAAGTAGTGGTGCAGGGGTTCACTGAGGCAGTGGCGGTAGCAGTCAGTCAGTGCGTAGTGTTGGGGGTAAAATCACCTACTCAGCGGTGTGGCAGTTTCTTGTTAAGCCGCCAGAGGAGGTTAATATGGCCATTTGCTGAATCTGTAGGCTGAAGTTGAAGCATGGCCAGGGTGCCAATGTTGGCACCACAGCCCTGCGTCAAAATATGTAGTGTCACCATAAAGTGGTTTGGGAGAACCGTGGCTCCGATGTGGTGGTCCAGCCTACCACAGCAACTTCTGCATCACCCAGTGGCACACACCGGATTTCAAGCAGTCCTTTACAGCCCACTCGGTGAATGTGGTTCCTGCCCAGCCACACCAGCAACTTGGACAAATGATGCCGCTTCCACCTCCACGTTTTCACGCCGTTGGTCCTGCGACAATGTCCGCCTCTGCCTCCTCATACACCCCCGTGTCCTCAGCCTCCACTGCAGGGAAAATTCACAGTGCTCCTCCAGCGTACCGCATGTGCAGGGCACGGTGGTGTCACGCTTTTCTACACCTTGTTTGCCTGGGCAAATGGAGTCACACAGGTGAGGAACTGCTCCATGTCCTTCATCAAGAAATCGAATCCTGGCTTTCTCCGAGACCACTCAAAATCGGAACCATGGTGTCCGACAACGGGAAGAACATGGTGTCGGCACTGCGTCAAGGAGGGCTGAGCCATGCGCCCTGCATGGTAAATGTGTTCAAGCGGTTCCTGAAGTCTTCCACCCATCTGCAAGACATCATAAAAATGGCCAGGAAACTTTTCATGCACTTCAACCACTAGTACACCACTTAGCACACCCTACTTGAGCTGCAGCGGCAGAACGTTATGCAATGTTTCCACCCGTTGGAATTCCACCCTCCATAAGGTATGTTGGAAAAACTGAACAAACAGAGAAAGGCCATAAAAGATTTCTTGATGATCCAAGCGGACAGGAATACTCCCCTGTTTAACTTTGATGTCAGCCAGTGGCAGCTCATGCGTGACACCTGCCGCTTGCTCAGGCCCTTTGAAGATGCCACATTATTTGTCAGTCGCCAGGACTACAGGATGAACAACATTATTCCACTGCTTCATATCCTGGAACAGATGCTGGTAAATCTGGCTGGACAGGAGACATGGCGCCTATATCTCACGGCCACATGAGCCCTGTGGGGGGTGAACTGGAGGAGGAGGACATTGAAGCACAAGCAATGTGTAGCGAAATAGGTGGTGTTTCTACACAGGTGTATGTGTGCAGCCTTGTGTACTTGATGAAGGGGAGTGATTCCCCGAACATGTTGCATCACTGCAATAAAATACTTGAACCAAGATCCTGGTGACCTGTGGTTGGTCATTTGCGCAGTGGGACTATTATCTCTGGAACTACGCATCTTCTTGGGGATTACAGGCATCTCCGATAAGAAGACACTATATAGCTGAATTGTCACCATTTGGCAGAGGGATGACTTCTGGCTCTCCACATTGTTGGACCTTCGCTAACGGTCCAAAATGGGAGCCTTTTTACACCTGCTGATAGGGAGGACAAACTGAACACTATAGAGACATCCTATGTAGTCAGTTGGCCGCTGCCTATCTGCGCCATCGTCCATCCTCTCGCAGATCTGACCGGGGGGCCCTCTGCGTTCTCGTTCCACTGCCATGGCTGCTTTGGCGGGGTGGGGGGGTAGGAGCAGTACCAGCTCCATCAGCCGCAGCTTGAGTCTAGAGTCGCTGATGAGCAGCTATCTTAACATGCCTAGTGAAGAAACTCCTCACCAGCAGCAGCAGCAGCTAGACCTGGAGAAGAATCTGAACCAGTAGGTGGTGGCACACTTGGACAGTACAGTACCCTGCCACTCCACATTGAAGATTCACTGGACAACTGGGCAGCCAAACTGGATTTGTGGCCGCGACAGATTGAGTTTGCCCTGGATGGTCAGTAGTGTGGCAACAGAGCGGGTGTTTAGTGCGGCGGGGGCCATAGTTACCCCAAGGAGAACTCATTTGTCCAACCAAAATGTGGAGACACTGACCTTTGTCAAGATGAATTAGGCATGGATCACCCAGGATTTCCACCCACCAATGCCTGATTTTGCATTAGATTAGAGCATCCATGCTGCCTCACCCAAAACTTGACAAAAGACACCGGTTTCTTCTGGCTGTCTACCTGTCTCAGCTACTATTCTAATGCTGCCACCCGCCTTATGCCACACATCTGATGCCAAGTGTTCTTTGTTACACCCACCATCGTCAGCGGGTACTGTTATTGCCACCCACCTCCCCACTCTGTCACCCGGTCACTCTGTGGTCTCCTGATGCTGCTGGCACCTCACCGTTCAGGTCTCCTCATGCTGCTGTTGCCACCTCCACACTATGTCATTGTGCCACTCTGTGGCCTCCTCATGCTGCTGCTGCTGCCACTCCACACTCTGTCATTGTGCCACTCTGTGGCCTCCTCATTGTCACGGAACCATGAACCAGACGTACAACAAGAGATAAGTGAAAATAAGAAGGCTTTATTGAAAATAAAGCTGTAAAGCAAAAGTCCAAACGGATGGTGAAACCGAGCAGAGTCTTTGCGAAGCCAGAGGTCAGGAACCAGAAGGGTAGTCAGACGAAGCCAGGATCAGGAACCAGCAGGGTAGTCAGACGAAGCCAGGATCAGGAACCAGCAGGGTAGTCAGACGAAGCCAGGATCAGGAACCAGCAGGGTAGTCAGACGAAGCCAGGATCAGGAACCAGAAGGGTAGTCAGACGAAGCCAGGATCAGGAACCAGAAGCAGCAGCAGTCTTAGAAGCATGTGAACACAAGAGGACCAAGCAAGGAACTGAAGCCACAGACCTCCTATATATATGAACTAGGCATCCAGCTCCTCCCAGGGGAAGGAGGAGCCGCAGGGTGGAAGGCTACAAGAAACCCAGAAACCAAGATGGCCGCCAGCACATGTCAAACGAAGGAGAGCAGCAAGCAGGTAAGACCATGACAGTACCTCCCCCTCAAGGGCCCCTCCTCCGCGGAGCACAAAACGGTTTCTGATGGAAGCGTGCGTGGAAGGCTCGGAGCAAGGCAGGAGCATGGACATCTGCGGAGGGAACCCAGGAACGCTCCTCTGGACCATAACCACGCCAATGGACCAAAAACTGCAACCGACCGCGGACCAGGCGTGAGTCCAGGATATTGCTCACCTCATATTCCTCACGATTGCCCACTTGGACCGGACGAGGCCGAGGAACCGAGGAAGTGAAACGATTACACACCAGTGGCTTCAACAGGGAGACATGAAACACGTTGGAGATCCGCATGCCAGGAGGAAGCGCAAGGGCATAGGCTACCGGGTTTACCCTGCGAAGCACTCGGAAGGGACCAACAAAGCGAGGCGCCAGCTTGGGAGTGGGCACTCGAAGGTTGAGGTTGCGGGTGGACAACCATACACGGTCTCCGACCTGGTAGGAAGGAGCAGGCGCTCGTCTGCGATCAGCCTGGAGTCTCTGGCGCTGCGCAGAGACCTCAAGGGACTTCTGGATCTGTACCCAAGAAGCACGTAGGACGGAAAGGTGATCCTCCACAGCCGGAATATCCTGGGGAGAGAATACCTCCGGTAACACGGCAGGTTGGAACCCATAATTGGCCATGAAGGGAGACGTCCCAGAGGAAGAGTTCACCGCCGTGTTCCTGGCAAACTCAGCCCAAGGCAGGAGGTCAACCCAATTGTCTTGGTGATCGGAGACATAGCAACGAAGGAATTGCTCCAAGGCCTGATTGGATCGTTCTGCGGCCCCATTGGACTGAGGGTGGTAGGCCGAGGAGAAGGAGAGATGAATCCCCAACTGGGAGCAAAAGGCGCGCCAGAACCTGGACACAAACTGACTCCCCCGATCCGACACAATCTCCTTAGGCAAACCGTTCAACCGGAAGACCTCCCTGGCAAAAATCGTGGCCAACTCTTGTGCAGAGGGTAACTTCTTGAGAGGAACACAGTGGCACATTTTGGAAAACCGATCCACAATCATGAGAATGACCGTATGGCCTCGGGATGCAGGGAGGTCCACAATGAAATCTATCCCCAGGTGTGACCATGGACGCTCCCCGGTGGCTATGGGTTGCAGAAGGCCCAACGGAAGGTGCCGAGGGGACTTACTCTGGGCACAAACGGAGCATGCCGCTACATATGCGGCGATGTCGGAACGTAGGGAAGGCCACCAGAACAGACGTGAAACAGCCCAGGACAGCTGATTCTTTCCAGGATGCCCCGCGGTCTTGGAGTTATGGTAGGTTCGCAACAACCGAGTGCGCAACTCCTCAGGCACAAAACATCTGCCGTTGGGTCTCCCAGAGGGAGCACCAGATTGAGCCGCCAAAATCTGCTCACCCAGGGGAGAGGTCAGGCTGGTGCGAATGGCGGCCAGGATCTGATTCGGAGGTATGACCGAAGTCGGAATCGACTTCTCCCTGGACAGCTCGGAGTACTGCCGTGATAAGGCATCCGCCCTGATGTTCTTGGAACCGGGTAGGTAGGAGACCACGTAATTAAAACGTGACAAGAACAGAGCCCATCTGGCCTGACGTGGTGTCAATCTCTTGGCCTCAGAAAGGTAGGTCAGATTCTTGTGGTCCGTCAGGATGAGAACCGGAACCACCGAACCCTCGAGCAAGTGCCTCCATTCTTTAAGGGCCTGCACGATGGCCAATAACTCCCTGTCACCAATCTGATAGTTGCACTCCGCGGAAGACAGTTTCCGGGAGTAAAACCCACAAGGAAGCAGAGGACCCTCTGGTGTTCTACGCTGAGACAGAAGGGCGCCTACTCCCGTCTCAGACGCGTCCACCTCGAGGACAAAGGGCAACCCAGGGTTGGGATGCGACAGAATCGGAGCCGACACAAAGGCGGACTTTAGGGCCTCAAAAGCTCGGATGGCCTCGAGCGGCCAGACCTGGGAATTACTGCCCTTCCTGGTCAGATCCGTGAGAGGCTTGGCCAGCATGGAAAAGTCCCTGATGAACTTCCGATAATAATTGGCGAAGCCCAAAAAGCGCTGCAGGGAACGAAGACCACTGGGCTGGGGCCACTGTAAGACAGCCGAAACCTTCTCAGGATCCATGGAGAACCCCTCAGCGGAAATGATGTAACCTAAGAAGGTTACCTGGGATCGGTGAAATTCGCATTTCTCAAGCTTACCGAACAGCTTGTTCTCTCGTAACCGTTGCAACACTCGTCTGACATCCAGAATGTGGGCCTCCATGGATTCAGAATATACCAAGATGTCATCCAAATAGACTACCACACAATGCTGCAACAGGTCACGGAAAACATCGTTGATGAATTCCTGAAAGACTGCGGGCGCATTGCACAACCCAAAGGGCATAACCAAGGATTCGTAATGACCGGTCCTGGTGTTAAACGCGGTCTTCCACTCATCGCCCGCCTTGATCCTTACCAGGTTATATGCCGCCCTCAGGTTGAGTTTGGTAAAGACCGTGGCCCCTTTAAGGCGATCGAACAGCTCGGAAATCAAGGGTATCGGGTAAGCGTTCTTGATCGTGATGCGATTGAGACCCCTGTAATCGATGCAAGGCCTCAACTCACCGCCCTTCTTTTTCACAAAGAAAAATCCAGCCCCTGCCGGGGACGAAGATTTGCGAATGTGTCCGCGTGAAAGCGCCTCCCTCACGTACTCCTCCATGGCCTCATTCTCCGCTACCGACAGTGGATAGACTTTGCCACGAGGAGGAACGGCACCAGATTGTAACTCTATGGCACAATCATATGGGCGGTGCGGAGGTAGGGCAACTGCGCGCACCTTATCGAATACATCCCGGTACTCCTCATATTCAGGAGGCAACAGAGAGTCCGAGGAAGTACACAGCAACTTGACAGACCCATGGATGCAACTAGCCCCACACTGCGGTGACCACGAGAGGATCTCGACCGATCTCCAATCGAAAGTCGGATTATGCTTCTGGAGCCAGGGGTACCCCAAGACCACCGAGTAGTGTGGAGACGAAATAACCTGGAGGCAGACCGACTCTCTGTGAACGGCACCAATGGCTATCCCCACTGGAAGGGTCTCATGAGTCACGTGTGGCGGCAGAAGGGGTCTGCCGTCTATCGCCTCAAGAGCCAGTGGGGAACCTCGAGCCTGCAGAGGAATGGAATTGGCGGCAGCGAACACACTATCAATGAACAAACCACCAGCACCAGAGTCCACCAACGCCTGGGTCATCACCGAGCCCCCGACCCAGGAGAGGACAACAGTGATCAGTGGTTTGTCAACACGGGAAACCGGGGACGAGGAGACTCCACCCAAGATCTGCCCCCGACAGGATCTCAGGGTACGAGCGTTTCCCGGACGGTTCGGACATGCCAACCGAAAATGCCCACCGAGACCACAGTACATGCATCGGCCCTCACGTCTCCGGAGTGCCCTCTCCCCCTCGGACAGGCGAGCAAACCCCAGCTGCATGGGTTCACCCCCAGACAAGTCATCCCCAGGAGGCGTGGGAGGAGAGGGAGGCACGGGTGGGACAGCAAACGTAGGCACCAATCTGTTAGAAGACCTCCGCAGGTTCTCCTTAAAGGAAGGTCTCTCCCTGAGTCTGGTGTCAATCAAAATCAGGAAAGAAATAAGAGACTCGAGCTCAACTGGTAGGTCCTTAGCTGCAACCTCATCCTTCAAGGCATCCGAGAGACCATGAGAGAAAGCAGCGACCAGAGCCTCATTATTCCAGCCCACCTCTGCTGCCAGGGTACGAAACTCAATGGCGTATTCAGCTACGGATCGTGAACCCTGTCTGATGGACATAAGGAGCTTCGCAGCAGAGGCAGCACGAGCCGGCACATCGAATACCTTCCGAAGAGAAGCAACAAAACCGGAAAACTCGGCAACCACCGGATTGTTGTTCTCCCATAAAGGGCTGGCCCAGGCCAAGGCCTTGTCCGAGAGCAGCGAGATCAAGAAGCCCACCTTTGATCTCTCAGTAGGAAAGGCATGTGGCAGCAACTCGAAATAAATGCCCACCTGGTTAAGGAAACCTCGGCACTGAGTTGGCTCTCCCCCAAAGCGCTGTGGAAGAGGGGCAGAACCGGTCATACCCCGAAACACCGCAGGCGCAACAACAGGTGTCGGGGTAGACTCTGGCGCAACAACCGGAGCGGCAGTAGGAGCGAGCCCAGGAGCGACAACCGACCCATCGGCAACGGGAGCGAAATGAGCCGTACGTTCAAGCAGGGTTTGCAACGCCACAGCGAACCGACCCAACAGGTGATCCTGCTGATCAAGTCTGGCAACCAGCGTGGGTAGCGAGGATGGCCCTGTACCGTCAGAATTCATGGCTTGGTCCTAATGTCACGGAACCATGAACCAGACGTACAACAAGAGATAAGTGAAAATAAGAAGGCTTTATTGAAAATAAAGCTGTAAAGCAAAAGTCCAAACGGATGGTGAAACCGAGCAGAGTCTTTGCGAAGCCAGAGGTCAGGAACCAGAAGGGTAGTCAGACGAAGCCAGGATCAGGAACCAGCAGGGTAGTCAGACGAAGCCAGGATCAGGAACCAGCAGGGTAGTCAGACGAAGCCAGGATCAGGAACCAGCAGGGTAGTCAGACGAAGCCAGGATCAGGAACCAGAAGGATAGTCAGACGAAGCCAGGATCAGGAACCAGAAGCAGCAGTCTTAGAAGCATGTGAACTCTGTTATGGATCCACTCCAGTTTTTTAGGGCTTTAGCAATACTGATGGATTACTGACCAAATGCTGACCGAGTGAAGGCGAACGCTCCACAGACTCGATCCATTTTTTTGGGGTTTTGTTCTGACGGATCAGAGAAAGGGCAAAATAATCAGTGATGTCAACACAAACTTACTGCTGACACTCTATCCACTCTGTCGGGGGGGCTCTAATTGTATAAGCATTTAATAGAACAGATTCTGTAGACATTTATGTGGGATCAGCTGAAGACGGTGTAAAAGGAGTGCGCTTCTTCTTGACGCTAACATTGTTAGTGGTCAGTTTTGGTCCTGTAACTGCCCAAATAAGTGACGTGTGCAGTGATTCTAAGACTGACGCCTGTCCTCTGTGTGGCATACTGACCCACAGTATTGTTTCACTACGACAGCAGACTCCCTATGTGTGTTACTGCAAGGCACAGTGTTCTACACCACAAAATAGGCTCTCTGCAGCCAGGAAATGGCTGTTTTGTAACGCGAGTCGCCATAAATAAGTTCGGATCGAATCTTTTCTGAAAATTTGTCGCACTGGGCAAATCAAATTTTTGAGAGATTCGCTTATCACTAAATATAACCCACATGTATAAAATTACACCAGACACACTCAGCTGCATATACAATGTGATTTGACTTGCAGTTTCTAACATAGTTTATTTTGTACAAATGAACATCCTGTAGACTTAATTATGTTTTTTTAACACTGAAGAGACATTTATTTGCTTTTCATCAGAAGGACGCTTAGGTCATGAATGTGCAAATTATGATTTTGTCAAAGCTAAGCCATATGCAATGAGATTTAAAGTTTTAGTTTCCATGAGCAAAATTATACTCTTACTTTACATAGGTTACAAGGTAAGGGTGTTCATTTTATAGTTAAATAAAGGTTTATTGGAATAAATTTGACACATAGAAATATAAAAAATAATGCCTATATGTTAATAAACCAATACTAGAATGTGTCACATACTGACAATATGCTGGTGACAGAAAAGAGAATCGAAACTACACATAATGTGACATAATGTCCTATTTGTTACGTCTTGTAGTACAGGGATTAAAACCCGGAAGAGGGTCAGAACAAAGGGATCACATCAGTTCTAAGGGAGAAAAAGGGAGGTTAGGGAAAGGGTTCATATACAAATAAGCAAAAAGGTTGAACAAAGCGTAGGAAAAGTTAAATATAGGTAAAAGATACATGAGCTTCAGCTATAAAATAATCAAGAATTTTGAGAAGATGGAGAACCGCACTCTACTTAATAGGTTCTGGTGCCAACCAAGGGCTGCAAGCAGCCAGTATACACAAAGTAAAGTTGAGGCACACAGTTTTCAGTGTTGCAATTTCAAAAGGATTTATTCCTTCAAATCATATAGTAGTTTCATCCATTTGCCCAATATTTGTATTAGTGAGTATGAACAGTATTCTTAGACCGGACGTTTCGGTCACATAGGACTTTCATCTGCGGTCACATTTTTATCTATAACACAATAATTAACATGAGCTGGATTAGAACTACTGAAACAATCAAGCTAGATACATATATTCAAACATATTACAATGTGTTAAATAACAAATGGATTTCTCACTCCATATTGACATTTGTTATTTAACACATTGTAATATGTTTGAATATATGTATCTAGCTTGATTGTTTCAGTAGTTCTAATCCAGCTCATGTTAATTATTGTGTTATAGATAAAAATGTGACCGCAGATGAAGGTCCTATTTGAATCCTTTTGAAATTGCAACACTGAAAACTGTGTGCCTCAACTTTACTACACGTATAAAATAATCAAGGAGTTGACACCTAAGAATTGAATTAAGAAGAACTTCAAAAATGGTCCAGGGTAATAATAATAATCTTAATTTATATAGCGCCAACATATTCCACAGCACTTTACAGTTCAGAGGTTCATGCACAAACAGTTATAAATAATATAGCAACAGAAAAGTCAATAATTAAAACAAGAGGAATAAGGGCCTTGCTCCCAATAGCTTACAATCTATGTGGAGATAGGGGTGATATATTGTAAGGCTGCATGAGACAGTCACCAGCTGATATATGAAGTGCTTCTGGGTGTGGTGGAGAGTTTGGTGGAGGATCAGGTTCAGGAAATGAAAGATGGTCTACTGTATATATGGAGATGAGTTAGATCAGGGGATGTGATAGGCCACCCTAAAAATAAGTGTTTTGAAGGGGCGCCTAAAAATATGTATATTGTGATTTAACCTAATTTCTTTGGGTAGGGCATTCCAGAGAACTGGTGCAGCTCGGAAGAAGTCTTGTAGCCGGGAGGGAGAGGCTCGGATTATGGTGGAAGTATGTTGTAAGTCATTGGCTGAATGGAGATCACGAGTAGGGTGGTAGATAGAGATGAGGGAAGAGATGTAAGGGGGTGCAGCACTGTAAAGAGCTTTGTGGGTGAGGACAAGCAGTTTAAATTGGATTCTATACTGTATGGGCAACCAGTGCAATGACTGGCACAGGGTGGAGGCATCGGAATAACAGACAGATAGGTAACTGGCTGCTGCATTGAGAATTCATTGGAGAGGGGAGAGGCTTGTGAGGGGGAGGCCAATTAATAGTGAGCTGCAATAATCGAGGCAGGAATGGATAAGGGCAACAATGAGAGTTTTTGTAGTTTCCATAGTGAGAAAGGGGCGGATTCTAGAGATGTTTTTGAGGTGCAGGTGACATGAGCGGATGAGAGACTGAATATAGCGGGTGAAGGAGAGATCAGTGTCAAACGTCACACCGAGACAGTGGGCGTACTGCCTAGGAGTGATGATGGTGCCGCACACTGAGAGGGAGATATCAGGTTTTAGTAGGTTAGTACATGGAGAGAACACACGAAGTTCAGTTTTCAAAAGATTCAGTTTCAGTTAGGGAGAGGATACGATATTAGAGACTAGCGTTGATCGCGAATATTCTAATCACGAATTTTTATTGCAAATATCGGCACTTCGAGAATTCGCGGAGCTGTACAATATAGTGGTATATCTTCGTAATCGCGTACCCTCATTGCTTCTTGCTTGTGGGCAAATAAGAAGGCTGCAATATCTTTGAGCTTAGCAACATCCCTAGCAACCAATAGGAAAGTTGCCTACCTTACTATATAAGAAACTCCCCAGCAGTAGTGATGGACGAACATCGGCCGGGACGCTTCGCGAATGCGAGTTCACGATCAAATGTTTGTGAACCGCGCATTTGCGGCGGGCCCCATTCACTTTAATTGCAGGCGAATCTGAAAAACCTTTAGGTCAGATTTGCAGCCACCAAATACTTACTAGAAGTGCACAAATAGTCCCCAATAATGGACAGTGACATACCAGAGGGGGATCAATGGCAAAAATTCCCACAAAAATTATGTATTTTAATCAAGGGACATTTTTATGCGTTTTAAAAGGAAACTCTCACAAATGTGCCCTGCTGGAGCCTAGAGAAATTTTATCTTAAGCCATGGGAGTATGGGCATTAAAAATTAGGCATTCACCTGACAGAAAATAATTTGTGATTATGTGGCTCACGGTACATTAGGCGGTCACTGGATAACATTTTTACTGTAGGCCACTGGAGTAGAGGCACCAAACATTAGGCATTCACCTGACAGAAAAGAACTTGTGATTATGTGGCTGGAGGTACAGTAGGCGGTCACTGGATAAAAAATTTACTGTAGGCCAGTACAGGCTGAAAAATTAGGCATTCACCTGACAAATAAAGCCTTTTATGCCGCTGTATATACATAAGACAAGGACCATTCTTTGTTCAGGGTGGTAGCGGATATGTGTGGGCTGGCATGAAGAAATTTAATTATACGTGGTCATCACAGGTGTTGAATTCCTCCGAGATCCATGCCTCATTCATTTAAAAAAATGTGAGGTAGTCCACACTGTCGTGAGCTAGGGGAATGCGCTTATTGGTCATGATCCCCCCTGCTGCACTGAACATCCATTCGGACAGGACAATTGACGAGGGGCAAGCCAAGAGTTATATGGCAAATTGTGCCAGCTCTGGCCACAGGTCAAGCCTGCACACCCAGTAGTCCAGGGGTTCCTTGCTTTTTAGAGCGTCC
The DNA here is from genome assembly GCF_905171765.1 of Bufo bufo. Classification (NCBI taxonomy): domain Eukaryota; kingdom Metazoa; phylum Chordata; class Amphibia; order Anura; family Bufonidae; genus Bufo; species Bufo bufo. Next base: position 689,386,649 of record NC_053389.1, on the reverse strand, counting down.
ACATCAGCCGTTAACCCCATGTAGTCAGACGCCTGTCGGTCTAGGCGTTTCCTGAGGCTGGATCCGGAAGGTGGCTGTCGATGGGATGGTTGAAAGAATGATCTCATATCTGAAGTGACCAACACATCTTCGAACCACCCTCTTCTTGCAGGCGCGGTAGGATTGGTACCTGCACCTGTCTTGCTGTGGGTGGAAATTCCTCTGCCAGCTCCCGCAACAGCAGAATGCAGCATCTCTTGCAGCAAGGCCTGGAAATGCTGCATTCTGACAGCCCTGTGATGCTGGTAACATGTCAGCCATTTTGTGTTTGCACCGGGGGTCTAAGTACGTTGCCACCCAGAACTGGTCCTTGCCATTTATGCTTTTTATAAGGCGGTCCCACTTTAAATACTGGAGCATGAAGGCCCACATATGCACTAAATTGGAAGCGGTGGAGCGCCCTGGTTCCTGCTTATCGCCCGGGAGAATGTCGTCCTCAGTCTCCTCCCCCCAGCCACGGACAACACCAGGGATCCCCGAAATGTTTAAAGTCCCCTCAAAGCCTGCTATTCTTGCTCCTCCTCCTCCCCCCAGCCATCATTCTACTCTTCAGACTGCTGCTGACTTGTCTCAGATTTAGTAGTCCCCCCTGGGAATTCATTCAGCATTGCGACTTCCTTATCTTCCAGCTCCTGCTCCTCGACGGCTTGATCAATGACACGAAGCAATGCACACTCCAGAAAGAAGACGTAAGGTACGATGTCACTGATGGCGCCTGGATGCGACTGACCAGTTTGGTGATCTCATCAAATGGCCTCAGAAGTCTGCATGCGTCGCGCATGAGCAGCCACTGGTGCGGTGAAAAGAAACCAAGCTCCCCAGAACCTGTCCTGCTGCAGAGTTCATACAGGTATTCGTTAATGGCACGTTGCTGCTGTAGCAGCCTATCAAGCATATAGAAGGTGGAGTTCCAGGGCTTCGGGCTGTCACAAATCAGACGTCTGACTGTCAGGTGATGTCGCTGCTGAAGGTCAAAAGGTGAGCCATGGGCGTGTAAGATCTAAAATAGACAGAGATTTTACTGGCCTGCCGCAAGACATCCTGGATTAGTGATGGCCTTGCGGTTCGCCCAGTGGTTGGTTCGCGGCAAACTTTGAGAGTTTGCGGTCTGCCGAACATGCGAACATATGGCGATGTTCGCACACGCCATATTCTTTTGCATTGCGCCGAACTTTGACCCATGACACATCCATCAGGTGGGACAGGACAGCCAATTGAGACTTTTCAGCACATGGACACACCCCCAACCCTATAACAGAACCCGATCTGCCAGCCATTTTACATTATGTGTTTTGCCAGTGTAGGGGAGAGGTTGCTTTTGGAGCAGAGACACCAAACGCTAACTAATAGGGCCACAAAAGTCCTTTTATAGACTAGTAACGTTTTGCTATCGATAGGTGTGATACACAGAGGGGTGTGATATAGTTATTATATAATTTCTAACATATAAAGTATATTATAGTGCATTTGTATGCTTCCAGAAAATACTGATTGAGTGCTGTGATCTATCAGCTTCCACAAAATAGTGATAGAGGTTTTCCATATACCTGCGTCCACAAAATACAGATTGCGGGTTTTGATATACCTGCTTCAACTAACAACTGATTGAGACCTGTCATATATAAGCTTCCACCTAATAGTGATAGAGGTTTTCCATATACCTGCATCCACAAAATACAGATTGCGGGTTTTCATTTACCTGCTTCAACTAACAACTGATTGAGGGCTGCCATATATCAGCTTCCACAAAATACTGATTGAGGGGTTTCATATCCCTGCTTCCACAAAATACTGATTGAGGGGTGCGATATACATTCCACCAAATATTGATTAAAGGGTTCTATATACCTTTTTCCACAAAATAATGATTGAGGGGTGCGATATACCTGCTTCCACCAAATACTGATTTAGGCTTGAGATATACCTGCTTCCACAAATGCTGCTCTTCTCTAGGGACTTTGGCACAGGGTCATTTTGAAAATCACAGGCAGAGGAAGAGGCAGGCCGTTCCGAATAGGGGTAGTAGTGGTCAGGCAGGTGCACCAGCCTGGAGCCTAAGTAGGAAGTTGGAGAAGGTGGGTGCAATTATGTCAAAGGATGTACCAGAGTTGGTTGAGTGGCTCACTCAGCCTTCCGCTTCTGCACCCTCCTCATCCTCTGTATCTGCACCCTCCTCACTCTCTACTGTGTGTGCCCCCAAAGACACCACCACCATAGCCCCTCCACTTGATTCAGAGGAATTATTTTACCATCCATTCCCAGACCTTACCAATGCACAGCCATTCTTGGCATCGGATGAGGAAGAGGAGGTAGCAACAGCAGCCACCCAGGAGTCTGATGACAGTACTCAGATCAGCCCAAGGAGGGTGGTCCCCACTGTTGCTGCCTACTCTGAAATCTGTAATGTCAGTGTTGGTGAAGGTGACGATAATGACGTGTCGATGGACATCACGTGGGTGAACATAAGAGAGGAAGAGGAGGGGAGTTCAGAGTGAGAGACGGAGCAGCAGATAGGGAGGAGAAGGAGGAGAAGCAGGCAGAACTCGCAGTGCACAGGAGGCAAAAAGCAGACCGCAAATGTATCTGGAGAGAGCCATCCACAATGCACGGTCACATCTTCCGCTCCCAGGACGCCGACACATGGCTCCACAGTGTAGGCTTTTTTTAACGTGTCAGCTGCTGACTATAACGTTGCCATCTGCAGCCTGTGTTCTCAACGTGGCAAGCCCAACACTCACCTAGGGATGACCGTCCTTAAGAAGGCACCTGGCCTCCCATCACCGAGCCCACTGGGAGCAACGCCGTCAGAACCCACAAAGCCACACTCCCGTCTCTCCACATGCTGCCTCTTCTCCTTCTGCTCTCTCCTCCCATTTGTCCTCCAATCCACCTTCCACCGTGCCATTGTCGCGTTCATCTGGCACAAGACAGGCTTTCGTGGCCCAAATGTTCGAGAGTAAAAAAAATGATGACGCCGGATAACCCTCTTGCCCAACGGCTGACCGCTGGCTTGTCAGAACTGCTAGCCTGCAAACTACTGCCATATAAATTGGTGGACTCGGAGGCCTTTAGAAAATTTGTGGCCATTGGCACACCACAATAGAAGGTCCCCGGAAGGAAATAGTTCTCCCAGATGGGCATCCCTGAACTATATAGCCACGTTTAGCGGCAAGTTAGTATATCTCTGGCACACAGTGTTGGTGCCAAGATACATCTGACCACAGAAACGTAGTCTACCAAACACGGGCAGGGAAGGTGCATAACTTTTAATGCCCACTGGGTGAACCTTCTGATGGCATGTAACCATGGCACCCATGTGGATTTGGTATTACTGCCATGGATTGCATGCAGGCCTGCCTCTTCTTCTCCTCCTCTTACTCCATCCTCCATCTCCTGCTCGTCTGACTCCTCCTTTTCCACTGCTACCGCCTCGTCCGCTGCACCACCCAAGCTCCCCAGAACTTATTTGGCTTGCCAGGTGAGACGTTGCCATGCTGTGCTGCGGCTGTTGTGCCTGGAAGCCAAGAGCCACACCGGTCGTGCAATGCTTATAGCTCTGCAGTCACAGGCCAATCAGTGGCTAACCCTGCTCAATTTGACAGTTGGTAAAGTGGTGTGCGACAATGGTGCCAATTTGCTGAGCGCGTTGAAACAGGGAAAAATGACACACGTGTGCATGGCACACGTCCTGAACTTAGTCGTGCAGTGATTCATTGACAAATACCCCGGGGTCCTGGACGTCTCGCAGCAGGCCAGGAAAATCTCTGGCCATTTTAGAAGATCTTACACGCCCATGGCTCGCCTTGCTGACGTTCAGCCGCGACACCACTTGCCCATCAGACGTCTGATTTGTGACTGCCCGACGTGCTGGAACTCCACCTTGTATATGCTTAATAGGCTACTCCTGTAGAAACATGCTGTTATCGATTACCTGTATGAACTCGGCAGAACAGGTTCTGGGGAGCTTGGTTTCTTTTCACCGTGCTAGTGGCAGACTTCTGTGGCCATTTGATGAGATCACCAAACTAGTCAGTTGCAGCCAGGGCGCCATCAGTGACATCGTACCTTACGCCTTCTTTCTGGAGCATACATTGCATCGTGTCATTGATCAAACCGTCGAGGAGCAGGACCTGGTAGATGAGGAAGTCGCAATGCTGAACGATTTCCCAGGGGTGGCTACTCCATCTGAGGCAAGTCAGCAGGAGTCTGAAGAGGAGTCAGAGGAGGATGGTGGCTGGGGAAAGGTGGAGGAGCAGGCTATGAGCTGAGCGCTGCGATTGGCCAGCGCTACAGCATGGGAGAAAGAGATGCTGGCAGGCTCAACTGGGTGGAGCCGAACATATGAAGATATCGGAGGCTATACCGGGAGAACGGAGCAGCGCCCAGGGATAATAGTAAGTGCAGGGAGATCCCTGGGCGCCGCTCTCTAGGTCTGTATGCTTAGTTTAGATTTTCTATTCTAGTGAAAGGTCCTCTTTAAACTTTTCGGAGATCCCTGGTGTCTGTGGCTGGGAGCAGGAGACCGAGGACGACATTCTCCTGGGCGATGAGCTCTACCGCTTCCAATTTAGTGCAAATGGGTGCCTTCATGTTCCAGTGTTTGAAGAGGGACCCCCGTATAAAAAGCATAAAGGTCAAGGACCTGTACTGGGTGGCAACGTACTTAGACCCACGATATAACACAAAATGGTGGACATGTTACCAGCATCACAGAGGGCTGTCAGAATGCAGCATTTCCAAGCATTGCTGCGAGAGATGCTTCATTCTGCTGTTGCAGGCACTGGCAGAGGAATTTCCACCCACAGCGAAACAGATGAGGGTACCAATCCTACCGCGCCTGCAAGAAGAGGGTGGTTTGAAGATGTGTTGGTCACTTCAGATATGAGATCATTCTGGCATACAACCCATCGAAAACCGCCCTCCAGATTTATCCTCAGGGAATGCCTAGACCGACAGGGGTCCGACTACATTGGGTTAATGGTCGGTCTGGACGCTCTGAGAAGCGAGGAACCTCTGGACTACTGGGTGTTCAGGCTTGAACTGTGGCCAGAGCTGGCACAATTTGCCATGGAACTCTTGGCTTGCCCCTCGTCAAGTGTCCTGTCCGAAAGGATGTTCAGCGCAGCAGGGGAGATTGTGACCAATAAGCGCACTCGCCTAGCTCACGACAGTGTGGACTACCTCACATTTTTTAAAATGAATGAGGCATGGATCTCGGAGGAATTCAACACCTGTGATGGTCACGTGTAATTCAATTTCCTCATGCAAGCCTACACATATCCGCCACCACCCAGAACAAAGAATGGTCTTTGCCTTATATATATATGCAGTGGCATAAAGGGCCTTTTATGTTAGGTGAATGCCTAATTTTTGGGGCCTGTTCTGGCCGACAGTTACATATTTATCCTGGGACTGCCTAATGTACCTCCAGCCACAGAATCCAAAGTTCTTTGCTGTCAGGTGAATGCCTATTGGCTATTTTTTGGGGCCTGTACTGGCCAACAGTTACAAATTTAACCATTGACGGCCTAATGTACCTCCAGCCACAGAATCCAAAGTTCTTTGCTTTCAGGTGAATTACTATTGCCTACATTTTGAGGCCTGTACTGGCCGACAGTTGCATTTTTATCTCTAGCCACATAATCACACCCCTGTCTCACTCCTCTGCCTCTCATGGTGGCGTATAAACCGTATTCACCATAAGGACCTTCTAATGTCACATGGTCATGTGACTGTGCCCCCCCACCGTACTGTGCCCCTCACCCCTTACTGTTCCCCCTTATACCCTGCATTGTGCCCTCTTACCACACCCTGTGCAGTGCCCCTAGTCATTCCCTGTACTGTGCCCTCTTCTACCCTTTTATACAATCACGGTATGGAGGTGTTATCCGGTCACTGAACAGAGGTGTTATCCGGTCACTGTATGGCGGTGGTATCCAATAACTAGATGGCCATAACTGTATCCATTTCCCTGCCCACGCCATCCTTTTTTAGACCTGGTATGAGCAGGAAAAATATGCAGATTGCGGTGCTAAGGACCTTTGCGCAACAATCTGTGTCAGAAATACGCCTAATATAGACGTATTTCTATATAATAAATGACCACCTAATTGTATTATTATTCGGGGGTAGGGCTAATATCTTTATATTATATAGATTCTAGTGTATTATACTGTGCCCTGTATTTCCCAGTAGAAAATGATCCTTGGGAAACACAGTCCTCATCCCTGACCACCAGGACCAGGTAGCTCTCTGTCAGTACATGGCAGCCTCCCCTCTCCTCCACGCTGCTCTGCTGAGTACTGGTGCTTATTCTGACACTAGGGGTGGGTTCACATCCTATTTTTGCCATCCATTTAATGCATACCAAAAATGTATGCGTTAACAGATGCCTTAGACTGATGCCGTACAGTGGCGTCCGTTCACCATACAGTTCCATGGTTGAAAAAAAAATTACGTTAACATATGCATTTTTTTTAATAGACTTTGGAGGATACAAAAACGTGGAGTGCTGCACATTTGTTTACATCAAACTGATAGGAAATAAAAAATTTCTAGGCTCCAGTAGGGCACATTTTTGAGAGTTTCCCTTTAAGACGTATAAAAATTGCCCCTGATTGAAATACATATTTTTTGCGGGAATTTTTGCCAATGATCCCCCTCTGGTATGTCACTGTCCATGTTGTGGGACTATTTGTGCACTCATAGTTTGTATTTGGTGGCTGCAAATATGACCTGAAGGTTTTTCAGGTTCGCCTGCTATAAAAGTCAATGGGTGCGATGAGAACACGCGGTTCACGAACATTTGATCGTGAACCTTCCCGGCTGATGTTCGTCCACCACTATCATGGACCCCGTGGAATTTGACAACGAACCTCTGCTCGACTAAGTTCAGGACGTGTGCCATACACGGCACATGTGTCATTTTGCCCTGTTTCAGCGTGCTCAGCAGATTGGCACCGTTGTCGTACACCACTTTACCAACTGTCAAATTGAGCGGGGTTAGCCACAGATCGGCCTGTGACCGCAGAGCTAAAAGCAGTGCAGGACCGCTTTGGCTCTTGGCTTCCAGGCACAACAGCCGCAGTAAAGCATGGCAACGTCTAACCTGGCAAGCCAAATTCGTTCTGGGGAGCTTGGGGGGTGCAGCGGAAGAGGCTGTAGAAGGAGTCAGCCGAGGAGGAGACAGAGGATGGAGTAAGAGGAGAAGAAGAAGAGGCAAGCCGGTATGCAATCTAGGGCGGTAACACCAAATCCACATGGCAGTTTATATGGCAGTAGTTGGCGGGCTAGCAGTTCCGACAAGCCAGTGGTCTGCAATTGGGCAAGAGGGTTATCCTCCGTCATCAACTTTTTACGCTCGAACATTTGGTCCACGGAAGCCTGCCTTTTGCCAGATGAATGCGATGACAGCACAGTGGAAGGTGGAGTGGAGGACAAATGGGAGGAGAGAGGAGAAGGAGAAGAGGCAGGATGTGGAGTGCCGGGAGTGTGGCTTTGTGGGTTCTGACAATGTTGCTTCCACTGGGCTCGGTGATGGGAGGCCAGGTGCCAGGTATTTTGTGGAAGCATGTATATAAAACCCCTTAATCAATATTTAGTGGAAGCAGGTATATCGCACCCCTCAATCAGTATTTTGTGGAAGCAGGTATATCAAACCCTTTAATAAGTATTTTGTGGAAGCAGGTATATTGCACCCCTCAATCATTTTCTGGGGGGCAACAGGTATTTCACACCTGTTGCAAATAGTTGCTCCAATAGCGCTTGTCCCTCTATTTACCTGTGGTATCGCAGCAGAACCGCACACAACTGCTGCACTATACAAATGCACTATATACTTTCTATGTTAGAAAGTATATTATAGGTGTATCACACCCCTCAATCAGTTTTGTTGGGGCAAAAGGTATATCACACCCGTTGCAATTAGTTATTCCAATAACGTTTGTCCCTCTATCTAGCTGCGGTATCACAGCAGAAACGCACACAGTTGCTGCACAATAAAAATGCACTATAATATACTTTTTATGTTAGAAAGTATATTATAAGTATATCACACCCCTCATTATATCACACCTATCGATAGCACACCTATACCAGTCCTTAAAATGACTTTTGTGTCCCTATTAGCTATCGTTTGGTGTCCCTAACAGCCTGTCCCTGCTCCACACAGCAACCTCTCCCTACACTGGCAAAAAACAGAATGTAAAATGGCTGACAGATCGGGTTCTGTTATAGGGTGGGGGTGTGTCCATAGCCTTCCTGCAGAAGTGGTAGCTGCAAATACAGTGAAGGAGTTTAAGCATGCATGGGATAGGCATAAGGCCATCCTTTATATAAGATAGGGCCAGGGGCTATTCATAGTATTTAATATATTGGGCAGACTAGATGGGCCAAATGGTTCTTATCGCCGACACATTCTATGTTTCTATGTTTCTATGTCCTGAAACGTGTCAATTGGCTGTCCTGTCCCACCTGATGTGTGTGTCATGGGTCAAGGTTCGGCGCAATGCAAAAGAATATGGAGCCGGCGGACATCGCCATATGTTCGCATGTTCGACGAATCACAAACGCGTAAAGTTAACCGCGAAACAGCTGCTGGGCGAACCGCAAGGCCATCTCTACGCAGCAGCCATTTCTTGCTGTTTTTTGCAGTTCTGAGAGAGAGAGAGCAGTGACATTGCTGTCCTCTGTGCTTTTCTGAGTCATCTGGATCCTTATTCAATTACATTAGATACTGTAGTTAGCTCATATATATAATACACATAGTTAGCTGGAGATAGTCAGGGTAGATTAGATAGAGATATAGTGTAGCTGTTCCAGTGCAGGCTGTTAGGTAGTGTGATAGGAATTACTGTACTGTGCATTTTCTCCAGTCTCAGGAAACTTTGTGCATGAAAATGGGGATAAACGTGGGAAAAATAGCTGCTCAATAAATACAGACCAGTAAATCCTGACCCCCGACGCGCGTTTCGCTGTCACTTCTGAAGAAGCGACAACAAAACGTGCGTCGGGGTCAGGATTTACAAATAAGGAAAGTTCAGCAGCTCTCACCTGCCCCTCCTTCAGCTGTGAGCACAGATGACCCAAGTCAGGTAACGGGTGGTTATATGCAAAAAAAGTTGAAGAAATCCAGCTCCACTTTGATAAAGGAATGTAAATTTATTTTGCTTGCGATAAAATCTCATCCATCAGTTACAAAAATAGCAGTCTTGTCTACGCGTTTACGGCTACCAGAGACAATTCCAGCCCTTCCTCATGACACAGTAAGACATTAAAAATTAGACCTTTTAAAGGGGAAGGTGCACCTATTTTCACTAATTATCTTCACAGGCCTGCAACCGCCCCCAAGAAAAGGTGCCACACCTTCAAATAGCTCTTCTCATGAAAATAAAAAAAATAAATAAAAAAAGCATTAAACCATATATATACATAGTGAAAAATAACCATGCAAATGGAAAAACAGGATACGCATAAGGTATATGTTAGATATGCACAAATAGTTTTGCTGGAATATAATGGAGTATAAAGAAAGTCAAATTAGAAAAAAGGGGGGGAGAAAAGAAATCCCCTAAAAGTGTTCCCAAAAAAAGAGAGAGGGGGGGAGGAGGTTATTGGTACTTGGATTATAGTGTATAGACTATTGCTGTAAGATCAGATCTAGACGTTTATTTAGACCGTCAGGTTGGCGCGTATTCATTGCAAAAATCCAGAAAGATTCTCTGTTTAATAATTTTCTTCTGTGGTCTCCTCCACGTTTAGGCAAAAAACTTTTTCTATGCCTTGTACCACCATATCTGATGTGTCCCCACCATGGCAAATAATTTGTGCATATCTAACATATACCTTATGCGTATCCTGTTTTCCCATTTGCATAGTTATTTTTCACTATGTATATGTATGGTTTAATGCTTTTTTGTGTTTTTTCTTTTTATTTTCATGAGAAGAGCTACAGTTGTGTTCAAAATTATTCAACCCCCACTGAAATTGAGTGTTTTGCCCAGTTTGACATTGATTTTGATCATTTCAGTCATTTTGTTTACAATTAAATCAAAGAGGCACTCGTAAGTCAGACAAATATAACATAACATTTATAATGAAATAACCACAAATGTCTTTTCTGTGCTCACATCATTATCAGTTTTATTCAACCCCCAAGTGACATTCAATCTTAGTACTTAGTACAACATCCTTTTCCAGTTATAACAGCTTTTAAACGTGAAGCATAGCTTGACACAAGTGTCTTGCAGCGATCTACGGGTATCTTCGCCCATTGTTCATGGGCAAAAGCCTCCAGTTCAGTCACATTCTTAGGCTTGCGCGCTGCAACTGCTTTCTTTAAGTCCCACCAGAGGTTCTCAATCGGATTTAAGTCTGGTGACTGCGATGGCCACTTCAAAATGTTCAAGCCTTTAATCTGCAACCATGCTCTAGTGGACTTGGAGGTATGCTTGGGATCATTGTCCTGTTGAAAGGTCCAACGTCTCCCAAGCCTCAGGTCTGTGGCGGACTGCATCACATTTTCATCCAATATCTCCTGGTACTGAAGAGAATTCATGGTACCTTGCACACGCTGAAGGTTCCCTGTACCTGTAGAAGCAAAACAGCCCCAAAGCATGATTGACCCCCCGCCATGCTTCACAGTAGGCAAGGTGTTCTGTTCTTCATAGGCCTTGTTCTTCCTCCTCCAAACATAGCGTTGATCCATGGGCCCAAACAGTTCTAATTTTGTTTCATCAGTCCACAGAACACTTTTGGCATACTGCAGTCGACTCTTCTTATTCTTTGGAGACAGCAAGGGGGTGCGCCTGGGAGTTCTGGCATGGAAGCCTTCATTACGCAGTGTACGCCTTATTGTCTGAGCTGAAACTTCAGTACCCACATCTGACAAATCTTTTTTCAGTTTCTCAGCAGTCACACAGGGACTTTTCTCCACTTTGCGCTTCAGGTAGCGCACAGCAGTCAAAGTCAGCATCTTCTTTCTGCCACGACCAGGTAGCGTTTCAACAGTGCCCTTTGCCTTGAATTTGCGAATGATGCTTCCTATGGTGTCTCTTGGTATGTTTAATATCTTTGCAATCTTCTTATAGCCATTGCCCTTCCTGTGAAGAGAAATCACCTCTTCTCTTGTCTTCCTGGACCATTCTCTTGACTTCACCATGTTTGTAAACACACCAGTAAATGTCTAGAAGGAGCTGAGTATCACAGTTCTTTTAAATCTGCCGAATTGGTGCTTATTATGCTTGATTGCTTCTCCTTGACATCCACACGTGTTTTCAATACCTGATCGAAAACACTTGAATGAACCTCTGATCTTAAGAGTGGTAGTCTTTAAGGGGTTGAATAATTGTGTCAATGAAGAAATCACAAAAAAAACATTTAATACTGTATTACAAAAACAATTGATGTCATTTTAGTTGCATTTGGTTCTTTAAAAAGTCCTTGTAAGATTTCATTCTGAACACAATTACAAATGTACACTAAATTCCCTAAAACCCTTTACAGCATTGGGGGTTGAATAATTTTGAACACAACTGTATTTGAAGGTGTGGCACCTTTTCTTGGGGGCGGTTGCAGGCCTGTGAAGATAATTAGTGAAAATAGGTGCACCTTCCCCTTTAAAAGGTCTCATTTTTAATGTCTTACTGTGTCATGAGGAAGGGCTGGAATTGTCTCTGGTAGCCTGAAACGCGTAGACAAGACTGCTATTTTTGTTTACCGCAAGCAAAATAAATTTACATTCCTTTATCAAAGTGGAGCTGGATTTCTTCAACTTCTTTTTTTGCATAGAGGATACACTATATACACACACCGCACTATAAAGAGGAAATCCTATACACACACCGCACAATATAGAGGACACAGTACATACACACACTATATATACTACACTTTCCCTATAGCCACTATATAGACTAAACTAACTGTATACACATTATATAGAGGACATCCTACACACACATGCACCACTATATAGAGGACACCATATGTACACAGACACCGCACTATATAGAGGACACCCTATACACACACACCACTATATAGAGGAACCCTATATACACACAAATACCGCACTATATAGCGGACACCCTATATACACACACATCACACTATATAGAGAACACCCTATATACACACATTACACGATATAGAGGGCACCCTATATACACACACACTACACAATATAGAAGATACAGTATATACATATACACTCCACTATATAGAGGGAACCCTATACACACACACCGCACTATATAGAGCACACAATATATACACACACTATATATACTACACTTTCCCTATAGCCACTATATAGACTACACTTACCATATACACATTAGATAGAGGACACCCTACACACACCACACTATATAGAGGACACTAGGACACCCTATACACTCACAAACATTGCTATATAGAGGACACCCTATATACACACACCACACTATATAGAGAACACAGTATATACACACATTATATATACTACACTTTCCCTATAGCCACTATATAGACTACAGTAACCAAATACACATTATATAGAGGACACCCTACACACACACCACACTATATAGAGGACACTAGGACAACCTATACACACACAAACACCGCTATATAGAGGACACCCTATATACACACACCACACTATATAGAGGACACAGTATATACACACACTATATATACTACACTTTCCCTATAGCCACTATATAGACTATACTAACCATATACACATTACATAGAGGGCAAACTACACACACACACACACACACCACAATATATAGGACACCTTATACACACACTCACACACACCTCTATATAGAGGACACCCTATATTCACACAAACTGCACTATAAAGAGGACACCCTATATACACACACTGCACTATACAGAGGACACAGTATATACACGCACTACATATACTACACTTTCCCTATAGCCACTATATAGACTACACTAACCATATATACATTATATAGAGGACAAACTACACACACACACCACACAATATAAAGAGCACACCCTACATACACACTATACAGATGACCCCTATGCACACACCCACACAGTATAAAGGACACCCTATACACACACCCCACACAGTATATAGATAACACCCTATACACATACCCCACACAGTATATAGAGGATACCCTATACATACACCCCACACAGTAAATAGAGGACACCCTATACACACACCTCATACACTTTATAGAAGACACCCTACATACACACTATACAGATGACCCCTATACACACACCCCACACAGTAAATTGATGATACCCTGTACACTCACCTCACACAGTACATAGAGGACACCCTACACACAACCCACACAGTAAATAGATGTCACCCTATACACACGCACTCCCAAATCCTCACAAGACCTCCTTCTCTCCTCTCCTCTTATCACCTCTTCCCACAATCGCCTCCAAGATTTCTCCTGTGCATCCCCCACACTCTGGAACTCGCTTCCCCCAACATATCAGACTCTCACCTACAGTGGAATCCTTCAAAAGAAACCTGAAAACCCACCTCTTCAGACAAGCCTACAACCAGTGACACTGCTGCCTCTATACCGCCATGACCAGCTTCACCCTCACCTACTGTGTCCTTCTCCTATACCATGTAGATTGCAAGCCCTCACGGGCAGGGCCCTCTCTCCTTCTGTACCAGTTTGTAATTCGTCTTGTTTATGATTAGTGAAATTGTCTGTATTATTTATGTATACCCCTTTTCATATGTACAGCGCTATGGAATGAGTGGCACTTTAATAATAAATAATAATACACACACCCCACACAATATATAGAGGACAATTTATACACACCACACTATACTGATGACCCCTATATACACACACACACACACACACCATAGAGATGACACTTACCCTTTCCACACCCAGTTCAGTCCTCCACCTGTGCTCTGCTTGGATGCAGGACCTTGATCAGGTGACTATGACATCAACAAAGGTCCTGCAGGTTTCTGCTGCTGCTGTAAATGCTGAGCAGTGTCTCAGTGCTCTTGTAACTGACAGAATGCTGGGTGGAGGGGCTTGCTGCTGGCTGTTGAGGAGAGGCATCCTGTGCAGGAGAAGGAACTGCACAGATCACACAGCTCTGAGAATGGACCAGACCAAAGAGGAGGGGTGAGTACAGCACTGGCAGCGCTTCTCTCCCCCTCCTCCTGCAGACTCGTGAGCACTTCCAATATGGAAGCACTTACTATTTTTCGCTTTATAAGATGCACTGCATCTTATAAAATAAAAAATTGGTACTTTGCAGAGCACATCTGGCAAGGAGGGCCCCCCTGGTTTGCAACTGAGACCTCTGTGAACCCTATAGTTATGCCAGTAGTCGTAACTAGGGATGAGCAAATCGACTTCGGATGAAACATCTGAAGTTAATTTGCATATAACTTTGTTTCAGAATCATTTGATTCGAGTTTTTGAGAGAGAGAGAGAGATTTTCGGCATTTAAAGCAGTTATAATAGGGATAAAAGTGATTCTAGCAGAATCAGTAGACAGGCAAGGTATTGTACATGAGTAATCAGACAAGAGATCACCTTCGCTGGTTATTAGAGACTAGACAACCTCAAAACTGAGGAGGTGGAACCATAGGACAGCTAAATAGAGAGACTGATTAGGAACTTAACCAGCACCTGGACAGGAGGAAAGCATTAACTCTCAAAGTGCTGAATGAAAGATCACTGAGCACTAGTTACAATTCACACAGGGAGAGCAGAGCGAAGTCCACGCTGGCCTAGAACAGCAAGGCAGAGGCAGGCATGCCTGCTAGTGTGGGATCACAGGATAGGAGGGGGTCCAACTCCTGGCATTTCCGCCGATCAGCTGTTTGAAGGGACTGTAGCACTTGTGTGAGCACTGCTTATTCTTCAATGTTTACCTGCATGCTTACATTGTAGCGGCCATGCAGGGTATTTATAGCTTCCTCTTCCATTCAAATGACTAGAATGAAAAGCTGTAATTACCGTTCACCGCTGCTACAAGGTGGAGAGAATGCAGGCAAATGTTGAAGAGGACGCAACGCTCCTACAAACGCTATGGTCCATTTAAACAGTTGATCAGCTGGAGTGCCAGAAGTTGGACCCCGCTGATCTGATAGTAATGACCTATTCTCTGGATAGGTCATTAACATCATGACACTGGAATACTCCTTTAACTGGAAAAATTATATTCTAAATATATTGGGGGTCATTTATTAAACAGAAATAAGTCTATATTAGACATATTTCTGGTGCAGATTGTGGAGCAAAAGTGCTTTGCCCTGCAATCTGTGACTTCTCCCCGCTCATGCCAGGTCCAAAAAAGTGGGCATGCACAGGTGGGGAAGGGGACGGGTTGGCAAGCCCTTCTCAGGACCTCATTAAGACTGGTGTTTTAATAAATGTGCCCCATTGTTTGTATTCAATGGATTGTCTGGGGTACAATAAGTATAAATCAATAATTGTAATGTGTACAGAGCTGTGTAATGTACTTAACACTGTACCCTATAAGGTTCTTGCTGAATGCTTCTAAATTCCTGATTGTTCCATTGTGTTTTAGATGCCATGCATGCATTTGTGATGTAAGTTATGACTAAGAACACGTGTGCTCGAAATATTTAAGCTTCTGCAATCAAGGACTTTTTACTGCCCCATGTTTTACCAAATTCTCTGTAAAAAAAGGAAGTGTCATAATAACTATTTTTATTTCCACTGAATCCTATGCACCTCAGACACTTAAGGATGTGATATTACACGTGAAGAGCGTTAAGCATTATATGTTTCTACATGCCAGCATTTTGATTACCTTTATGCCCACTGTATTTACTTGCATAACAATTTATATTTAAGTTGCTGGAAAAGGCTGAATTATAGGTCATAAAAGTTTACATCTCTGACTAAAAGGCAAAGGGAACATTTCAATCTTGTGACGTCGACAGTTTTAAACTATCGCTGTCAATGGTACATTTATGAATAGAGATGGCCTTGCGGTTCGCCCAGAGGTCAGTTCGCGGCAAACTTTGCATGTTGGCTATTCGCCGAACATGCGAACATATGGAGATATTCGCGTCCGCCATATTCTTTTACATTGTGAAGAACTTTTAAAAGTTTCAGCACATGGACATACCCCCTACCTTATAAATAAACCTGATCTGGCAGCCATTTTACATTCAGTCTTTTGTCAGTGTAGGGAGAGGTTGCTGTGTGGAGCAGGGACAGACTGTTAGGGACACCAAACGCTAGCTAATAGGGACACAAAAGTCCTTCTAAGGACTGGTATAGGTGTGCTATCGATAGATGTGCAGTATATAGGGGTGTAATACACTTATATTATACTTTCTAATATAGAAAGCATATTATAGTGGATTTGTATTGTGCAGCATTGTGACTGGTGAGCGGTTCTGCAGCGATACTACAACTACAAAGAGTGACAAACACAATTACAAAAAAATATTAAAACTGGTGTGATATACCAGTCTCCCCCAAAACGACTCATTGAAGCGGGGTGTTATATACCAATATACTTTCTTTATTATTATTTAATTATTATTATTATTATTATTATTAAAGCGCCATTCATTCCATAGCGCTGTACATATGAGAAGAGGTATACATACATAATACAGACAATTGCACTAATCATAAACAAGACAAGTTACAAACTGGTACAGAAGGAGAGAGGGCCATGCCCGTGAGGGCTTACAATCTACATGGTATGGGAGAAGGACACAGTAGGTGCGAGTTAAGTTGGTCATGGCGGTATAGAGGCAGCAGGGTCACTGGTTGTAGGCTTGTCTGAAGAGGTGGGTTTTCAGGTTTCTTTTGAAGGATTCCAATGGAGGTGAGAGTCTGATATGTTGGGGTAGCGAGTTCCAGAGTATGGGGGATGCACGGGAGAAATCTTGGAGTCGATTGTGGGAAGAGGCGATAAGAGGAGAGGAGAGAAGGAGGTCTGGTGAGGATTGGCGAGTGTGTGTGGGGATGTATCGGGAAAGTAGCTCAGAGATGTAGGGAGGGGACAGGTTATGGACGGCCTTGTATGTATTTGTTAGTACTTTGAAGTGAATTCGCTTGGCAATGGGGAGCCAGTGAAGGGATTGGCAGAGGGGAGAGGCAGAGGAGTAATAGGGTGAGAGGTGGATTAGTCGGGCAGCAGAGTTGAGGATAGATTGGAGGGGTGCGAGAGTGCTAGATGGAAGGCCACAGAGGAGAATGTTGCAGTAGTCTAGGCGGGAGATAATGAGGGCATGTACAAGAATTTTCGCAGTTTCAAAGTTAAGGAAAGCACGGATGCGGGAGATGTTTTTGAGTTGGAAGCGGGAGGTGGTGGAAAGAGCTTAGATTTGCGGTCGGAAGGAAAGTGCAGAATCCAAGGTCACTCCAAGGCAGCGGACTTTGTTGACGGGGGAGAGTGTGCAGCCATTGATCATGATAGATAGGTCTGTTGAGGGGGTTGAACAAGATGGGGGAAAGATTATAAATTCTGTCTTATCCATGTTAAGTTTTAGAAAGCGAGAGGCGAAGAAGGATGATATAGAAGATAGACATTGTGGGATTCGTGATAGTAAGGTGGTGATGTCTGGACCAGAGAGGTAGATTTGTGTGTCATCAGCGTAGGAGTGATACTGAAAGCCATGGGACTCTATGAGCTGTCCCAGGCCAAAAGTGTAGATAGAGAAGAGCAGGGGTCCTAGGACAGAGCCTTGCGGGACACCAACAGAGAGGGAATGAGACGAGGAGGTGGTGCGAGAGTGGGAGATGCTAAACGTCCGGTCTGTGAGGTATGATGTGATCCAGAAGAGGGCCAGGTCGGTGATGCCAAGAGATGAGAGAGTTTGCAACAGAAGGGAGTGGTCAGCAGTGTCAAAGGCAGAGGACAGGTCAAGGAGAAGGAGGACAGAGTATTGTTTCTTGGTTTTGGCTGTCAGTAAGTCATTGGTGACTTTGGTAAGGGCAGTTTCGGTCGAGTGGTGGGGTCGGAAGCCAGATTGTAGGCGGTCAAAGAGGGAGCAGGAGGAGAGGTGGGAGGACAGTTCTGAATGGACATGTTGTTCAAGTAGCTTTGAGGCATACGGAAGAAGTGATATGAGGCGATATTGTGTATTTGTGTACTGCAGCATTTGTTTGCTGTTTTGCTGCGTTTCCTCTGCTACACACAGTGACAAACGGTACTGGAAAAAATTATTATAACTGGTGTGATATATCAGTCGCCCCCCAAAATGACTGATTGAAGCAGGGTGTTATCTACCAATATACTTTCCTTATAGTGTATTTGGGTTCTGCAGCATTTGTTTGCTGTTTTGCTGTGTTCACTCTGCTACACACAGTGACTAACGGTACTGGAAAAAATTATTATAACTGGTGTGATATACCAGTCGCCCCCAAAACAGCTGATTGAAGCGGGGTGTTACATACCTTCTTCCACAAATATTGCGCTTCTATAGAGACTTTTGTCACAGGTGCAGCGTCCCACTCAGGACATGTGGGAACTGCAAAATAGCTTAAAACTGCATTATCCTATTGCATGTCATTTTGTATTACAACACCTGTTGTATCCCTGTTCATAGGCTGGACTGGTGTAATTTATACATCCCACCACTAGATGGGGATAGTACTTAGGTCATATAAATCCCTAGGTCAGGCCTAGTGAGACAGATTTAGTGGTATGGTTCTGGAGTCTGGAAGAATAGGCTAGAGTAGCAGAGTCAGTGATTACTCTGGGGCTACATACCACAGATTAGTGGGTGAAGCCAAATGCAGAAATGAAGTAGAGCCAAGGTATGAGGCGCAGGAGAGCGTTTTCCTCCTGTGACCTTCTTAGATCCCAGAACCTACAACCAGAGGATAGCGTTTTTGTCCCTGGAAGAAGTTAACCAAGCTAAAGAGAGACATCGGTGATAACAGCCATTACTAAAGGCTTAATGGGCACCTTTGCACATGGTGGAGGAGGACAATCTAGCTACAGGCAGCCTCACCATACTTTGAAGAATACAGATTAGTTACCTGTTCAAGGGCTTGGAAGTCACAGAAACGGGAAGGACTAAGCATACCAAATAAGTATTACAGGCAACCTCATCAAATAGCTCTGGTTTACTAGGGACCTGAAGCAAAGTTACCTACCAGAACTACTGATACAGAACCTTCAAGCTAAGCTAAACCCAGCCAAACCTATTAACAGTGGATCAACAGAATTCCTCTAAATTGCAAAAGACTGTATTCTGCCTGGATGTAAATGCTGCAACTGGAAGCAACATCAGTAAAAGTTGTGAGAGGTATCCTACCACTGTCTACTTCATTCTTACCATTGGTTGTACCACCATTAACGGTACTGGCTTCACGACAAATACCATCAAGGGACTCAGCCGCAACAAGCACCCTAAGCACCCCTGACATCAAGGGCACCTCAACCTCCATCTTGGCTGATGCTTTCCTACCACAGAGCGTGCCCCAAAGGATTTCGTGCTGTCTTCCTCAACACTGTGCTGCCAGCCCAGGGAGGCTTTATGCTAACCGTGAGTAAACTGATGAACTGTGTAGTTATTTGGCCCCTCATCGGCCCACCGTGCACCTCACGTGTTGCCCCTGCGCTTCTGGCTGGCTGCACAGGGTCATTTAAAAAATGACAGGTAGAGGAAGAGGCAGGCCTTTCGCAGGGGTAGTAGGGGTCGGCAGGAGCACCAGGCCATAGCCTAAATGGGAAGTTGCAGAAGGTGAGTCCGATTACGTCAAAGGATGCACCAGACTTGGTTGAGTGGCTCACTCAGCCTTCCGCTTCTGCACCCTCCTCATCCTCTCTATCTGCACCCTCTTCACTCTCTGCTGTGTGCACCCCCAAAGACACCATCACCAACACCACCATATCCCCTCCGCTCGAGTCACAGGATTTATTTTCCGATCCATTACAAGACATTTCCAATGCGTAGCCATTCTTGGCATCGGATCAGGAAGAGGAGGTAGCAACCGCCGCCACATAGCAGTCTGACGACAGTACCCAAATCAGCCCAAGGAGGTTGGTCCCCGCTGTTGCTGCCTACTCCGAGAGCTGTAATGTTAGTGGTGGGGAAGGTGAGGTCGATGATGACGTGTCGATGGAATTCACATGGGTGCCCACAAGAGAGGAAGAGGAGGGGAGTTCAGAGGGAGAGATGGAGCAGCAGATAGGGAGGAGAAGCAGGCAGAACTTACATTGCAGAGGAGGCAAAAAGCAGACTGCAAATGTATCAGGAGCGAGCCATCTACCATGTACG
This sequence comes from Bufo bufo, assembly GCF_905171765.1. Taxonomy (NCBI): domain Eukaryota; kingdom Metazoa; phylum Chordata; class Amphibia; order Anura; family Bufonidae; genus Bufo; species Bufo bufo. The sequence goes on along the minus strand of NC_053389.1, from coordinate 689,366,359 downwards.
GTCACATCTGGCGCTCCCAGGACGCCGGCACATGGCTCTGCAGTGTGGGCTTTTTTTAACATGTCTGCTGCTGACAATAGTGTTGCCATCTGCAGTCTTTTCTGTCAACTCATAAGTTGTGGTAAGCCCAACACTCAACTAAAGACGACAGCCTAAAGAAGGCACCTGACCTCCCATCACCGAGCCCAGTGGGAGCAATGCCATCAGAACCCACAAAGCCACACTCCCTGCGCTCCACGTCCTGCCTCTTCTCCTTCTCCTCTTTCCTTCCAATTGTCCTCCACTCCACTTTCCACCGTGCCGTCCTCACGTTTATCTGGCAAATGGCAGGCTTCCGTGGCCCAAATGTTCGAGCGTAAAAGATGATGACGCCAGATAACCCTCTTGCCCAACGGTTGACCTCTGGCTTGTCATAACTACTAGCCCACCAACTACTGCCATATAAATTGGTGGACTCGGAGGCCTTTAGAAAATTTGTGGCCATTGGAACACCGCAATGTAAGGTCCCAAAAAGGAAATATTTCTTCCAGAAGGGCATCCCAGAGCTATATGGCCAAGTTCAGCGGCAAGTTAATGTATCTCTGGCACACAGTGTCGGTGCCAAGATACATCTGACCACAGACACGTGGTCTAGCAAACACGGGCAGGGAAGGTACATAACTTTTACTGCCCACTGGGTGAACCTTCTGACGGCCGTCGAGCATGCAACCTGTGGCACCCGTGTAGATTTGGTGTTACCGCCACGGATTGCATGCAGGCCTGCCTCTTCTTCTCTTCCTCCTACTCCATCCTCCCTCTCCTCCTCGGCTGACTCCTCATTTTCCGCTGCTACTGTCTCTTCCACTGCGCCCTCCAAGATCCCCAGAACCTATTCGACGTGCCAGGTGAGATGTTGCCATGCTGTGCTGCGTCTGTTGTGCCTGGAAGCCAAGAGCCACACTGGTCCTGCACTCCTTTCAGCTTTGCGTTCACAGGCAGATCAGTGGCTAACCCCGCTCAATTTGACAGTTGGTAAAGTGGTGTGCGTTAACGGTGCCAATCTGCTAAGCGTGTGGAAACAGGGCAAAATGACACACGTGCCGTGCATGGCACATGTGCTGAACTTAATCGTGCAGTGATTCATTGGCAAATACCCAGGGGTCCAGGATGTCTTGCAGCAGGCCAGGAAAATCTCTGCCCATTTCCAAAGATCTTACATGGCTATGGCTCTCTTTGCTGACATTCAGCGGCGACACAACCTGCCTGTCAGACGTCTGATTTGTGACTGCCCGACACGATGGAACTCCACCTTGTATTTGCTTGATATGCTGCTCCAGCAGAAACGTGCAGATAATGACTACCTGTACGAACTCTGCAGAAGGACAGATTCTGGGGAGCTTGTTTTTTTTCACCGCACCAGTGGCTGCTCATGCGCGATGCATGCAGACTTCTGCGGCCATTTGATGAGATCACACAGCCCGGGTGCCATTAGTGACATCGTACTTTCTGGAGCTTGCATTGCATCGTGTCATCATTGATCAAGCCGTCGAGGAGCAGGAAGATGAGGAAGTCGCAATGCTGGATGAATTCCCATGGGGGGCTACTCCATCTGAGACAAGTCAACAACAGGAGTCTGAAGAGGCGTCAGAGGAGGATGGTGTCGGGGCAGAGGAGGAGGAAGAAGAGCATGCTTTAAACCTTTCTGGGATCCCTGGTGTTGTCCGGATGGGGGGAGGAGAACGAGGACGACATTATCCTGGATGATGAGCAGGAGCCAGGCCACTACACCACTTCCAGTTTAGTGCAAACGGGGGCCTTCATGCTCCAGTGTTTTAAGAGGGACCCATGTATAAAAAGCATAAAGGGCAAGGACCAGTACTGGGTGGCAACGTACCTAGACCCCCAGTACAAACAAAAAATGGCGGAAATGTTACCACCATCACAGAGGGCTGTCAGAATGCAGCACTTCCAGGCCTTGCTTCGAGAAATGCTGCATTCTGCCTTTGCGGGCTCTGGCAGAGGAATTTCCACTCACAGAGAAACAGTTGCGGGTACCAATCCAACAGCGCATGCAAGAAGAGGGCGGTTTGAAAATGTGTTGGCCACTTCAGATATGAGATTATTCTTGCAGCCAACCCATCGACAGCCATCCTCCGGATCCAGCCTCAGAGAACGCCTAGACCGACAGGTGTCCGCTTACATCGGGTTAACGGCCGATGTGGACACTCTGAGAAGCGATAAACCATTGGACTACTGGGTGGGCAGGCTTGACCTGTGGCCAGAGCTGGCACAATTTGCCATGGAACTGTTGGCTTGCCCCTCGTCCAGTGTCCTGTCCGAAAGGACATTCAGCGCAGCAGGGGGGATCGTGACCGATAAGCGCACTCGCCTAGCTCACGACAGTGTGGACTACCTCACATTTCTAAAATTTAATGAGGCATGGATTTCCGAGGAATTCAACACATGTGACGAGTAGACCATGTTTGATTGAAGTTCCTCATGACAGCCCGCAAATATCCGCCACCACCCAGAACAAATCATGGTCCCTGTCTTAGGAAAATACAGTGGCATAAAAGGCCTTTTATGTCCGTTGAATGCCAAATTTTTGGGGCCTGTACTGGCCAACACTTACATATTTATCCTGTGAACGTCTAATGTACCTCCAGCCACAGAATCCAAAGTTCTTTGCTGTCAGGTGAACGCCTATTGGCTAATTTTTGGGGCCTGTACTGGCCGACACTTACATATTTATCCTGTGAACGTCTAAAGTACCTCCAGCCACAGAATACAAAGTTCTTTGCTGTCAGGTGAATGCTTATTGGCAAATTTTTGGGGCCTGTACTGGCCGACACTTACATATTTATCCTGTGACTGCCTAATGTCCCTCCAGCCACAGAATCCAAAGTTCTTTGCTGTCAGGTGAACGCCTATTGGCTAATTTTTGGGGCCTGTACTGGCCAACAGTTACAGATTTATACTGTGACCGCCTAATGTCCCTCCAGCCACAGAATCCTACAAAGTTGTGTGCTGTCAGGTAAATGCCTATTGGCAAATTTTTGAGGCCTGTACTGGAGTGGCAAGTTCTCACAACAATACTTAGTGCACCAATCACCAATATCTCATGAGACCTTATAAAATGTGAAGTTGTGTGTACCACGAAAAAATAAATCGCATCATTATGGATTTTCGCAATGGCGCTTTTTTAAACACTCGATCTGCATTTATTATAACATGTTATAACATGCATGTGAAATGTGATCAAATACACTGCTTTAATGTCAAATTACTTACAGTGTTCAGAAATTCTTCATCAACGTCGTGAAAATCGTTGCCAACCATTTTTTCTGATCGCATCCAACTACGGTATGCATGCGCATAGGCGAAAATTTACATTGCCGATATTTCGCATTGAAAAAAATTACGAATGGAGATCTCTAATTCGAATAATACATCTGGTTGGTATGTCACTGTGGCTGAAAATATAACGTGAAGGTATTCCAGGTTCGCCTGCCTTTAAAGTGAATAGGGCCCGCCGTGAACTTGCGGTTCGCGAACATTTGATCGCGTTCGCGCGACCGCTTTCGCGAACTGTCCCGGCCGATGTTCGTCTATCACTATTTATAAATCTTTTTAAAGGAAAAACTGTTTTTGTAGCAATCAGTCATAGTGCAGCTTTCATTTCATACATTGTTCTTGAAAAATTAAAAGCTGCACTGTGATTTTCATGCATCTACTACGAGTGATTTTCAAATGCTGCTTTTTGAGGCATTCTTCCATTGTATTTTGTTACTGTGTACTGAGGCCATTCTTCCACTGTACTTTGTACTGTGGCCAGATGTTTGATGAAATAAGAAATTCTGAAATGTACTGCAGACATTCTGTTTTTTGTGACTTTTTGATGTGTTTTTGGGTCCACAATGTTTTCCCCCCCAAAATATAGCATTTTTCTACAGTGGTATTTGACGACAGGTCTTAAATTTGTTGGCTGTAGGCTCTGGTCAGTGATTCAAAAGAAGGTTAAAACAATGGGAAATGGTGGTCTCAGTGTTATAAAATTAACTGACATCAATCCAACAGTGTGTCTCTCCACCCACCAGCCGCCACTTCAGTCTGTGCCCTGGTGCTGAGGAAGATCAGGCGAGGCATAGGCAGCTATCATGCAGCCATTACAGAGGATACAAGGAAATACACATAAGGCTACTTTCACACTGGCGTTTCTGGGTCCTCTTGTGAGATCCGTTTAGGGCTCTCAACAGCGGCCCAAAACGGATCAGTTCAGCCCCAATGCATTCTGAATGGATAAGGATCCGTTTAGAATGCATCAATTTGGCTGCGTTTGGTCTCAGTTGTGTTTTTTAGACAGTCACCAAAACGCAGCTTGCAGCGTTTTGGTGACCGTCTGACGATGCGGAGCCAAACGGATCCGTCATGACTTACAATGTAAGTCAATGGGGACGGATCCGTTTTTTACTGACACAATATGGTGCAATTGAAAACGGATCCGTCCCCCATTGACTTTCAATGCAAGTCAAAACGGATCCGTTTTGACTTAGACTTTTTTTGAATGAATAATGCAAACTGATCTGTTCTGAACGGATACAAGCGTTTGCATTATCGGTGCGGATCCGTCTGTGCAGATACAAGACAGATCCACACCAAACGCGAGTGTGAAAGTAGCCTAAGACAGTCACATGACCTGTAAGGAAATACTATAGAAAATACTATAGTCACCCTCCAGAAGCACCAGCAAACTTATAAACCGCTACCGGTCTCCCTTGACCAGTCTAGTTGGTAAGCCATCCCTAGGTTCTTCACTAGAGCCTGCTGCAAGGCCAGATGGACTTGGCAGCTAGGGACCCAGGTAACATCTGCAGAGTAATGTAGCAGAAAACTGGTGCGAGCCAGCTAGAAGCAGACATATTAGAATGACCAAGAGGTGCAAAGTGTAGTAAAAAAAGAAATCTGGTTCTAAACCAAGAGAGAAGGATAATGCCAAAATAGTGAATGAGGAATTAATCCAGAAACAAGCTGCAGTCAGAATACTAGGAGAATAAGTACAAGCCAGATCAGTAAACGTGGGATTAATCTTGAAAACAAGCCAGAGTCATGTACAAGGAGTTTAAATGTAGTAGTAGTGAGTAGCACAAACAAATGAGCCAGGAAACAAAATAGCAGTCAAGGATGAGAGGAAGAGCAAGACGTAAATTCCATGCCTGGAAACCTGACCAGACAGATTGACCAGCTAAGACTTGGATGGTTGGTATAGCAACCCTTTTAAAACAGCCCTGGACTAGAGCATGGCAGGATAAATTTCTGACACAACCTGGCTGGCTGGTCGGCCAATCAGAGATTTAAGGTCATAAGTCATTCGGAGCTCTTGCTCAGTGTCCAATCAGAGGTGTAGGCAGGGGATTTTAACCAGGCACTGACATTAGGTCAGTGGCTGTAATTGCATATTGCACCCTGCTGTCTTTTGTGTTTCTGCGCTTTGAGCCTGAACTCTATACTTGCTCACTTACCCTTTGTGTACCAACCTTGCCTAGTTCCATTCGTCAACTTCTTGTCTACTGATTTGGCTCTATCTGTACTCCCCCGTTTGTATCTCGGCTTGTTCTACTGATTAATCCTTGTCTGCTGAACAGGCTATATCTGTACCCTCCAGGTTTTTTACTCCTTTTCTTTAATCATATGGTTACTTCTTGGACCCTGGAACTTGCACTTGCTTTCTATACCCTTACTATGCAGAGGAAACCTGGGTCCCTTCTGCCTTGCGGTGGATTCTTTTGAATACCTAGCAGTAGCCTTAGTTTCTGCTACACCAGAGTGGTATTTGACAACAGGCCTTACATTTGTTGGCTGTAGGTTCTGGTCAGTGATTCAAATGGACTTTTCCTTCATGATTTTGACTCAAAAACGGTTCAAACACTGAGCCTTAAACCGCATAAATAACTGCTTTTTTATTTTAATATTTTTTGAGGCTTTTGATTTGGTGTAGCAGAAGTTTCTTCCTTGCAGTAATGATGATCTGTCCCAAGACATCATTGGCACATGAGGCATGAAATATGGATGTTTTATAATGTTGCTGCAATGCAGACTGCTGGAAGTTTACAGTTTGCAAAAGCTAAAAAATTGAACTTTTGCATAGATTTGCATTAACATGTACAGAGATTGTTGAGTTTTTACTATTTTTGCTTTGTGATTCTGTGAGGATTTTCCAAACCATTTCTTCAGCATAAAAACTTTTCACTTGCCAGTAGTAAAAATAGTTATAAATGATTATTAGTTCTGCAGATTGCACAAATATGCTGCATCTTATATGAAAGATTACTGCAGGTTAGTGATAACTGTCAACAGAAATGTCATTGCTACATGATAGCACTCAGGCTGCCAGTGTGCTTAGCAATTTATTTCAATATCTTTTATGATGATGTATATCTTATCACCCCCTGCATATAAGAGCTTAGGGAAGTGCCAGCCATTGAAACATAAATAAAATATGGATTTGGGTTCTAAAAAGTGAATTATGCATTATAGTAATGATAGTAGATCAAAACTACAAGTGAACAGGTCAAGGCACAGATGAAAAATGAAAACCAGAGGGACAGCACTCTCACTACTGGTGAGACCATCTGGTAAAGGACTACACTCGCCACAAAAATGAGTCACTACATACTACTGAATATAGAGTAACTAAAGTAGAGATGAGGGAATTAATTCTAAATGAATCTAATTTGCTACAAGTTTCACAAAATGTTGTCTGCCAAATGAATCCAGGAGAGAATATAAAGATATAATTGGTTAGATTTAGCAGTTTTATATATTTTTTCTACAGTTCATAGACTTATTGCTAGCACCTCAATACCATACATTCTGTTGCAAATGTTGAACAATTGCCCTTTTTCTTTTCTAAAGACCGTGCATTATTACTGTATGCAATAACAGCATTTATTTACCAGTTAACACATTGCATTGTGTCATGATTATCGTGCATTATTACTAAATATGTTCTGCTGCGATAACAGCATTTCTATTGTGCTCCAATAAATATATATATATATATATATATATATATATATATATTTATACCAGTTAATTGTTAATTCATTGCTTTGCAGCATTATTACTTAACATGTTGTGCTGCAATAAAAGCATTTATATACCATTTAATCATTAACACATTGTATTGCATCAACTATACCAGTTAACCGGTGACACCCACTCCAGAGCACAGTAGGTACAATAACTGCCTGGTGACTGCTGTTTTAATGTCAGCAATAATTGATTGAAGGCATTTAGCCCCTCAGATGCCGCGGTCAAATGTAACTATGGCATCTGAGAGAACTAAAACCGCAAGCACACACCTCCTGGCCTAGGATACCTTCATGTGGCTGAGATGAGTAAAGTCGTGCCATAGTCATAATAGACCTGCAGGTGGCAGCACTGCATTAAATTATACTGAGTCCATTATGAAATGCAAATGGCAATCTAATTATAGCATGTATAGTAATAGTCATCTAGGGTGGCTTAAAAAAAAAATTGAAAAGTTTTTTAAAATATGAAAAAAATAAACAAAAATTTAAGTCAGCCCCTATATTCAAAATAAAAATAATATAAAAAAATTAACAAAATAGTCTTCACCGTGTCTGAAAATGCCAATACTATAAAAATATGAAAGTATTTATCCTCTTTATCACAACGGTCAAACGGTGTAATGGGAAAAATACTCAAAATGGCTGACTTGCTGTTTTTTTTTTTGTTTCTTCATCTCTCCAGAAAATCTAATAAAAAGGGTTCAAAAAGTCATACACACCCAAATCCTTGAAAAGTAAGGATGGCCCATAAAAAAATTAGTCCTCACAAATATCCATAGATGTACTGTAAAAGTAAGTAAGTTATGGGATTACTATTAAAACATAAGAAAAACTATACAAATGTGGTATATATAATTGTACTGACCTGGGGAATGAAGAGAACAGGCCCGTTTAAAGTACAGGGCTATGTGAATGGGAAACTTTTAAAAAAAAGTTATGGCTATTGGAAGGCTAGGAGTAAAAAGCAAAAACGCAAAAGCAAAAAACCCTTGGAGTTAAAGGGTTAAATTATGACTCTGTCTTTAAACTACAGAAAAAACAATCGCAATTTTGTTAGTATCGTTTAATAATCTGTATACCAAACCTGTGAATTCTCATGTATAGACTGGCCCCCAGGGGTACAGGTGAATCCCCCAGCAGGCCCCTGAGCAAGTTGAGCCCCTAGTCTCCCACCCCCTGCACAAGTGGCACATAACACAGTAGATTTACTACACTACATACACCTCAACCAGCCTATGTTCATATAAAAAACGTGATAGATAATATAGTATATATAAAGTATATTATATTATTATAGACACGATCAGAGCTAAGATGACTTCTAGGTATAGGGGAAAGCTACCAGTGTCCTCTTTTCCCTAGGACCTACCTTCTCAAAGTTGCTGCAGGGACCCCCATATTCAATCATCTGGTAGCATCTTGCTGCTGTGTGAGCAGGTAATATTTGAATGTATCCGTATGGTGGGTCCCCAAAATAAATTTTACTGGTGGGCCCTAGGCACCCTAGTCCGACACTGTGTATAGACCTCATAATAAAATGTCTTAGAAGGGTGGAAAAACAAAGAACCCATGCCTCATCATCCAAGAGTCAGAATGTGGGTAGTAGTGTAAACAGCAGTGACAGCTTCTGCCATCCGGCCAGTGGTAGTATTAGTGGTAGGCCACTGTTCTCCCTGTCTTCGGAAAGATGCCACAAAAAGGATGAGATTGTGGACTGGATGGCTTACTCATGCTTTCTGTCACAGGAGGATTATGTGGATGTCAGCTCTGAGTTTGACATTGCGCCTTGGAGCCAGGGGTCACAGCATTCCTCCTGCTCTTCCTCCTTGCAGCCCCATAAAAACCTTTTAGTTGCATCATCCTTGTCCTCACTGCCCACTCCTAGTGGGGCACCTTTTTTCTCCATAAGAATAGGCAACACAATCCCAAGCGTTATGGAAGATACTCAAGATAGTCTTTCTGTTGACTTCTATGAAATACATCACCATTTGGAAGGCAAGTACAGAGGAGGGAATTGGCAGGGGGCAAAGAAGCTCACAATGACATATCCTGGGAGCTGGATCAGGGAGCTGAGGAGGAGAAGACATCAGAAGAGAAGGGTGGTGGCCCCAGCAGCAATACAGCCACAACCTCCAAATGAACTGCAATCTAATAAAGAACTACCAGACCGCATACTAAATAAATTCACTTTATTAATAAATAGAATAACATAGAATAATGCATACAAAGAAAATAGTGCAGGGAAAGGCGGCATCCACAGGAGGAAGACACAGGGGAAATGGGTGTAAATTGCAATGCCCACATATAATGCCCATGTATAAAGAGTTTAAAGTGCAAGTGCAAAGAATACATCACAATTACAGCAGAAAAAAACATTACCCATACTGTGCTTCCTCCGGGATGGCGCCAGCCCCGGCCCGCGTTTTGGCGAACCTTCATCTGGGGGTGGCGTTATCACGGAGGCACACACATTATATATTCCTATTAGCCAATCCCGAACTCCATCTAGTAGCAGCATGATTGAAAACACCCGTGTCCCAGGCGCCATTAGCGGATTGGTTGCTGCTGACGTGTACAGTCACATGAGGGGTCACGCGACGAAAGTCATGTGACCACACATAGTCTGTCAGATGAGCACAGCACTCCCGCGATACTTCGATCGCGGGAGTACCGATGACATCCGATACAGATAGGCGCATGCACGGGCCCAACACATCGCTGTAGGGACGTAATCCCATGCATAATGAAAGAACAGCAAAAGGGGAAAGAAATGAGGAGGGACGGGAGCGGAGCAGGAGGGAAGTAAGGGGAGGGAAAAGAAACTAAAGAAAAACCTAAAAAAGAATGAATAATGGTTAGTGAGTGCAAGTGAAATATTGCATAAATATTATAATGTAAAGACATTAATTAAATGAGTGAAAATATATATATAAAAATATACATAAAAATTATATATATAAAAATATATATAAAAAAATATATAAAAAAATATAAAAATAAATAAGTCTATATAAAAATAAATAAGTCTATATAAAGATAAAAATAAAAAATGTATGTGACAATATGTGAAAAAATGTGAAAGAGTTTAAAGTGCAAGTGCAAAGAATACATCACGATTACGGCAGAAAAAAACATCACCCATACTGTGCTTCCTCCGGGATGGCGCCAGCCCCGGCGCGCGTTTCGGCAAACCTTCATCTGGGGGTGGCGTCATCACGGAGGCACACACATTATATATTCCCATTAGCCAATCCCGAACTCCAGCTAGTAGCAGCGTGATTGAAAACACCCGTGTCCCAGGAGCCATTAGCAGATTGGTTGCTGCTGGCGTGTACAGTCACATGAGGGGTCACGCGACGAAAGTCATGTGACCACACATAGTCTGTCAGATGATCATAGCACTCCCGCGATACTTCGATCGCGGGAGTACTGATGACATCCGATGCAGATAGGCGCATGCACGGGCCCAACACATCGCTGTAGGGACATAATCCTATGCATAATGAAAGAACAGCAAAAGAGGAAAGAAATGAGGAGGGACAGGAGCGGAGCAGGAGGGAAGTAAGGGGAGGGAAGAGAAACTAAAGAAAGACCTAAAAAGAATGAATAATGGTTAGTGAGTAGTGATGAGCGGGAGGTGCCATATTCGATTTCGACGAAATTAGTGAATATTCGCTTAAATATTCGCTTGAATATTTGTCAAAATCGAATATTCGTCATTATTCTAGTTATCGCGATTAATATGCGATTTAAATAATCGCGTATTACAATTTAACTAAACCGTTTTTTTTTTTTTGTTTAATAATAATCCCTACACTGCGATCTCTGCGCCGCGGCCGTACCTATCTTCAATCTGCGCAGGCGCACTGAGAGGCGGCCACTCACTCGGCCGCTCCATCCTCAATGCGCCTGCGCCGATGATGTCACATCTACACCCGACGCAGGCGCATTGAGGAGCGAGCGGATAGGTACGGCCGCGGCGCATGCGCCAGATATTGAATGAAAACAGGCAGGGCCAGCAGAGAACGATTCCATTCCCTGGCCCTGTCAAACACAATGCGGAGGGGGCGTCATTAGGATCGGAGGATGGGGCTGCTACCAGCAAGTAGCCGCCCTACTTGCTGGTAGCAAGGTAATTTACATATTATAAAAATAGCGTTTTATCAAATTCTACTGAACGAAAATTATTATTTTACTTATGTATGCAGAGATCGCAGTGTAGGGATTATTATTAAACAAAAAAAAACAAAAAAAAAAAAAAAACGGTTTAGTGGGCTGACAGAAGCCCTTTAAGGCAACTTTCCTATTGGTTTGATATCTAGAATTAGCGAAGATGACGAATATGACGAATGTATTCGTCATATTCCTCAAAACGAAGATAACAAAATATTCTCCATCTTCGTTTTAGCTCCATATTCGTCAACTTCGTTACTTCTAGCAATCAAATAGGAAAGCTGACTAGAGACAGCTAAGTTTTTAATTCGCTATGCGATAATATTATTTAGCTTTTTTTTAAATAAATAGAATAATTATAATACTTGATAATTATTATAATTATTCTATTTATTAAAAAAAAGCAAAGTAATATAATCGCATAGCGAATTAAACACAGCTGTCTCTATAGTCAACTTTCCTATTTGATTGCTAGAATTAGCGAAGTTGACGAATATGGAGCTAAAACGAAGATGAAGAATATTTCGTTATCTTCGTTTTGAGGAATATGACGAATACATTTGTCATATTCGTCATCTTTGAAAATTCTACCAAGCCAACCATAGTAAACCAGGTCTAAGTTGAAATCGCAATGCGATTACTTCAAGTTATATTAATCGCATTGCGATTTCAACTTAGCAACTTAGCATATTTGTTTGTTAACTTCGTTAATTCTATGCTAGAATTAACGAAGTTAACGAATATGGAATATATCAGTGCTAAGTTGAAATCGCAATGCGATTACTTCAAGTTATATTAATTGCGTTGCGATTCCAACTTAATTCTCACATCAGACAGTACATTCTAGTATGGAGGCGTTCCCATGAGCACGGAAGTCGGCAGAAGCGGCAACGGGCACTGACTGGAGTAGCCAGGAAGCCAGGAATCCGCAGGACAGGTAAGAACTACGTTTGGGAAGTGGGAAAGAAAAAAATCTAACAAAAAAAAAAAATTCAAAATAGCGAATTTATAGCACTATATTCGAAATATTTGTGAATTAGCGAAGTGCCGATATTCGCCAAAAAAATTTGCTATTTGAATATTCGCGCAACACTAATATTAAATATTAAATATGTAAAGACATGATTTATAAGCACACCTAATTAAAATAGTGAAAATATATATATAAAAATGTACATAAAAATAATATATATAAAAATAAATATATAAAAAATATAAAAATAAATAAGTCTATATAAAAATAAATAAGTCTATATAAAGATAAAAATGAAAAATGTACAGTACAGACCAAAAGTTTGGACACACCTTCTCATTCAAAGAGTTTTCTTTATTTTCATGACTGTGGCACAGCTAATGTCACTGTCCGCAGCGGGCACCGTCTACGGAAAAAGTACACTGGATGTCAGATATTTTTTTTTTTGTAAAATCAAAGAGCATGCAAGCTCAAAGGGCCAGAAGAGACAGTGCTCCAGACAAAAAAAAATGACCAGGAGCCATTGGCTCCTAAACTAAAAAATTTAGGAGCCAAATTACATTTTTTAGTCGCCAAATTTAAAATGCATATAATTTAAAAAAAAAGGACTTTGAGAAGATGAGACGCAGGTGCACTACATATAGGAGAAAACAGCACCACATGCCTCTCACATCCAGGGACATTTTCTGGGGAACAAGGTGACTAAAAATGGCGAATTGCATGGTTTAGAGTTTTTTTTTCTGTTACGGCCTTCACCGAGCGGAAATATTTTTTTAAATTTTAATAGCTCACACTTTTTGGGACGTGGCGATATGTAATATGTTCTTTATTGTTTGTAAATTTTATATGTAAAACTGGGAAGGGGGCCATTTAAACTTTTAGTATTTTGGTGTTTTTTTTTGTTTTTTTCTACTTTTTATTTAACAACCATTTCTTCCCTTAGGGACTAGAACCTGGATCTTTTCATCCCTTGTGCTATTCACCCTGATAGAGCTCTATCAGGGTGAATAGGATCTCACATCTCCCTGCTGCCCTGGGCTCTGTGCACACAGCAGCAGGGAGCTGAACATGGCAGCCAGGGCTTCAGTAGCGTCCTGGCTGCCATGGTAACGATCTGAGCCCCAGCAGTGTAATCTGCCACTGCCACCAATGGAGGGGATGGGGACACTGTGGCCACCATACAGGGAGTGCAGAATTATTAGGCAAATGAGTATTTTGACCACATCATCCTCTTTATGCATGTTGTCTTACTCCAAGCTGTATAGGCTCTAAAGCCTACTACCAATTAAGCATATTAGGTGATCTGCATCTCTGTAATGAGAAGGGGTGTGGTCTAATGACATCAACACCCTATATAAGGTGTGCATAATTATTAGGCAACTTCCTTTCCTTTGGCAAAATGGGTCAAAAGAAGGACTTGACAGGCTCAGAAAAGTCAAAAATAGTGAGATATCTTGCAGAGGGATGCAGCACTCTTAAAATTGCAAAGCTTCTGAAGCGTGATCATCGAACAATCAAGTGTTTCATTCAAAATAGTCAACAGGGTCGCAAGAAGCGTGTGGAAAAACCAAGGCACAAAATAACTGCCCATGAACTTAGAAAAGTCAAGCGTGCAGCTGCCAAGATGCCACTTGCCACCAGTTTGGCCATATTTCAGAGCTGCAACATCACTGGAGTGCCCAAAAGCACAAGGTGTGCAATACTCAGAGACATGGCCAAGGTAAGAAAGGCTGAAAGACGACCACCACTGAATAAGACACGCAAGCTGAAACGTCAAGACTGGGCCAAGAAATATCTCAAGACTGATTTTTCTAAGGTTTTATGGACTGATGAAATGAGAGTGAGTCTTGATGGGCCAGATGGATGGGCCCGTGGCTGGATTGGTAAAGGGCAGAGAACTCCAGTCCGACTCAGACGCCAGCAAGGTGGAGGTGGAGTACTGGTTTGGGCTGGTATCATCAAAGATGAGCTTGTGGGGCCTTTTCGGGTTGAGGATGGAGTCAAGCTCAACTCCCAGTCCTACTGCCAGTTTCTGGAAGACACCTTCTTCAAGCAGTGGTACAGGAAGAAGTCTTCATCCTTCAAGAAAAACATGATTTTCATGCAGGACAATGCTCCATCACACGCGTCCAAGTACTCCACAGCGTGGCTGGCAAGAAAGGGTATAAAAGAAGAAAATCTAATGACATGGCGTCCTTGTTCACCTGATCTGAACCCTATTGAGAACCTGTGGTCCATCATCAAATGTGAGATTTACAAAGAGGGAAAACAGTACACCTCTCTGAACAGTGTCTGGGAGGCTGTGGTTGCTGCTGCACGCAATGTTGATGGTGAACAGATCAAAACACTGATAGAATCCATGGATGGCAGGCTTTTGAGTGTCCTTGCAAAGAAAGGTGGCTATATTGGTCACTGATTTGTTTTTGTTTTGTTTTTGAATGTCAGAAATGTATATTTGTGAATGTTGAGATGTTATATTGGTTTCACTGGTAAAAATAAATAATTAAAATGGGTATATATTTGTTTTTTGTTAAGTTACCTAATAATTATGCACAGTAATAGTCACCTGCACACACAGATATCCCCCTAAAATAGCTAAAACTAAAAACAAACTAAAAACTACTTCCAAAAATATTCAGCTTTGATATTAATGAGTTTTTTGGGTTCATTGAGAACATGGTTGTTGTTCAATAATAAAATTAATCCTCAAAAATACAACTTGCCTAATAATTCTGCACTCCCTGTATAACAATGGGAGGGAGACGGGGACGACTTGTGGCCAGTGATAATGGGGGGGGGGGGGGGAAGAGGCTTTGGGAGAGCGCACTACACCACCAATGAATGTTTAAAGAGGACCTTTCATGGGTCCAAAGAATCTGAACTTTTCAGCAGGCTGCATAGAGCGGCGCCCAGGGATCTAAGTGCACTTACTATTATTCCTGGGCGCCGCTCCGTTCGTCCTCTGTGGCCCCCGGTATTTTCAGCATTCAGAGGAAGGAGGAGGAGACGCCAGTGTCTGTCCTTCTCCCTGACAGCAGCGCTGTCCAATCGCAGCGCAGAGCTCAGAGCCAGGGAGAAAAAACCTCCCTGGCTCTGAGTTCTGCGGTATCGCAGACCCGGCAGCCGGCCTCAATAACAGGGCATGCGATCTGTGGCACCTGAGGGGTTAATGGCCGCGGATCGCATGCCCTGTTATTGAGGCCGGGTGCCCGGTCTGTGATACCGCTGCAGACACTTATGTTTTACATTCATTGGCGGCGCAGTGGCGACAGCTCCTCCGCTCCTCCTCCCTGCTATATCCCCATTGGTGGTAGTGGCGGCAGCGTCACAGTGGAGAGGGAGGGACTCCTTCCTTCTCCACTGTGCGGTGTGCTAGTGAAGAGAACGTAGGCTGCGCAGGATCGCGGCGGGACAGTCGCAAATTGCGACAAGACTAAAAAGTCTTGTCGCCATCTGCAAATTTTAAGGCGCATTGGCGACCGTTTTGGTCGCCATCTGGAGCCCTGAGAGATGAGAGCCGAACGACCTGGGGTGAACCAGAATTACAATAGAGAGAGAGTGCGATGAGTGGACCCTAGCGGAATTTGAACTACAGTACAGACCAAAAGTTTGGACACACCTTCTCATTCAAAGAGTTTTCTTTATTTTCATGACTATGAAAATTGTAGATTCACACTGAAGACATCAAAACGATGAATTAACACATGTGGAATTATATACATAACAAACAAGTGTGAAACAACTGAAAATATGTCATATTCTAGGTTCTTCAAAGTAGCCACCTTTTGCTTTGATTACTGCTTTGCACACTCTTGGCATTCTCTTGATGAGCTTCAAGAGGTAGTCCCCTGAAATGGTTTTCACTTCACAGGTGTGCCCTGTCAGGTTTAATAAGTGGGATTTTTTGCCTTATAAATGGGGTTGGGACCATCAGTTGTGTTGAGGAGAAGTCAGGTGGATACACAGCTGATAGTCCTACTGAATAGACTGTTAGAATTTGTATTATGGCAAGAAAAAAGCAGCTAAGTAAAGAAAAACGAGTGGCCATCATTACTTTAAGAAATGAAGGTCAGTCAGTCAGCCGAAAAATTGGGAAAACTTTGAAAGTAAGGGCTGTTTGACCATGAAGGAGAGTGATGGGGTGCTGCGCCAGATGACCTGGCCTCCACAGTCACCGGACCTGAACCCAATCGAGTTGGTTTGGGGTGAGCTGGACCGCAGAGTGAAGGCAAAAGGGCCAACAAGTGCTAAGCATCTCGGGGAACTCCTTCAAGACTGTTGGAAGACCATTTCAGGGGACTACCTCTTGAAGCTCATCAAGAGAATGCCAAGAGTGTGCAAAGCAGTAATCAAAGCAAAAGGTGGCTACTTTGAAGAACCTAGAATATGACATATTTTCAGTTGTTTCACACTTGTTTGTTATGTATATAATTCCACATGTGTTAATTCATAGCTTTGATGCCTTCATAGTCATGAAAATAAAGAAAACTCTTTGAATGAGAAGGTTTGTCCAAACTTTTGGTCTGTACTGTATGTGACAATATGTGAAAAAATGTGAAAAAAGTGGCAGAAAACAACCAAATAATGATTCAATAAAAATGTAAAATAAGTGATATGTGAAGCGTATTCAATACTAACCATATATTGTGATATCATTATGTATTTTAGCACTAAGACATGATCTCTCTGACATAAAAAATTATCCGACAGTCAGGCCCAGTTAAATTATTGCAGGGCACTATCAATTGACACTCGATCCACATAAGATATCTTATAATAATGCAAATGTAGCTGGACAGGGGAAAAAATGTTTCCACCAATATGGGATCGGACAAATAGGGACTTGCACCCCAATGTGATACAAAAATGTGACATATATATAATATATACCATTAAAATATTATTAAAATTATCAAAAAATTTAAAACACAGAGCATGCAGACCTGGGAAACAATTTACAGAAAAGACGAGAAACCAGAAGATTCATTCAGGCCCTTTGGACGTAGTGTGTCTAGCTTCCAAATCCATCTGCATTCTAATTGAGCAAGTCTCCTGGAAGTATCCCCAGGTATACAGTCAATGGCCCGTACTTTTACCCCTGAAGAATCACAATTACGGTGAAGTTTAAAGTGCCTGGCAATCAGCTTCGATTGGGATTCATCTTGCACGTCATGGGCAGATGTAATGTCACGGACATGTTCTCTGACACAGACTTTCAATTCTCTCGTAGTAAGACCCACGTATATCTTCAAGCAGGAACAGCTTGCATAATATACAACCGCAGTACTAGAACAAGTCAAGCGATGAGTGATTCGAAATATTTTCTCGCCAGTGCTATCATGGAATTCCATGGCCCTTACCATATTGGTTCAGGCATTGCATTTTCCACAAGGAAAAAATCCCCACTTTGGTTTACCAACCTCAGGAACAATTTAGGGAGTCTGTCTGACATAAAGGCTCTTCACTAAATGGTCCCTCAGATTTTGGACCTTCTTGCAACCAATGAAGGCCCAGTGGAGCATACTTCACAACCACTGGATCTGTAAGCAGGACCAGCCAAAATTTCTCAAGGCAAGCTCTCATCTCCTGCCCTCTAGAGTGGTAATTGGTAACAAACCATACTTTATCATGCTCCAATCTTTCCTTTTGGGAGTACAGCAAATCAAAACGTGTACATGACTTTGCCTTCTTATAAGCCATCTTGATGGATCGTTGGCTATATCCTCGATTGGTAAAACGTTGTCGCAATTCTTCTGCTCGTTCCTCGAATAATTCATCAGTGGAGCAAATCCTGCATGCCTGCAAAATCTGCCCAGACGAAGGTTTGCCGAAACGCGCGTCGGGGCTGGCGCCATCCCGGAGGATACACAGTATGGGTAATTTTTTTTTCTGTCGTAATTGTGATGTATTCTTTGCACTTGCACTTTAAACTCTTTATACATGGGTATTATTTGTGGGCATTGTAATTTACACCCATTTCCCCTGTGTCTTCCTCCTGTGGATGCTGTCTTTCCCTGCACTATTTTCTTTGTATGCATTATTCTATGTTATTCTATTTATTTATTAATAAATAAAATTATAGCTTGCTGCATTTTCAAAGTGCTGCTTTTATAAGTGCATCTGAGATATTCAGGAGATTAACTTAGACTAACTTAGCAGAACTTCAGCTGTGTTTCTGGTGGATACTCAGACACTGCTTCCAAACAGGTAAGGAATTTGTTAGACAGGTTCTCACTATTGTCTGATTGCAAATGAGCATAGGTGATTAAGGTGTTAAATTTGTTGTTGGGGGAGGAGCTTTTGTGGGAGTGTGTGTATATATAGCCACATAGTATTATCTTGCCTAATTATAGCTTGCTGCATTTTCAAAGTGCTGCTTTTATAAGTGCATCTGAGATATTCAGGAGATACCCAGGAGGTAATCTGGAGGTGGATACAATCTAAAAGTAAGTAAGATTTGTTTGTTTAAAATCTTTCCCCTCTTTAAAATGGCAGACCTGGTTCTGTGCAGGAATTGTTGTGCTTTTTTTTCAGGTTCCACTCTTCGGAGGTTTGGATACTGTCTTATCTGTAGACAGCTCTCCATAATGCAGCAATAAATAGCATTTTTGAAATCTGAGATTTGTAAATTAACTGTTAAACAAACTCAGGCTGGGAACGTTGCAATGCCACAGCCACAGAGGCCCCCTAGAAATGGAAGATGCGTTACTGAAGGTTCTGGTAGACTGAGAGTTGTTTATAGAAGACAAGTCCCACAGTCTGTGGCTCTCCATAATTCATTTTCAGCACTTTCAGAGAGCAAGAGAAACATGGAGGATGGCTCAGGCACAGTGGGTGAGGAACAATCATCTCCCATGCCTAAAGTATGCAAGACTGCAGCCAAAGACAAAAAAGAGAAGGTGAGGACTGATATTAAGCAGCTGTTGGTGGGTGATTCTATCATAAGAGGTGTGAATTTTGAGGAAAATGGTTTTGTGAGATGTCTCCCTGGTGCTACCGCTAGCAGGTATAGACGATGTATCCTTAATATTGTTAGGCAAGCAAAGCAGGAAAGGGGGGTGGATGTTATTGTCCATCTTGGGAAAAATGTTCTGGCTTGCAATGAGGTTTCAAAGGTGAAGGAAGCTTTTCACACACTTGGAAATGATATACGGGAGGTTGCATCAACTGTTTCATTCTCTGCAGTTTTGCCTGTGCATAACCTTCAGCATGACAGGAAGATGCACATTAAGGAATTCAAAGTATGGCTTGGTGAATGGTGTCTGAACCAAGGGTATGGCTTTGTGTCTCATGTTAGCTCTCGTTGGAATGGAAAAGAACTGTACAAGAAAGATGGTTTGCATCTTTCTCTCAAGGGAACAAATGTCCTCAGTGAACAGTTCCAAGTATTTGCTAAGGAGCATTTAAACTAGTAAAGGGGGGCAAAGGGTGATAACCCAGCAGTCCGACTGCCCCCCCGGAACAATGCCAGAAGATGCCAGTAGCACAGAGGTTAAGAAATGACAAGCTCAGAGTCTTGTCTACAAATGCTCGCAGTTTAGGGAATAAGATCAATGAACTTGAGTCTATAATGGCATCTGAGAATATAGATTTAGTGGCTGTTACTGAGACATGGTTAAATAGGAGTAATGACTGGGATATAACAATACCAGGGTTCTATATATATAGGAAAGACAGAGAAGGCAAGAAAGGGGGAGAGGTGGTCTTGTATGTGTAAGATAGCATAAAATCTAATTTAATACAAGTTAGCAAGACCAATTTAGAGTCAGTTTGGGTTACCTTGCAGCTTGATAATCATAAGGTAACTCGTGTAGGTGTGATTATAGACCACCTAGCCAAGTCAAAGAATTAGATGATCTACTAGTTGAGGAAATAGCTAAAATGACATTGAAAGGGGAAGTTATCATTATGGAAGACTTTAATCCTCCTGATGTAAACTGGAAAACCAAAATAGCTAGTTATGCCAGGAGTACAGATATTCAAAATTCCCTACTGGGATTATCTCTATAGCAAGTAGTTGAGGAGCCAACCCGGAAGGAGGCTATTTTAGATTTAGTATGCACAAATGGGAATTTGGTATCTGATATTACTGTATGGGAAAGCTTGGAATCTAGTGATCACCAGTCAGTGTGGTTTACTATAAGTACAGTGACTGAGTCACACCACACAAAAACTAAAGTTTTAGATTTTAGAAAAACAGACTTTTCTAAAATTAGATTAGTGGTATACGAGTATCTATCAGATTGGAACTGTTTCAATGGAGTCCAGGAGAAATGGGACTACTTAAAAGTGGCACTATTGAAGGCAACAGATAATTGCATTAGGCTTGTCAGTAAAAGCAAAAAAAGGAAGAGACCACTGTGGTACTCAGCAGAAGTGGCCAAAATCATTAAAAACAAAAAGATCACATTTAGTAATTATAAAAAAAAACTAACGAGGATGACAGGCAAATTTATAAGATTAGGCAGAGAGAGGCCAAACAAGTTATACGAGCTTCTAAAGCACAGGCAGAAAAGAAATTAGCTCAGTCAGTGAAAAAAGGCGATAATACATTCTTCAGATACATAAATGAAAAAAGGAAATTAAAACAAGGAATTACCAAATTAAAAAGAAAAGAAGGAAGGTATGTGGAAGAAGATAAAGAACTAGCTGACTGCCTCAATGAATACTTCTGTTCTGTTTTTACAAAGGAAAATGAAGGAAAAGGACCTCAGTTACGAAGGAAGACTGCATGTGTCTTTACAGAGGAAGAGGTTCTAAGTCAGCTGTCTAAAATTAATACAAATAAGTCACAGGGGTCTGATGGGATACACCCAAAGCTATTAAAAGAGCTTAGCGCTGAACTAGCAAAACCATTAACAGATTTATTTAACCAATCACTGGTAACAGAAGTCATCCCAGCAGATTGGAAATTAGCAAATGTTGTGCCCATTCACAAGAAAGGTAGTATGGAGGAATCGGGCAGCTATAGGCCAGTAAGCCTATAGTGGGGAAATTAATGGAAACCATACTTAAGGAGAGGATTAAACATCTAAAATCCCATGTATTGAAAGATAAAAAACAGCATGGGTTTACTTCAGGGAGATCATGTCAAACTAATCTTATAGATTTTTTTGATTGGGTGACTAAAATATTAGATGGCGGAGGTGCAGTAGACATCGCTTATCTAGACTTTAGTAAGGCTTTTGATACTGTCTCACATAGAAGGCTAATCAATAAATTAGAGTCTTTGGGCTTGGACTCCCATATTGTTGAATGGATTAGGCAGTAGCTGAGGGACAGACAACAGAGGGTTGTAGTCAATGGAGTATATTCAGACCATGGTCTTGTTACCAGTGGGGTACCTCAGGGATCTGTTCTGGGACCCATATTGTTTAATATCTTTATCAGTGAAATTGCAGAAGGCCTCGATGGTAAGGTGTGTCTTTTTGCTGATGACACAAAGATTTGTAACAGGGTGGATGTTCCTGGAGGGATACACTAAATGGAAAAGGATTTAGGAAAACTAGAGGAATGGTCAAAAATCTGGCAACTAAAATTTAATGTTGATAAGTGCAAGATAATGCACCTGGGGCGTAAAAACCCAAGAGCAGAATATAAAATCAGTGATGCAGCCCTAACCTCAGTATCTGAGAAAAGGGATTTAGGGGTCATTATTTCAGAAGACTTAAAGGTAGGCAGACAATGTCATAGAGCAGCAGGAAATGCTAGCAGAATGCTTGGGTGTATAGGGAGAGGCATTACCAGTAGAAAGTGGGAGGTGCTTATGCCGCTCTACAGAGCACTAGTGAGACCTCATTTGGAGTATTGTGCTCAGAACTGGAGACCATATATCCAGAAGGATATTGATACGTTGGAGAGAGTTCAGAGAAGAGCTAATAAACTAGTACATGGATTGCATGATAAAACTTACCAGGAAAGATTAAAGGACCTTAAGGCTCCATTCACACGTCCGCAAAATGTGTCCGCATCCATTCCGCAATTTTGCGGAACGGGTGCGGACCCATTCATTCTCTATGGGGACGGAATGGATGCGGACAGCACACAGTGTGCTGTCTACAGCAGCAATTGCGGAGCGCGGCCCCGATTTTGGGTCCGCAGCTCCGCAAAAAGATAGAGCATGTCCTATTCTTGTCCGCAGGACAAGAATAGGCATTTCAATGGGGGTGCCGGGCTGGTGTGTTGCGGACCCGCAATTTGCGGGTCCGCAACACACCACGGACGTGTGAATGCAGCCTAACATGTATAGCTTGGAAGAAAGACGAGACAGAGGGGATATGATAGAAACTTTTAAATACATAAGGGAATCAACAAGGTAAAAGAGGAGAGAATATTTGAAAGAAGAAAAACTGCTACAAGAGGACATAGTTTTAAATTAGAGGGGCAAAGGATTAATAGTAATATCAGGAAGTATTACTTTACTGAGAGAGTAGTGGATGCATGGAATAGCCTTCCTGCAGAAGTGGTAGCTGCAAATACAGTGAAGGAGTTTAAGCATGCATGGGATAGGCATAAGGCCATCCTTCATATAAGATAGAGCCAAGGGCTATTCATAGTATTCAGTATATTGGGCAGACTAGATGGGCCAAATGGTTCTTATCTGCCGACACATTCTATGTTTCTATGTTTCTATTTAGCATGCAATCTGGTAGTTCTTTATTGGATTGCGTTTAACATTTTACCATAGGCATACCTTTTACACTACATGGTGTCTGTATGTACGAGCATTGGTGCTCATTATACAGTGGGATGCGAAAGTGTGGGCAACCTTGATAATCGTAATGATTTTCCTGTATAAATCGTTGGTTGTTACGATAAAAAATGTCAGTTAAATATATCATATAGGAGACACACAGTGATATTTGAGAAGTGAAATGAAGTTTATTGGATTTACAGAAAGTGTGCTATAATTGTTTAAACAAAATTAGGCAGGTGCATAAATTTGGGCACTGTTGTCATTTTAAATCCAAAACCTTTAGAACTAATTATTGGAACTCAAATTGGCTTGGTAAGCTCAGTGACCCCTGACCTACATACACAGGTGAATCCACATATGAGAAAGAGTATTTAAGGGGGTCAATTGTAAGTTTCCCTCCTCTTTTAATTTTCTCTGAAGAGTAGCAACATGGGGGTCTCAAAAAAACTCTCAAATGACCTGAAGACAAAGATTGTTCACCATCATGGTTTAGGGGAAGGATACAGAAAGCTGTCTCAGAGATTTCAGCTGTCTGTTTCCACAGTTAGGAACATATTGAGGAAATGGAAGACCACAGGCTCAGTTCAAGTTAAGGCTCGAAGTGGCAGATCAAGAAAAATCTCGGATAGACAGAAGCCACGAATGGTGAGAACAGTCAGAGTCAACCCACAGACCAGCACCAAAGACCTACAACATCATCTTGCTGCAGATGGAGTCACTGTGCATCGTTCAACCATTGGGCGCACTTTACACAAGGAGATGCTGTATGCGAGAGTGATGCAGAGGAAGCCTTTTCTCCGCCCACAGCACAAAAAGTGCCGCTTGAGGTGGGCTAAAGCACATTTGGACAAGCCAGCTTCATTTTGGAATAAGGTGCTGTGGACTGATGAAACTAAAATTAAGTTATTTGGCCATAACAAGGGGCGTTATGCATGGAGGAAAAAGAACACAGAATTCCAAGAAAAAGACCTGCTACCTATAGTAAAATATGGTGGTGGTTCCATCATGCTGTGGGGCTGTGTGGCCAGTGCAGGGACTGGGAATCTTGTCAAAGTTGAGGGACGCATGGATTCCACTCAGTATCAGCAGATTCTGGAGACCAATGTCCAGGAATCAGTGACAAAGCTGAAGCTGCGCCGGGGCTGGATCTTTCAACAAGACAACGACCCTAAACACTGCTCAAAATCCACTGAGGCATTTATGCAGAGGAACAAGTACAACGTTCTGGAATGGCCATCTTAGTCCCCAGACCTGAATATAATTGAAAATCTGTGGTGTGACTTAAAGAGAGCTATCCATGCTCGGAAGCCATCAAACCTGAATAAACTAAAGATGTATTGTAAAGAGGAATGGTCCAAAATACCTTGAACCAGAATCCAGATTCTCATTGGAACCTACAGGAAGCGTTTAGAGGCTGTAATTTCTGCAAAATATTGATTTCATTTCTTTTTTGTGGTGCCCAAATTTATGCACCTGCCTAATTTTGTTTAAACAATTATAGCACACTTTCTGTAAATCCAATAAACTTCATTTCACTTCTCAAATATCACTGTGTGTGTCTCCTATATGATACTGACATTTTTTATCGTAACAACTAACGATTTATACAGGAAAATCATGACGATTAACAAGGTTTCCCAAACTTTCGCATCCCACTGTATATGTAGCTTTGTTGGTTTACATTATTGGGAGAGACTCCAAATGAACTGGCAGGGCCAGATCTGCTGTGGTACACTGATGAGGGCACAGGTTCAAAACATGCCAGACAAGCAATTAAGTGAACAGTAAGAAGAACACAGCATCCATATGAGTACTGCTTTATTCTCACACTGTGGATTGGCAGAGATGCTTTTTTTTCCTAGCAAAGCTAGAAAAATAGCTATGCCAGCCTCACGTCTGCAGTTATCTCTTTCAGAGATATCAGAGTAAGGCCGAATAGACACGGCCGTGGAACACGACCGTGAGCGGTCCGTGGTATCCCGGCCTGGCATCCTGCTGACAGCAGGAGCACACGGCGTCATTGGTTGCTATGACACCGTGCGCTTCATGCCGCAGCTGCACTACAGTAATACACTCGTATAGATCATACGAGTGTATTACTGTAGTGCAGCGGCGGCATGTAGCGCATGGCGTCATAGCAACCAATGACGCCATGCGTGCCTGCTGTCAGCAGGATGCCAGGCCGGGATACCACGGACCGCTCATGTCCGTGTTCCACGGCCGTGTGCATTCGGCCTAAAGCAGATGAGAACAGCTTTACAGCTTTTCCAGTTGCAAGACCTTGAGGGGAACCTCTGGGTGGTTACTATTTCTATTATGGAGAGCAGTTGACATACATGATGATTAGGGATGACCAAAACTTTGGTTGTATGCTGTAAGTACAGTGAAGTGAGTTATTCCTGAAGTCTCGCAAGACTTCGGTAAATAACTTAGGTATTTGATTTTTAAACAAACAAAAATTTTTTTTTAACTTGAATACGAACTCGGGTTCAGTTCCGAGGTACCGGTTAAATGTCATTTTTTCAGTGCAGTTGCTTGAGAATAACATAACAGTGTAGCTGCGTTAAAAACATGTACTTGATTGTGAGCCATAGTCTGTCTCAGTTCCTAGAGCAGTTTGAACTGTTACTATAATCTTGTCTATAGGTTTAACTTACATATGTTTTTAGCTCATACCCGGACTTTCAATTTTAGCAATTGTATCCCTTTTTAGAACCTACAGTAAATACAAAAGTACCCCCATCCCTTAGAGAAAACCCTTATTAAGCTAGAAAGACAGGTACTTCAATTATCCTTCATAAATCCCATGAACATGCACTATTCAATATTTTTGAATTCAAGGCTTGAACTTTAGAGAGTAACAAGCTAAGGCTGGCGTTTCTGGGTCTGCTTGTGAGATACAGTACGTTTCAGGGCTCTCACAAGCGGCCCAAAACGGATCAGTTTTGCCCTAATGCATTCTGAATGGATAAGGATCCGTTCAGAATGCATCAGTTTGCCTCCGTTCAGCCTCCATTCCGTTCTGGAGTTGGACACCAAAACGCTGCTTGCAGTGTTTTGATGTCCGCCTGACGATGTAGAGCCAAACGGATACGTCCTGACTTACATTGTAAGTCAATGGGGACGGATCCGTTTTCACTGACACAATATGGTGCAATTGAAAACGGATCCGCCTCCCATTGACTTTCAATGTAAGTCAAAATGGATCCGTTTGCATTATCATGGTAATCATGTTCATGGTAATGCAAACGGATCCGTTCTGAATGGATACAAGCATTTGCATTATAGGTGCGGATCCGTCTGTGCAGATACCAGACGGATCCGCACCTAACGCAGGTGTGAAAGTAGCCTTACACATACAGAGAACCCAGAGATGCTTTCTCTTATTTATTAATGCATTTTGATGTTATGATGTATAATTCAGTACTTACATTACAATCTCAATAAATTGCTTTATTTAAATTCCAATTGTGGACAAGAATAGGCATTTTCTATGAGAGTGACGGCCATGTGCAGTCTGCAAATTGTGGAACGCACATGAGCTGGTGTCTGTGTTTTGCGGATCTGCAAAACACATACGGCAGTCTGAATGAGCACTTAGAGTCTTATCTGACGTCGACCAGTGATGTTCAATGTGCTGATATACTGTACACCTGGGAAAGAAAGGTGATTTAAGCAATTTTGAGCGTGGCATGGTTGTTGGTGCCAGACGGGCCAATCTGAGTATTTCACAATCTGCTCAGTTACTGGGATTTTCACGCACAACCATTTCTAGGGTTTACAAAGAATGGTGTGAAAAGGGAAAAACATCCAGTATGCGGCAGTCCTATGGGCAAAAATGCCTTGTGGATGATAGAGGACAGAGGAGAATGGGCCGACTGATTCAAGCTGATAGAAGAGCAACGTTGACTGAAATAACCACTCGTTACAACCGAGGTATGCAGCAGTATGAAGCATTTGTGAAGCCACAACACGCACAACCTTAAGGCGGATGGGCTACAACAGCAGAAGACCCCACCGGGTACCACTCATCTCCACTACAAATAGGAAAAAAAGGCTACAATTTGCACGAGCTCACCAAAATTGGACTGTTGAAGACTGGAAAAATGTTGCCTGGTCTGATGAGTCTCGATTTCTGTTGAGACATTCAAATGGTAGAGTCCGAATTTGGCGTAAACAGAATGAGAACATGTTTCCATCCTCTGATAGCTACTTCCAGCAGGATAATGCACCATGTCACAAAGCTCGAATCATTTCAAATTGGTTTCTTGAACATGACAATGAGTTCACTGTACTAAAATGGCCCCCACAGTCACCAGATCTCAACCCAATAGAGCATCTTTGGGATGTGGTGGAACGGGAGCTTCGTGCCCTGGATCTGCATCCCTCAAATCTCCATCAACTGCAAGATGCTATCCTATCAATATGGGCCAACATTTCTAAAGAATGCTATCAGCACCTTGTGGAATCAATGCCATGTAGAATTAAGTCAGTTCTGAAGCCAAAAGGGGGTCCAACACCGTATTAGTATGGTGTTCCTAATAATTCTTTAGGTGAGTGTATACAGGTAAAGAGAAGGATTGCGCTGCAAGGGAAGATTTTTTCTTTGTTTCTTCTTTCCCCTTATAAACGTAACAGTCTTCAATTAAAAGGACCACATACAAACGATAACTCTCAAAATGGTATGGAAATCTGAAAGGCAGTAAGAAAACGCACTATGGTGTAGTATGCTTGGAACACCTGTAGTATCGGGTGAATGAAATATACTCACAAGACTCCACTTGTGAGACACATGTAAGGAGACCTTATAGGTATCTTCAGCAGAAAAGCTCTGTCAGTGGAACCGGCATAGATCAGGAGACGTCGGTTCAGGAGATCTTGATGAGAATCGTAATCCAGACAGTGAAATGCCACTTCCAAAGAATATCACCCGACTATCACTTCCAAGGATCTCAAAGGAAGGAGGGTCCAAAATAGTGAAGTACGTACCAATGTATCAAATAAAAATGGTTTAATATACTCACAAAAGTACAGTGTATACAGGCTACAGTATGTCTAAACCCATGTGGGTGATTTGAACTGTTATTTTTTACATTTTTTTTACTTTTTTTAAGTCACCCTGGGTGACTATAACTGATGATCATTAAATTGCCCATTGTGTTCATTGATGGCTATATACGGATGTAGCAGGGTTAACACAAATTTTTTATGAGACATGTTATCTAAACTAAATGCAACTAAATGCGTAAAGCAATTGCTTTTCAATGCCTTTTGTTTCAAGATAATGTGATGAGTTAAGAAATTTGAGTTGAGTGTGTGTGTTACCCCTGCTACATCTGTAGCTATAATTGAACACTTCATTTTCAATATAACATACAGTGCTGCCACCTAGTGGCCTGTATTCGTATATACCACTAATAGCTGCTGAAGCCTGCTTGAGGCTTCAGGATATTAGAGCAGCGTAACAGGTTGCGGACTGCTCAGATGCCAGGGTCACATTTGACCACAGCATCTGAGTGGTGAAATCTATGCAAGGATCTCATACATGTGCCACGGGCCTCTGCTATTTGAAACAGCAGAAACCCAGTGGTTATGTCATCAGCTGCATGCGAGAGCGGGCACCATTGAGTACTTCACTTTCCCCAGTCTGAGGCAATCTCAGGTGTGTCTACCAGGATCATTACTGGAGAATAAGTAGAGGCATCAAAGCCTCAGTCAGTGTCAGAGCATCAATTTGTTGAATTTGTTTTATGACCTTACCCAAATTTAAGCAATGGTAAGGGTGGACACATCTGTAGTTCAGAAAATCTGATGGTATAACATTTCACTGATTAGATTATCGCTACATTATTGCCAGATATATTTTATCCAGACATTTTTTATCCTGTTACACACACAATCAACATAATGTTTAAAAATAAGATCTGCTGCCAAAGATCCCATGAAATAATAGGCGTCAACATCAACAGGGGGCGTAGCTATAGGGGAAGCAGGGGAAGTGGCTGCTTTGGGGCCCACCCAGGAAGAGGACTAAAAGGTTTTATTGTTAGGGCCCCTCAACAGTATTATACAATACAAGAACACAACATTATATACAGTGACATGATACAGTATATACGTGTAGGAAACAAAAAGAGCAGCTGCTGGGCCTCTTCTGGTATAGCAATCTTCACTGACCGCAGGAGTGAGGGTTGCACGGGAGGAAGGAGTTGCAAAGATGTTGCTGAGGGGGGTCCCCTTTCAAAAATTTCCTGGGGGGCACAGTCATTTCTAGTTACGCCACTGAACGTCAATGTCTTAGTATAATAAGTAAAACAGAAAAGTAAACTCACACATTGAAAGTATAAAATCAACCCTATGGTATGTTAATATGATAATAAGATTTCCACTCCAAACCCATTGAATCTAGTCATTGTAATGTGCATTGATTGACTCATTATCTTAAAAAGGCATGGTTACTGTTATGAGACAGGTCTGTCCTTTACAGAAGTTTAATACACTCGCCAGGTCTCAATTATAATCCAGTCAGGGGCGGATTAAGTGCATGATGGGCCCGGGGCTGTCTACCCAACTAGGGCCCGTCCCTCCATTTTAGTTTAGTTGTTTTTTCTATGTAAAGAGGCTGTGGTGCTTTGTGAGCGCCACAGTCTCTTCCTAGGCCATATAACATCACATTCATTGTTACTTGGCCTAGGTGCAGCTCAGTTCCATCCGAGTAATTGGGAACTGAGCTGCAATACCAAGCACAGTGCTATCAAATGACAGCGCTGAGCAAAGAGGCTGCGGCGCTTACTGGAACATTGCGGTCCCCTCAAACAGCTTATTGGCTAGGGTGCCAGGAGTCGACCCCCACCAATCTCATATTGATGACCTATCCTGAGGATAGGCCATCAATATATAAATCC
Organism: Bufo bufo; assembly: GCF_905171765.1. NCBI lineage: Eukaryota > Metazoa > Chordata > Amphibia > Anura > Bufonidae > Bufo > Bufo bufo. The sequence goes on along the minus strand of NC_053389.1, from coordinate 689,336,542 downwards.
CAGAGAACCCTTTTACCTTATGCTATCTGTAGTGTTACACAGGACTGCAAAAATACCCAGGAGCCATTGGCTCCTAAACTGAAAAATTTAGGAGCCAAATAAAATTTTTAGTTGCCAAATTTAAAATACATACCGTATTTTTCGCTTTATAATATGCACCTGAATGTAAGACACATCCCAGGTATAGAGAAGGAAAATAATGAAAAAATATTTTCAACCAAAAGGTGGGCTAAAACATGTGCAGTACATGGGTTCATACCTATGGATGAAGGGGGTTATAGTCATATAATATAAACACTGTCCAGTGTGCCGTAATTCACCTGTGTTATAACCCCCCTCATCCATAAGAAACCTATAGATGAGGGTGCTTATGGTCACATTTAATATACACAGGTCAATTATGGTACAATTCCTGGACAGTGTTAATATTAAATGTGACTATAACCCCCCTCATCCATAGAAATTCACCCATGCACTGCTGCACATGGGTGTATTCCTATAAATGAGGGGGGTTATAGTCACATTTAATGCAAACACTTAGGCCAATAATAGTACATCTCCTGGACAGTGCTATAACACCACTCATCCTAAAGAGTGCACCCATGTACCTATGCTGGGCATTTGGGTCGGCGTTGGGCCCCCCAGCGATGCCGGGCCCAGGGCTACAGACCCAAACGCCCCAATTATAATCAACCACTGAATCCAGTCAGATAATGGAAACTTTAATACAAAATGTGTCAGCGCTCAGTACAGCAGAGGAAATGCAGCAAACATGAAATGTTAACCTTAAAACAAAAAGCATTTCAATCCCCTGACTGCTGAAATCTTTGTTAAGGAAAAGGTTGAGTACTAACTCTTTGGAAAAGGAAACCCAGTAGGCGACTGTTCCAAGGCTGCTCAGAACAGATTATTGCAGATGCTCCCTGTGTACTCACAGTGAGTAAAATCTTTTAAACCTTCATCCCAAGCCCAGTGGTATACCCAAGCATCCAACAGCAAAGATCAGACAAGAGCTAAATTGCGATCCTGAACCTGTGGGAGCATCATGTTCATTTCTGCACAGGAACCTGATAATATGAATTTTTTGAAAACCCTAGACAATGCAGACTCAAAGTCATTTCATATCACCCTGCAACTGCAGAAAGTGATAAAATAGCAGCATGCAATTTCTAATTCTCTTGTGCCGTTAAAATCTATTTTTCTGCCAACATAACCTTTTGTTATAAGATGTGAGCAAAACTAGAATATTTACTATGTATAATGCATACCAGGCATTATACACACGAGGGTGTCAAAGACTGCTTGTACAGGTGGCAGTTGTACCGTGGTAGTTTCCTTGCTGAAAAAGAAACCACGAGATTTAAAGGGGTTTTCTAGTAGTTTTATACTGATAACATGTACTCTGTGCAGGTCATCAGTATTTGATCAGTGGGGGTCCAACACCTGGGACCCCTGCTGATCAACTATTTAAAATGGCAGCGGTGCTCCTGTTAGCGTATCGGCCTTCTCTCTGCTTTTCCTAGGCCATGTGATGTCACGTTCATGTGTCACGTGGCCTTGGAACAGCTCAGCCCCATTCAAGTGAATGGGGCTGAGTGCAATACCAAGCACAGCCGCTATACAATGTACGGCGCTGTGCTTGGTAAGCTGTGAGAATACATTGGAGCTCAAAGGAGTGACACTTTCTTATCAAAACTGCTGAAAGAAGGGGACCCCGGTGTCAGACCCCCACCAATCAGATACTGATGACCTATCCAGAGGATAGGTCATCCGGGAAATAATCCTGGAAAACCCTTTTAAACTATATTAATACTAATAATCCTCATTTTGCAGCAAGGTCAGGTAAAACACCTTAAAACCTTGGGGAGAATTTATGAAATCCTGCACTCCAGAAGTCTCCAAAAAATTTGCAAAATAGAGCCTTTTACATACAACTTTCTAAGTTTATTTGAGCAAAAGTGTTCTAACATTTTACATTACTCACTCCAGTTTTGAGAAGTAGATGGGAAAGTGGGCATGGTTATTTGTGTCCCAGGGAACAACAGCACACTGCTGGTGGCTTTTAGGGGATGTTCATCTTGTATCCCATCCCCACTCAAAAAAAGTCACCAAAATTGTTTCAATCTCACTCCAGTAATGGGTGGTGTAGAAAGCAGAGTAACATCTCAAGACAGAAGTGTTAGACTTTAAGGGCTTCGGCAGGGGTCATCAATATCTGATCGGTGGGAGTTTCAAAGCCGGCACCCCCGGCAAACAGCTGTTTGAAGAGGAGGCAATGCACCATGAAAACACTGCTTCCTCTTCATTAAACTACACATCATCTCCCTTACAGCAGTGGCATAGTGTAAGTTCAAGTACTTTCTCCATTCAAGTGAATGGAGTGAACTCTTCTAATTACACTGGCTTCCGAGATATTAAACAGTGTAATGAACAAGAAGCAGTGCTTGCTTGGAGCGCCACCTCCTCTTCAAACAGCTGATCGCTGGGAGTGGCGGATGTCGGACACCCACTGATCGGATATTGATGACCTTTCCTAAGGATAGGTTATCAATATAAAACCTCTTTACAACCCCTTTAAAGATGCACCATATTTATCGAATATTGTTCACCATTTGATACATTTGGCACAAATTACAGCTAAGAAGAATCTGGCAAAACTGTTTAAAACTCCCCCCATGTGCTTCACTTTTATTTGCCAAAAATAATTACTGGTAAAGCACATGCATTTAGCATGTGGTTCTCAGCCATGTGGTAACGCTATACATACTGTTCGGTCATGTTGTTTTTGTGGCCCCGCTGCGGTCATATACTGCATAGCCATAAAAACCACAGCAGTCTCTAATTCAGCTAAGTAGAACCGCAATATTTAGTTGGTCTGCATTGTTAGACCTCGTCCACACCTCAGTTTTTTAACAGATGCATGCTGTCCACTTTTTTTTATGGACCGCATACTGATCTATTTATTTTAATATGTTTGTCCACATATCCATGACTTTCTGAGGTCCGTGTGTCCACAAAAAATCCACGGATGCATGCACTACTTTTATCCATGCCCTGGACTGCACACAACCGTTGAAGTCTCTGGGTCTGTGAAAATATTGGAGACAGCACGGATGGCATCCGTGGTGCATCTCTTTTTCATGGAAGTTAAATAGAAAACGTGCATGAAATTAATTTTCATCTGTGCAATGTCCGTGCATTACGGATGACACACGGTGAGTAAAAGTAGACAAATCTTAACGGATTATGTAAGGAAGTTTAAATTCATGTAAATCATACTGACACAGAAATATGGACGAGGCATTAATCGCCACACAAAACACACAATACCACGCAGCCAGTAACAATACAGACCAATTAGACAATGCAGTCGTAATTAGTTTGTGCACCATGTGGTTGTACCCATAGTAATGTGGAATAGAAAAAATGAAAAGTAAAATCAACAAAGAGGTTGAAATGACAAAGTATTTATTAAGGGTGCATGCCCAGAATATATAAAGTGACTGGGCGCCAGGAAGGTGGATGGTTATTGGCACAAAGGAGAGGTGGAAAATACTGTATGGAAAAATGTGAAGTATTCTAGGGAAGGCAGCCACGTGGTCAGGGTATAGACAGAAATAGAGACTCCCTTTGAGTCTAAAAATGAACACCTCACTGATACCATATTTTAGATATAATCTCTTCACAAAATGATTCTGTAATCAACATATCTACCCACTCTGTATCCACCAGTAGTCCCGATCATTTCTTAGCACTACCCTCCAGTTTACTAGAAAGTCCTTTTTGAAAACAAATGTCGCCAACAGCAAAAAACACCAACAAAAATTCCACTCCCCCATTGACGTGGTCGCCTATAAAACTTTTAAGTCCTCTCTTCACACCACTGAGTCAACTACCACTAAACATGCCCCAAAACACTCAAATCAACAAAAATAACTCACTTCTATTCCCCAACAGCCTCTACACGAAAAAGGCAAATATCTGTTTTAGAGGACACAGGGTGGAAGACAATGAAAGCACCTTAAAGAAAAAATCCAAACCCAAAAAGTAGCTGAAATTATTCAACAATCACTAATGGTCGATAAAAAGGCCAGAGGGATCTACTGAGCAAGGATCTTTCATTCTGCCCCACTAATAAACCCGATTTGTTTGAACTCTTTGTAGACCAATTTACACGTAAACTTTCACTTTCACTTAGATGTCACTTTGCCCAAAAATCTTTACACCGAGTAGATGATAAAGAATCTCCTATTCCCTCTACTTCTCCTAGTATAGAAACTGTCACGGTAGGTGAGGGAAGGGAAGCAAACCAAATTCAACAAAACCAACAAAACACCAGGCTAGGCCCCAAAGCAAGGGAACAGGGAAAGGTCACCACCTGACAACCCCTGGGCCTTTCCCTGGCTGCTAACAACATGAGCAAATCCTTAGGGTGGAAGTGCTCATGCGCTGGAACCTAAGCCTAGCTGAAACTGAAGCAAACCCTCAGCTAGGGAGCTGGAGACAAGACTACCGGTTCCTAGCACAAGGTGCAGGAACCAGCATCTTCCTGAGGCCTAGCCAGAACACACAACAAATGGGAAGGAGAAGGACTTATCTTAAGACAGACGGGGAGCAGGAAATCCACTAAACACCAGCTGAGAACTCCAGAAGCAAATATAAACTGCAAGGGCTATAGTGATAGGTGAGTATAAATAGCACCACTAAATAGATAATGAGCAGAACCTAAGGAGAGGTGGGATCCTGCCAAAAACTACAACAAAGGGAAACAGAACAATCTGTCAGATAGACTCATGTGCAGCAAATATGTCAGATTTTCTCAGGCCTCTCATAACCACTAGCCTCATCTGAACTTAAACCTATTCCCTCCAATGTCAAGGGAAAATCGTCATTTTATCCCCTTGAAAGTAAGGGTCCACATATTGAATGTTTTTATAACATGGTCATGAATGACTTGAAAGATGTCTTTGATAACTCTGTCTTAAATATGAATACAAATAAACAAAATTACACTGAGAACCCCAAAATAAATAACTTAAACTGGGGAGAACGGTCGGCTCGGAAGAATCTTATGGAAAACAAAAAAATTGTGATAAAAAGTGCGGATAAGGGAGGTGGTATAGTCATCATAGAAGCTGACTACTACCTAACGGACTCCTAACAAATACTATCGGATCAAAACTACTATAAAATTATAAGAGGACCCAACAAAGATCTTCAACAAATCACTCTTCAAACTAGTTGACTTAGGATACGCGCAAGGAATTATTGACAAAAAAAATAAAGAACGTTTTTAAAAATCCCACACCCGTCCCTCTCACGATTCTACTATCTACCAAAAATCCATACATTTCTTGTCAATCCCCCTGGTAGACCAATTATCTCCGGGATAGGCTGTCTAACTTCCAACCTGTCCGCACATGGTGATAGTTTTCTACAGAAATATGTTCCCACACTTCCCTTCTATCTTAGAGACACTTCCCATCTTATTCAGTTACTAGAATTTACATGGGAAGACGATTATATATGGGTGACCCTTGACTTTTCCTCTTTGTACAGCAACATTAGACATGACCTAGGGATCACAGAAATATCACACTTTCACCAAAGATTCACTTATGCCAAAGATTCACCAAAGATTCACTTATGCCGAAATCTCAAAAAAACTTTATTCTTGAAGCCATCAATTTCATACTCCACCATAATTACTTTATATTCAACAATACTTATTATATCCAGTTAAATGGCACTGCAATGGGGACAAAATTTGCCCCATCGTATGCCAACCTTTTTATGGGCGTCTTTGAAGAAAAATGTGTGTTATTACTACACCCTAAAATCTAATTTTACTGTAGATTCATTGACGACATCATTTTTGTGTGGCAAGGAGGGACAGATGAGCTCCACCAATTCATTAAGCTACTAAACTCTAATGAATGGAACCTATCCTTTAGCCTTGAAACCATTCCGACCGAGATAGTTTTTCTAGATCTACATCTCACCATTCATGACAGGAAGATTTCCACTAAGACCCACTTTAAAACAGTTTATGCCAATAGCTACCTGGATTATAATAGTTGTCATCATCAGAAATGGAAACGCAACATTCCATTTAGTCAAATGAAGCGAATTAGGAGAAATTGCTCTGATGACCAGATAATGAGGAACCAAATAGGGATTTTGAAAGATAGATTTAAGGACAAGGCATACCCAAAAAGATTTTAAGAGGAATCTACGAAAAGAATCCTCAAAGTTTCCCAAAAGAAAAGACAGTACCAAAAAGAAAGCTAAAGAAAAAGCGCCACACAATGAAATCCATCAACTTAGTCTGATCACCAGATTCAACTCCCAACACACCTTGATCAGAAACACTTTAGCAAAAAATTGGACATTTCTTCTAAAAGATTGTATCCTGGGAAATATTATCCCCCAAGTCCCTAATATTATTTTTCGAAACTTTGAAAGATTTAATAGCCCCCTCTTGTCTAACTAAACACTGCTATGAGGCACATCAAAAAATCTAGAGATGTAGGGGCCTTCAGGTGTGGAATTAGGAGATGCAAATGTTGCACCATTATTACACACAACACAAGAGAAATTCTGGTACCCCTTAATAAAGAAACCATAAATATATGCCATAGAATGGACTGCGGGAGCACTAATGTGCTCTATCTACTACGGTGCCCTTGCGACCTACTTTATGTGGGACGCACCACACAGACTTTAAGAGAGAGGATGAATGAACACCGCTCAAACATTACCAGAAAAATAATGACCCATAGTGTTTCTTGCTAGAAATGACCTTGAGGTTCGCCCTGTGGTCGTTTCGCAGCGAACTTTGCGCGTTTGCGATTCGCCGAACATGCGAAAATATGGCGATATTCGCATCCACCATATTCTTTTGCATTGCGCCGAACTTTGCCCCATGACACATCCATCAGGTGGGAAAGGACAGCCAATCGAGATGTTTCAGCAATGGACACACCCCCAACTCTATAACAGAACCCGATCTGGCAGCCATTTTACATTATGTGTTTTACCAGTGTAGGGAGAAGTTGCATTTTGGAGCAGGGACAGGCTGTTAGGAACTTAGGGACACCAAACTGTAGCTAATAGGGCCACAAAAGTCCTTTTAAGGACTGGTAAGGTTGTGCTATCGATAGGTGTGATACACAGAGGGGTGTCAAATACTTATAATATAATTTCTAACATAGAAAGTACAGTATATTATAGTGCATGTGTATGCTTCCAGAAAATACTGATTGAGGGCTGCAATCTATCAGCTTCCACAAAATATTGGTAGAGGTTTTCCATATACCTGCGTCCACAAAATTACTGCTTGAGGGTGATATACCAGCTTTAACTAACAAATGATTGAGGCCTTTCATATATTAACTACCACAAAATAGTGGTAGAGGTGTTCCATATACCTGCGTACACAAAATTATAGCTTGAGGGTGATATACCAGCGTCAACTAACAACTGATTGAGTCCTGCCATATATCAGCTTCCACAAAATAGTGGTAGAGGTTTTCCATATACCTGCGTACACAAAATTACTGCTTGAGGGTGATATACCAGCTTTAACTAACAACTGATTGAAGCCTTTCATATATTAACTTCCACAAAATAGTGGTAGAGGTTTTCCATATACCTGCGTACACAAAATACAGATTGTGGGTTTTGATATACCTGCTACAACTAACAATTGATTGAGACCTTCCATATATCAGCTTCCACAAAATAGTGGTAGAGGTTTTCCATATACCTGCGTCCGCAAAGTTTCTGTAAAGTACCCCTGTTCTGCATATGCGAGTGTAATCAATTCAGTAAATCCATCTGTTAGATTCTGGGGGGACAATATATTTTTTTATTCCTAAAAAGTACATTTGCGACCTGTACTGCATTTGTGATAGTGAAAGAAAATCAGTTAAATCCATCTGTTTAAATGCAGCCTGCTCTGCATTTTTGACAGTCCAATACAACCATTAAATACTACTGTTATATTGTGATTTGAAAAAACACCCTTTTTGTGCTACACTTGCTTCTGCCGGATCAGGAAGTGAACCGAAGATCCGATTCATGAATCGGTTCTTTTGAATAAACTGATTCAAAAGATCCGAACTTCCCATCTCTAGCCTATAATTGTGTATAAATAACAGACAAACAAACACAAAGTACAAACAAATAGTTTTTCTGACCTCTACCTAATAACCGTTAATTATTATATAGTTCCCTTCCTACCATTTATAACTTCTTATTACCAAAACAACAATAGACAACACAAAACAGTTCTTTTTTTAACTGAAGGCTATATGCCATAAGCAAGGTACGTGCAAGCCAATGTCCTACCTGTGAGACAGGTACCATCAGCATACCTGACAGTGGCAGCCTGAGACATAGTAAACTAGCTCTCTATCCAAAAGGAGAGTGCCAGTAAGTCTCAATATTGGTCTACTTCGCAATTCTAGGGAGTCCTGTGCACCTGTCGTTACCATTAGGGTGGAAACAATTGTAATTTTTTTTTTTTTACGCTAGATAACTCCTCTTTCACTGCTTAAGAGGGCTGCATAAAAATGTTCTGTTTTCTAATTGTCCAAACTACAAGACAATTCAAATAACCTTTCTATAATGTTTTGTCAAGTAAGCTCATTTGCATAAATATGGCCAAGATATTGCAAACAGTGTTTCAGCTGTCCAATAGATGGCGCTGTCCATGAGGAAAATGATAATACTCTGCAGACTGTAGGACATAAGACTATGTATCGAATAGATGGCGCTGTCCATGATGGAAAGTAGGCTAATCACATGTGCTATGTCTTTCATATTTATGCAAATTAGTTGACAAAACAGCACAGGCTTCCAGTATCCGTAGTTTCAGGTGCTGCACATCTCGTATCATCTGAAGGCAATCGTCTATGCTGTGAAGATACGAGATGTGCAGCACCTGAAACTACGGATACTGGAAGCCTGTGCTAGCATTTCTCCTGCGGTGTTGCTATCAGTGTGTGAAGAGTGGGAGAAGAGGGTTGCATTGACAATCCAACACAATGGGCAGCACATTGAACACATTTTATAAGTGGTCAGAAACTTGTAAATAACTCATGATAGAATAAAGTTACGTTAAAACCAAGCACACCATTGTTTTTCTTGTGAAATTCCAAATAAGTTTGATGTGTCACATGACCCTCTTCCTATTGAAAAAACAAAAGTTGGATTCAAAATGGCCAACTTCAAAATGGCTGCCATGGTCACCACCCATCTTGAAAAGTTTCCCCCCTCACATATACTAATGTGCCACAAACAGGAAGTTAATATCACCAACCATTCCCATTTTATTAAGGTGTATCCATATAAATGGCCCACCCTGTATAACTTAATGTGTTAAAAAGAGGTAGATATAATTTAGTTTAAACAGTTACTGTGGTTTTAATTAGGATTGGTTAACGCTGCCATCTACTGGCTTTGTTATGAATTGCAGGTTAGTAATGCGATTCGTTGCTTTCATTATGCGAAAAAAGGGATCGCTAACGTTGCTACATCTGTAGATACTACATTTGCGGCTTTTGCTGCATTTCTGACAGTCCAATGCAACCATTAAATACTGCTGTTATATTGTGGTTTGAAAAAAACACCCTTTTTGTGCTAGATACTACATTTGCGGCCTTTGGTGCATATCTGACAGTCCAATACAACAGTTAAATACTGCTGTTATAGTGTGGTTTTAAAAAAACAACCTTTTTGTGCTAGATACTACATTTGCGGCCTTTGGTGCATTTCTGACAGTCCAATACAACCATTAAATACTGCTGTTATATATATTATTTTTTTAAACACCCTTTTTCTGCTAGATACTACATTTGCGGCTTTTGCTGCATTTCTGACAGTCCAATACAACCGTTAAATACTGCTGTTATATTGTGGTTTGAAAAAAACACCCATTTTGTGCTAGATACTACATTTGTAGCCTTTGCTGCATTTCTGACAGTCCAATACAACCAGTCAATACTGCTGTTACATTGTTGGTTAACAAATTCCCATTTTTTGGGACCGTGAAATAATTGTATAAAATTTGCCTGTCACACTGTTGTGTGACCTCAAGAAACTTTTTCTCTTTATGACACTGGCACAGCCTTACTGTCAGTGAACTTAATTCTTGACTACTGGCGGTTATATTGTCGCCTGACATAAACCATCTATTAGTTTGGTGGGTGAACTCAAAGAATTAGGAGAGCGTCAAATAAGGGACGTGGCCCTGGTCGTGGTGCTGCTGGTGTTGGTGGAGCTCCTGTTGCAGGTAGAGTACGTGGTCGATCTGTGCCAGCTACACGCACAAGTGAAACACCTTCCTCAGGTGCGAGTAGGCGACAGAACCTTCAACGTTATTTGGTAGGCCCGAATGCCGCTCTACGAATGGTGAGGTCAGAACAAGTACAGGCGATAGTAGATTGAGTGGCTGACAGTGCCTCCAGTTCCTCCAGACCGAGCACACCAAAGCCAGCTTCAAGGAGTTCCCTGGCATGACAGTTCTTCAGACAATGTGCTGACGACAACGTTGTGCAATCAGAGCCTGAAGCGAGGCCGCACAAAGCCACCAGCACAGCAAAAAAGGGAGCAGGGTGCAAAAGTGTCTGTTACATTCTTGGGTGACATTTTACAATTTTTGCCATACACAAACCCCTGCTCTGCATAGGTGACACGAACCTAATTTTTGGATGTGGTATCCCTTTCTCACGCTCCCTCTCCGGCATGGAACCCTGATTCCCCGTTACCCGTGATCACCATGGTAAGCTCATAAAAGAACATTGAAAGTTGATAGGGAAGATATCCAATTGGATCGTGGACGTCATGGGGACGTGCGACATGGTCGAGCAGTATGTGTGCACACGCCTACACTAACTGACTGATGGGTCTACCCCTTCAACTTATGGGTCTCCAAATTGGGCACATGGCCTAAGCTTGCCCTTTAGGCCTTGGAGGTGCTGGCCTGCCCTGCAGCCAGTGTATTGTCTGAACGTTTGTTTAGCACGGCAGGAGGGGCTTATCACAGACAAGCGCAGCCGCCTGTCCACAGCCAATGTGGACAAGCTCACGTTCATTAAAATTAACCAAGCAGGGATCCCACAGGACTTGTCCGTACCTTGTGCAGAATAGACATGTATACCGGCCTCATCCAGCCATTGTTGTACTCCAGCGCACTTTATCTTTGTTTTATTTTTTATATTTCCCAATAATTTGGGGTCTACCCAAATTTGAACCAAAAAAATAAAATAATAAAATAAAATAAAAAACTAAACCAAAAAACAGTGTTGGCTACCTCCTCCTCCTCCACTGCCGCTTCCACCTACACCACTACATACACCGCCTCCTCAACCATCTACTCCATATGTACCTCCTCCTCCTAGATCAAGATAAAAAAAATTATTTTTGCGAATTTTATGTTATTTTAAGTAATTTCCCTATCCACATTTGTTTGCAGAGCACATGCCTTGCTCTTAATCACATGTTGCTGCCTTTTGCAGCCCTCTAGCCCTTTCCATGACATTTTTAGAGCCATTTTAGTGCTCCAAAGTTCGGGTCCCCATTGACTTCAATGGGGTTCAGGTTCGGGGTCAAGATCAGGTCAAGTTCGGGTCCCGAACTCAAACTTCTTTGTGAAGTTCGGCCGAACCCGTCGAACCCGAACATCCAGGTGTGTGCTCAACTCTACTGCCAACCATATTTTATGATCGCATCCAACTTCGGGTCGGTGGAAACCAGTTGCTGTAGTAGGCCACGCCTATTTTGCACAAATTCACACAATACATCTGGTATGTCAATGTCCATGTTGTGGAACTATTTGCGCACTTCTAGTAATTATTTGGTAGCTGCAAATATGACCTAAAAGTTTTTCAGGTTCGCCTGCGCATTTGCGAACCGTCCCGGACAATGTTCGTCCATCACAGTTTCTCGCCATTATGCATTATTCCACAGTGGGGATCCGACCTCCCTACGAGTGACTCCTATCGAATGGTTCCCACAATCTTAGCAACTGTTAAATCCAGGAAATGTTCTGGATTTTTCGCCTAAATACTTTGACCCCGTTCGGACTTAATGAGTCACTAGAATATACAAACTATTGATTCATTTAGTCGATACCCCGCTAATTATTTTTTTATGTATATGAGGTATATATTATATACAGTATATATATATATATATATATATATACAGTATATATATATATATATATATATATATATATATATATACACATACAGTCCTGATCAAAAGTTTAAGACCACTTGAAAAATGGCAAAAAATCATATTTTACATTGTTGGATCTTAACAAGGTTCCAAGTAGAGCTTCAACATGCAACAAGAAGACATGAGAGTAAGAGAAAAAAAAATTTGAGCATTCAATTAATTGAAAATAACGATTAAACTGAAACAGGCTGTTTTTCAGCTAATCCAAATTTTAGGACCACATGCCTTTAAAAGGCCAAATCTGCGCAAAGATGTGGATTCATTGTCATTTTCTGTCAGGTAGTCACACGTTGTGATGGCAAAGGCAAAAAAACTCTCCTTTTTGAACGTGGTCGAGTTGTTGAACTGCATAAGCAGGGTCTCTCACAGCGCGCCATCGCTGCTGAGGTGGGACGCAGTAAGACAGTCATTTGGAATTTCTTAAATGATACTGAGGGTTATGGAACAAAAAAGTTAAGTGGAAGACCCAAAAGAATTTCATCAGCACTGAGCCGGAGGATCCAATTGGCTGTCCGTCAAGACACTGGACGATCCTCGACCCAAATTAAGGCCCTTACTGGTGCTGACTTCAGCCCCATAACCATCAGACGGCATCTGAGACTGAAGGGCTTCAAAAACAAAAAACTTCTTCAAAGACCTCGTCTCCTTGAACGCCACAGAACTGCTTGTTTGGACTTTGCAAGAGAGCAGCAAACATGGGACATTCAAAGGTGGAAGAAAGTTTTATTCTCTGATGAGAATTTTTTTTACCTTGAAGGTCCTGATGGTTTCCAACGTTACTGGCATGACAAGCAGATCCCACCTGAGATGTTTTCTACGCGCCACAGTGGAGGGGGCGCCATAATGGTCTGGGGTGCTTTTTCCTTCAGTGGAACACTCACCTCATGGAAACGCTTACATCAAGCATGCTGAAATAAATTTTTGAAGTGATAAACAATAACGGCGGAGCTACTCATTACTGAGTTCATGTTTGGAAGTTGTATTTCTGTTTTGGGCTGGTTTAGTTTTTTTTTGGAGGTGTGGTCCTAAACTTTTGATCAGCTGAAAAACAGCCTGTTTCAGTTTATTCGTTGTTTTCATTAAATTGAATGCTCAATAAATGTTTTGTCTCACTCCCATTTCTTCTTGTTGCATGTTGAAGCTCTACTTGGAACCTTGTTAAGATCCAGCCATGCAAATAGGATTTTTTGCCATTTTTCAAGTGGTCTCAAACTTTTGATCAGGACTGTATTTATATATATATATATATATATATATATACATATATATTTTATGTGTATATTTTTATATACATATATATTCTCTTTTTATATACATACATATTAATTTTTTATTCATACTTATTCTTTTTTTATATATATTTTCTGGAATGCACAGATATATATAATATATTCTCCTTTTAGACATTGCATCTTTATGATCTGAAGAAAAATCAATTGTTTATTTTTTTTATTTTTTTGTGGCTTCTAACCTCTTCTATATATGGAATTATACAACTTTTTAATATTCTGTCCACCATCGATTTTTATTAGTATGGAATATGGAATTATACAACTTTTTAATATTCAATCCACCATCGATTTTTATTAGTACCTCATCTTATCATGATAAATATATATATTATTAACATTATCTGTATGGATCAGCTGGCATGCTCTGCAGTGGAACGCAAATCTCCCTATGCGCGTTCCACTCTGACACTCCCCTAGCTCCTACGATCAAACACCCAGGTACATCTCACCCTGGAATGCACAGTACTGGATGTGACATTCGGACCAGCATCACTTCCGGTCCTCGGAGCCTCCATGGAGTGCACATACAGGGAGTGCAGAATTATTAAGCAAGTTGTATTTTTGAGGATTAATTTTATTATTGAACAACAACCATGTTCTCAATGAACCCAAAAAACTCTTTAATATCAAAGCTGAATATTTTTGGAAGTAGTTTTTAGTTTGTTTTTAGTTTTAGCTATTTTAGGGGGATATCTGTGTGTGCAGGTGACTATTACTGTGCATAATTATTAGGCAACTTAACAAAAAACAAATATATACCCATTTCAATTATTTATTTTTACCAGTGAAACCAATATAACATCTCAACATTCACAAATATACATTTCTGACATTCAAAAACAAAACAAAAACAAATCAGTGACCAATATAGCCACCTTTCTTTGCAAGGACACTCAAAAGCCTGCCATCCATGGATTCTGTCAGTGTTTTGATCTGTTCACCATCAACCAGTGGCGTACCGCCAATATAGGCAGACCACGCCGTTGCTATGGGGCCCGCGGCACAGGGGGGCCCGGAGCGCACAGAAGGCCCCGCCCCCTTCGTTTGCTCTGCACACTTGGTTAATGAGTTAATATGCAGTGCAGCGGCTCTTGTATGTTCTTCCGATCTGCCTCCAACCTCCCCCCCCCTCGTCGGAGCTACTGGCCAATCATTGACCTGAAGGATCGGGACTCCGGGCTGCAGGCGTTCTGTATTTCACACTGGCCAATCAGCGCAAGACAGTGCAAAGAGGCAGCTGCTGATTGGCCAGTGTATAGCTGGGATGGCACAGGCAGCAGGAGCGGGCGCCGCAAACTACACACAGAGCAGCTACTTAGGGACAGGGAGCGTATTATTCTTCCTCGCCGCCCGCCTGGCTGAAGACTGGTCATCTGCCCTGCCGACAGCAAGTGCAGTGGCACTAGTGAGTGCAGCCCCCAGCCCAGACTAAAGGACCGCGGTCCGTTCCTGACCGGACAGGGAGGGGGGCTCATAGAGGACAGTCTGCTTTCCTCCTACTCTGTCCTTTATGAGCCTCCCCCCCCCTGAGTCCTTTATGAGTCCCCCCAACCCCTAATGCCCCCCAAAATGCCCAGGGGGGGGGGAATAGGAGGATAACACACTGTCCTCTATGAGCCCCCCCAGGTCCTCTATGAGCCCCCCAAACCCTAATGTCCCCCAAAATGCCTGGGGGGGAGGAGTAGGAGGAAAGCACACTGTCCTCGATGAGCCTCCCCCCCCCCCGAGTCCTCTATGAGCCCCCCCAACCCCTAATGCCCCCACCCCAAATGCCCAGTGGGGGGAGGAGTAGGAGGAAAGCACACTGTCCTGAGCATTTTGGGGGGCGTTAGGGGTTAGAGGGGCTTGTAGAGGACTCGGGGTGGGGGGGGGGAGTGGGGAGGCTCATAGAGGACAGTGTACCAGTCATTTGGGGGGCATTAGGGGTTGGATAACCCCTCTAACTCCTTGCTGCTGATACTGAGTGTGCACATAGCCACTAATCATATTCCCACAACCCACCCACCCCCAAATACATCAGTCACCTTTGGTGGGGGGGGGAATAGGTGGCTATGTGCACACTCAGCATCAGCAGCAAGGAATAAAGGGGTTTGGGCAGTGGCATACTGCAACCGTTTGGGGTAAGAGAAGTGATGACAAAATAGCGCTGGTAGCAAAGGGGTTAAGATGTGGGGGATGGCCTACGTCTGGCTTTAGCACAGTGGACACAGGCAGGAGGAGCGATGTGTATGCGGGCTCCTGCCCTGCATTCGTTCAGCTGTGCTCACATACATATCGCGCCCTGTGTCCACTGTCCTGTGCCCACTCTGCTAAAGCCTGACATAGCCCATCTATGCCCGGCTTTACCAAAGCAGACAGGCAGGAGCAGTGATGTGATCATATTTATTGTATGTATGTGTGTGTCTGTCCCTGTGTCTGTGTTTGTGTCACCATCACCATGCCCACAGTGTTCCTATGTCTTTACGCAGCTGCATCAGGACGTTCTGTACGGGCAAGATAAAGAAGATGGAAGAGGAGGCAGAGACGCCAGCATTGAGTCCGTGGGAGAAGCACAGGGATGCACACGAAGGACACAGGTAACACTACCACATGGTCTACACTAGTGTTATCTGTGGTTTTACATAGGACTGCAGGTAACACTACCACATTATCAGCACTAGTGCTATCTGTGGTTTTACATAGGACTGCAGGTAACACTACTACACTTTCGGTAATCAGAGAGCCATCACTGTGTTATTTGTGGTGTTACATAGGACTACAGGTGACATCTACTACATTATCTGTACTCAGAGAGTTATTACTGTGTTATTTGTAATGTTACATAGGACTGCAGATAAAACTTTTATGGAAAATCCACAGGAGTTCCATAGACTCAGATACCACAGGGCTTTGTTCCTACGGCATTCCCTTTGCCGCAAAACTGACATGTGCCCTTCATTCTCTGGGTCAGTACGAATACGTACGAACGTATGTATACATTTCTTTATTGGCAATTGGGGGTGTGGAGGGGGAGGAGCCAGAACAGAAGGTGGGATGGTCCAGGGATGGGTAGTGGGCGGGGTTAGGGGGCCCAATTCAGATTTTCGCTATGGGGCCCAGTGATTTCTATGTACGCCCCTGCCATCAACATTGCGTGCAGCAGCAACCACAGCCTCCCAGACACTGTTCAGAGAGGTGTACTGTTTTCCCTCCTTGTAAATCTCACATTTGATGATGGACCACAGGTTCTCAATGGGGTTCAGATCAGGTGAACAAGGAGGCCATGTCATTAGATTTTCTTCTTTTATACCCTTTCTTGCCAGCCATGCTGTGGAGTACTTGGACGCGTGTGATGGAGCATTGTCCTGCATGAAAATCATGTTTTTCTTGAAGGATGCAGACTTCTTCCTGTACCACTGCTTGAAGAAGGTGTCTTCCAGAAACTGGCAGTAGGACTGGTAGTTGAGCTTGACTCCATCCTCAACCCGAAAAGGCCCCACAAGCTCATCTTTGATGATACCAGCCCAAACCAGTACTCCACCTCCACCTTGCTGGCGTCTGAGTCGGACTGGAGCTCTCTGCCCTTTACCAATCCAGCCACGGGCCCATCCACCTGGCCCATCAAGACTCACTCTCATTTCATCAGTCCATAAAACCTTAGAAAAATCAGTCTTGAGATATTTCTTGGCCCAGTCTTGACGTTTCAGCTTGTGTGTCTTGTTCAGTGGTGGTCGTCTTTCAGCCTTTCTTACCTTGGCCATGTCTCTGAGTATTGCACACCTTGTGCTTTTGGGCACTCCAGTGATGTTGCAGCTCTGAAATATGGCCAAACTGGTGGCAAGTGGCATCTTGGCAGCTGCACGCTTGACTTTTCTCAGTTCATGGGCAGTTATTTTGCGCCTTGGTTTTTCCACACGCTTCTTGCGACCCTGTTGACTATTTTGAATGAAACGCTTGATTGTTCGATGATCACGCTTCAGAAGCTTTGCAATTTTAAGAGTGCTGCATCCCTCTGCAAGATATCCCACTATTTTTGACTTTTCTGAGCCTGTCAAGTCCTTCTTTTGACCCATTTTGCCAAAGAAAAGGAAGTTGCCTAATAATTATGCACACCTAATATAGGGTGTTGATGTCATTAGACCACACCCCTTCTCATTACAGAGATGCACATCACCTAATATGCTTAATTGGTAGTAGGCTTTCGAGCCTATACAGCTTGGAGTAAGACAACATGCATAAAGAGGATGATGTGGTCAAAATACTCATTTGCCTAATAATTCTGCACTCCCTGTATATCCT